>NC_140223.1:16670236-17174747 GCF_951802725.1 Rutilus rutilus
TAAATGATGACTGAATTTTCATTTTTGGGTGAACTATCACTTTAATATTTTCTTTCTTTCATGGAATATCATATAAACAAAGATATCGTATGTCAGGTCAAATTTGATTCTTAGATTTAAAAAACACTTTATCCATCTGCATAACATGCTGAATGGTCAGATGTCATAACTGGTACGTTCATTAAGGCAAAAATGGCAAATAGCCAAAAGACAATAGAACTGAGCAGAGTCTGTCACAACTTCTTCTTGAGAAATCATAATTATCATCATCATGATAATTGTTAAGTCATCTGGCCAATGGCAAGGCGTTGGCCACGAGACCATGGCACAGTCAATGTGTTAGTCACTCACTTCAGATGAATAGGTGTGTGAGAGGGAGTTGAGCTGGTTTAGGACTTTACACCTTGATGATTTTTATATATGACAGCAGTATCAGTCATTGTCCCTTCCCTGTAAGGGATTTTGCTTAATGTAAGAAACATAAGTTTTAAAATCAGCCATTCAGATTTAACATTATGCATTAGTGTCCTCTAGTGGTCACTTCAGGTACTAACAGTCAAAAGATCACTCTTACAGAAATAAAAACACACTCTTATATTTTTTTTTATTATATCAAAATACAAAAAAGTTTTACGGGGTTATTACATGGACCAAAGCGTTGAAAAATGTCAACCTAATAGAGCTTGCCAAAATGTGCATATCTGGGCATCTGGTGATGTAAACAATGCAAATTGAACGGCTCCACTAATACATAACTTCAGTTGGGCTGTTAAAGACAGCACAAGCGCACACTCACACACACACATATTTAACACTCCATATGTTTCATTCCCAGATCTGTTATTGACGTAACTCTCGATGGACAATTCATTTGTCAGGATAGCATATTATTTTTGATTGGGGTCTTATTCTAGAGCAAGACTTAATAAATGTAAGAAAAAAAAAGAAAAAAAAATTAAACAAATAGAATAAAAATAACAATGGGATTTCCTTTATTCTCTAAAAATGCCATTGCTTACTGCAGGGTTGTTCCCTTTTAATATCAAGATGCTGAATCAAAGTGTCCAGCTGAGTTATTGTGGAGGTCAATGTCATACTACAGAAGTTGGTAGTACAGATACGAAACATCTTTAACATTTACTCCTAGCAGCATGAAGACACACCAGGCACCATATCTTAACATCTGAGTATGTGGAGACACCGAATGCCCATGAAAAATACCATGAAGTAGGCCTACTAATCAAAGACGAGAAGATAAGAGGCACACCGCACCTTGTTTTATAATCAGAGTTGTAGCAATTTGTTAGAGAATTCCTTAGCAGTGGCAGAAGAATCAAACAATACATCATAATAATATTGTACATAAGGCTTTGGTACAGCACCATACTGTTTTAAGAATAATACCTGAAATAAATGAGATTACTTAACAAAAGAATCAGTCAATCAAATAAATCTGTCAAATTTATCATCTTTTTCTTAACATAAGAACAGTCTCTTATACATTTGCATGTAGGGTAATCGAGATGGAAAACATGTTTGCCCAGAACACATCATTCAGATAATATAATCTCTAAACAATGTACAACACAAATTCAAAAGCAGTTAAAAAGCACAAAAATGCAATTTGAAATATGCTTCCAATAAGCTCTAAGTATGAGGTTTAATGTTAAAACAGTCATAAATTAGTGCATAATGCAGTATTACATTCTAAGTTTTCAGTGCTGGTTAATATGAACAGCAAAAGAATCAAGAACAAAAAGATGTACATTATCTGAAACGAGACAGACAGGTCCGAACGAGTGAAATATCTTGATTATGTAAGGTTAGTTCTGTTCAATCAAAAAAAAAAAAAAAGAAAAGAAATGGAAATAAAGTTTCACGAAGCACCATAAGAAGTAAGCACAAAACTGAATACAGGCAATCAAAGAGTTGATATGACACTTCCTGCAAATGAGCCCTCTTACAGAAGCAAAAAGGGGGCGTGTCTACCTGTACAGTAGGCTATCATATTCAACAAGAGAAACGTTTCAGTCGGGTTCTCCCTACAAAGACCACTGAGGAGCTGAATAAAATGCCGTCAATCACCATCCACAGATATACAGCGACACTGCACCTGCATCTTAAATCAGCGTGGCAGCTTTATTCGAGGATGCATCGCTCCACCGTGTCCATGAAAAACACTATAAAACAGAAATGCCGCCGCTTGACGCATCTGACCTCCACCTGCTTGAGTTGCCAGGTATTTCCATGCTAAATGAAAAATGTACTATCATACCGTGGGTACATTTCATGGATTATACATTTGATATGCTGCCTCCACGAGACTGGCAAGTTCGTCTTTATAAACCCTTCTAAATACGCAGGTTTTTATTCATGGTGACAGCGAACGTTCACGCGATAACGTAAGCACATACTTAATGTCAAAGCCGATCCTTATTGAACACCTTTAACGGTTTCCATACTGAAAGATAGTGAGCGCACAGGACCTGCCCTGTGAGAGAGGTTTTATTGCTTGCGGCCCTACTCACCAGAAGAACTTGACAACGGAAATCACGACGGAGCTAGTTTAGTTAAAGACAGAGGACTGTGCGTGAGTTTGTGTGTTAACCTCTGAACCACAGCACCACGAGTTCAAAAAGACATAGCACCAAGTCATAATGTGTACAATGTGCCTACATCCTTGCACGTTATATTTCTAGATCATGTAAACATTATGTGGTTGTTGTAGGACTTATTAGCAACGAGTTCTTGACTGAACTTGACAAAACACGTAGCGAAAAAACAGTTAAGTCTAACTTTAACACTTTTCTTCCGACAGCTAAAGGCAGGTATTCAAGAATATCTAAAAAAATGAACACTGCCCTCTCCTCTCAGAGACTACACGATTAAAGCAGCCTTGTGAATTGCACCAACATGGAAAAGCTACACTGTAAAAAAGAAAACAAGTTGCTGCCTTAAATTTTTAAGTACAATCAACTTAGACGTTTAAGTCATTTCAACTTAAATTACATAAAAAAGTGAGTTGAAAATTGCTTAACTTATTTTGACGAGTTAAAGCAATGTAAAAACAGGGTGAATTCAGGTTGACTGGGACCATTTTTCCAAGTCATCTCAATGGCAAAAAGTGTCCCAATCACCCTGAACTTTACTTTGTTGTTATGTTGTCATAACTTATTGATCATATCATTTTTTACAGTGTAGTAATGATGAAGACAGACATAGAAATAAGCAACAGACCTAATACTGAATAGCTCAAATATACTGCAGTGAGATGTTTGAGCATTCGTTTTCATGTCGAGTAAAATAGTTGTATTAAAAGAAAGAGAAAGAAAAGACAAAGTAAACCCTCCGGGCACTTAAGTCAAATCTTTTAAACTCAAAAAGGCTACTACGAATCTCTATACAAAGAAATTCATCCCAGCGTTTCCTGCTTGTATATTCAGCCTTATTCAAGTACTGCATGAGATTTCATTCAGTTTCCTCATTATTAAATTCCATTCACAGAAGAAGATTCATTTTGGAGTAATCGCATTGGCGCGTAAACGAGCTAAAAGAGAGAAAACATCACACTGAAAATATTCAGATAAATCTGATCTTCTAAGAGCAAATCATACATTCACCATCGGTTAAACTAAACTAGCATATGCTCAATTAGCTTTCACTGTACTGTAGGTAGCAAATCAGCAGCTGTTAGTGAACTCTAGAGACAATAAACATCCTTCTAAACTCATCATTAATTCAAATAACAAACATTGCTATGTCATCAGATGAGTCGTGATGGATGACAGATAGTAAAGATTACAATACAATTACTGAAATTGTTTTCAAAAAGAGTCAAGCTACTTTTGAAGGTTCACTTTTGTAGGTAGAAAGTAACCCAAGAACATCTTCTTCTTTTTTTTTTTTCACTGATCAGAGTAAGGACTATTTCACTTTTCTATTTTATATTGATGTCTTCATTAGTCTGCACAATATCTACTGTACTGTGTCCAAAGCAACATATAACAAATTATTTACTTCAAGGAAGTGACGGAAAGATTAATAATGCATTTCACCACTTCTAACTATATTTGTGCAAGACAAGGACCAAGTAATTGTACTTCAGTTTAAATATTACATTTCCACTTATGTCATCTGAACATGTCAAAAAGCATATTTCTAAAATTGAACATGTACCTGAATATTTTTTTTTAGCAGGGGGCTATTATTAATCTACCTCCAACCACAGATAAAAAGTTACTTAAAGCTGTCCAATTATTATTTTATTTTTTTCAAAAATAATGTAAATTGTTAAAAAAAATAATTAAGAAAGCATGTTTTCAGTTTCACCTGCCTTTGCATGGAATAAAAAAGTGTGAATATCTGTTTAAATATTGCAGGACAAGTCTAGTACTGCAGCCATTCTTTTCAAGCTTACAATTTCAATGATATTCTGTGCTTTATATTTTATGTTTAATATGTTATAAACCAATTAAAAGAAAATTCATTTCTGGGTTTACATTATTCCCTCATGATCTGTCAAGCTTTGCCACAAACAGACAACATGTCATCCAAAATGAAATATGCTAGCTTGCACAAAATATGGTAGAAGTGCTGAAATATGTTCCAGATTATTTATTCCTTTTCTTTATTTTTCTCTCTTTTGAGGTATATTTTGTAGAAGGAAGAAAAGAAACCCTGTAGTAACTATCACGTCTTGAGAGACATATTTGTACAGAGCATTTAACTCTCTATCCTTCACAATATACACAGTTCTGACGACGTTATGATTTTTCCTAGCATGTAATGGAATGCTATTTTTTTCTTTTTATTATCAAAAGAAAAGCTTTTGTCCTGTCCCAGTTTTCTGTTTCTTCTAAAAGAGCACCCCTGTATGTTTTTCCTTAGTGTAAATTTACAGAAAATACAGATATGTGTAGTATATTGTGCCAACCGAAGAACATAATAAATTGTATCTAGTTTAGACTGATTACAAAACAGTACTGAGAGCTTGTCCATTATACGTTTTTGCTAATGGACAAGAAGACGATCCGCCCCACAGGATAAGTTTTAGTGAGTTTTTTGGGGGGGGGGGGGGCTCTCAGAGCAGAGAACCATAGTTTGAGGGGGCAGGGTCCATACTGGCCAGCAGGGATTTTCTGTCTTCTCTGGGGTGAAGCCAGCGCAGCAGAGAGGACAGATGGAGACAGGGGGACTTTCTAAGTGTACTTTTCCACTTTTTCTTTGAGGGAGAGCTGAGATGTTCTCTTTGCTCAGAGGCCTGAGATGCATGCGGCTGCTGGGTCTGAGAGGTGGACACATCTGAAGACAGCAGAGCAGATGAGACACAGCAACAGAAAAGATTTTTACATTTTCAGAAGAAAATGTGAGAGTTGCCTGTGCATGCAAACCTCGCTGCCACGATGTTAAGGTGTCAGGGCTGATAACATGTCCATTTCTCCCAGTATGTAATGTACGGGTGAAACTGACCTGTCCTTTTCTTGAATCTGGAGTTGTTGTTCTTGTTGGCTGATGATTTCTTGGCTTTATTAATACAATAATATATCAGTGCTTCAAAGCTCTCAGACCCTGCAGGGACTCTCACTGCACCTAAATGCTCCCTGTGAGAGACAAACACAATTATGCATTACTTCACACCGCCACCAGGGTGCACTATACGCTTTGACGAACTACGCCTGATCAAACTGAGATTTAGCCTTTGGCTGCCCAAAGCCAAATGCGCTGTTAAAGCCTTCATGACAAAAGTACCATTCATCAACATCATGTACTGTGCAATTTAGCAATTGATCAACTTATGGCGAATTGCAAGAAAAGCCTTGTTAGATATTATTTTGAAAATACTGTTTATCATTGGAATTTTTTGCCACTTTTCATTGGTCATCAGCATAAATATTAAATATCAAATCACATTTCTTTTTTGAAAAACAAAAACTCTTCTTCATTAGATGGGTATCTGCAAATTAAAAGCACATTGTATTAGTTCAGTTAGTCTGGTGAGTTGAATTTAGCATTTCCCCTCCCCCACTCATTTACTACAGAATACACCTAAATTAACATGAATAAACCTTTTACCTCATGTTGTACACTGCTGCCATGCTGCCAGCACTGTCCAATCAAATTACAATTAGCCAAAATCTCCTGTTTCCCAGTAAGCTCACTGGTTTCCTATTAAACTGACCACAGGGGTCACATTTCCTGTAAAGTGTTGTCTTTTATCGCACATGCCATTCCTCTATCATGGCAGAGATCATGACACTCAAACGTCCATACTGAAGAGTCAGGCAACAACTCATGGGTTCACAAGGCACAGAAACACAAAGCGTTTACAGACAGTCTCCCCTGCTGCTGAGGCTGTGGAAAGAGAAAGTGAAAGTGATTAATAGAGGGGGAGGTAGACATGATTGAGCACTAAAGTTCGCCACATCAAACACACTCTGGTTACCATGAATACACTGTACAGTGGCTTCACCATGCTGACAGGAGAAGAGATGGCAGGGAGGGGAGAATGGCCAGTAAAGAACAGTCACATAAAAGAAAGGAACCAAACCACTAGGACGACAAAATGTGATAAGAAATTTTAGTTTGAGAACTGCTGTTACTGATTTGGCATCGAGAAAGAGTATTTAGAAAAGGCATGCATGATATTTTTGTACATGGAAACACATTTTTAAAGGGGAATATCCAAGTGTGCCTCTCAAAGGGCGCAAGTGCAACATTTCCTGGAGAAAAAGAAAAGTAATGATCACAGAGATGCTTTGAAAAGCAGTGCTGAAAAAGGCTAAAAAAAATGGCATTGTTTATATACCAGCAATAAAAAAAATCAGGATATTTACCAAAAAAGATAGTGAATAATTGTTATCATGTAATGAAAAAAATCTTCTAAAAAAGTCATTCCCCTTTAAATGAGAATGATTTAAGATCCCCGCCTGCAAACCCCTCCCCTTTCAGACATGGATTCGACCCTTACCTATTGTGGTGTAGAAGACCTGGTCACAACAATGCTGCCCAGATAGCTGAGATCAATCAAAAACAGAGAGGGTAAGACTACCAGTGTCTCCAGAGAAAAGCGCCGTCTCTACTCTATTATGAGGATGAGTGTTGCAAGAGATGAGAGCACACTCATCCCTGGCAACAAAGGCCGCCTAAGAAGGCCACCGTGATGGTCAAAGCCCTGAGTTAGAGGAAGTGAGAGAAATGGAAGGAAATGAGTTGGAGAGGGTGAGTGATGTGATCAGCCCACAAAAGAGGACAAAGAAGGAAGAGCCATGGGATCATCATGGATGCACTAGAAAATCCTTAACCATGAGAAATGTTAAACACTACAATAATTTCTTATATCAAGATTACACTGTTTAAAGGTTAAAGGAGAATAAGATTTGAAGAAAATAAAAAATGAATGGAAATTTATCCTGTGAACCCAATAAGGAGTTATACTGGAGGACATGGACATTTGTGCATATGTAAATAGTTTATAGTAAGATGTACATGTAAAAATATTTTTTATCAAAAAACGCAAAAGCATGGTAGCTTTGCTTTTGCGGCACAGATGATGAATAACAAACTCCTTTGTCATTTTGGAGCCTCCAATGGTACGGTTCACCTACCCTGGAGAGGGTTCTGAGGGGAGCATCTCCTCATCTGTCCTTCTCTGAGATGGCATCTGGCCGAAAGCATCACTGCTCTCCGTGGGGGGTGAAGGGGACTGGGAGGGGTAGCTGGCCGCGGCTGTGGCAAAGGCCATGTGGGCACGATAGCTGAGGCTGGGCCGCTGGCCACTCTGGCTTTGGGTAGGTGAAGTGGCAGGGGAAGAGGAGAGAGACCTTCGGGAAAAGGAGACACTGGCAGGGTGACGGGCACTCTCTGGCATTTCTTGAGAGCGGGAAGACCGCAGGATGCTGGGACGGGGAGGAGGGCGGACGAGAATGTCTGGAGAGCCGGCGTGTGAGCTGGGAGGGGTCTGGGTCAGTGGGGAGAGTCGTGACGGCTGCAGGACCACCTGCTGCAGGCCGAGATCCATCCTTCGTGCTGCCCTGGGGCTCAGCCAAGGCTGGGCCTCGGACCTCCAGCCGTCCGAGCTCTCACTGTGCAGTGTGCTTGGGCTCCCCATGCGAGCCGTGGCGCCTAAGTAAGGCAACACTGGTACGCCCATACCGTGGGCAGTGTGTCTCAACTGCCCCAGAGTCTGGGCCTGTTGCATAGTTATATGCTTGGCTGAAGGGCCCTGAGGCGGGAACCTGCCGGGAGATCTGCTCAGTTGGGCTCTAGGGGCCTCCAGCTGGAGGAAAGCAGAGCTTGAAGGGAGCTGAGAGGTGGTGCTAAGAGTGCGACTATGGGAGGGGTATGGCGGGGGCTCGGGGAGGTCCCGGTGGAGATATGAGGAATGACGTGGTGGAAGAGTGAGACGGGGACCCTCCTGACCCAGAAAGGGGAAGTCAGGAGGCTGCCAGATCTCGGTTGAGCGAGAGGAGGGAGGGCTATGCACCAGTGGGAGGGCGTGGCCGGAGGCACCGTACTGATGGATCCTCAGCTCCTCCCTCTCCTCTGGGATGGTGGGATGGCGAAACGGCCCCTCGGGGGGGTATGAAGGTGAGGAGGACATGGCAGAGCTACGTGGACTAACATCAGGCATGTAAAACGGAGGGTGAAGCTCCACCTCAGCACCACTACCTAGATAGCCATAGAAGGGGCCTGGAGGGAAGACCCTGTGAAAATGGGAGACCCGGCTCTGCCCTGTGGCCTGAAGCCGACTACCCTCCGAGATGCTCATACCTTCCATGGGTCTCTGGAACCGGGGGCTGTAGGCTGGGGGCTGCATGTAGGACTCCTGGCTGGAGGACACAGGGGATATCTGGGGCCTGAGGGTGGCCATGACTGGGGGTAGGGGCCCTGGGTCATCGTTCTCCTCATCTGATTGGCGGAACTCAGGATACAAGTCTGATTCCTCCACAAAGGGAAAACCCTCAATGCGTCTGGGCTTGAGGGACGTGTCGATGCCACTGGGGTCCATGATGAATCTTCCATCCGGTCCACGGCTGATCAGCTCGATGGGCGTGGTAACCTCAGACTCATGCTTGGACACGCTGTACTTCTTACTGGTTATTGCTCTCTTGGTTTTCTTATAGAGGGAAAGCTCTTTCTCTTTCCTGGGGCTTGGCAACTTCTTAACGTATAGACTGTGGCCACCCACGCTGGCCAGAGATGGGGGCCGGGAGGAAGCAATGCTCTCAGGACTGATCTTCCCAGAGGACAGCCTATCAATCAAAAAAGACATGGGGCTTAGGGCCGAGCCCTGTGGAATACCAGAACTTAAAATCAGCACTATCAAAGCAAGAACCACTCCATATTTAGACATGTGAAATATAATCAAAAGGAAATGGCATGATATTACACATTCTAAATGAAAAAAAGAGAAATTAGCCTTTATCCATGCAGCTGTTTATATTGATTACATTAAACATTGACCTTTATTTATTGGCCATCTTGTCTAATAAAACTGAAAGACGATGTCAGGATGAGACATAATGGAGAACAACAGAATGGGGACAGGACACAGAAACACATACATTTATACAGGCACCAGTGGGCCAACAAAATATCAGCTAAACTATATCTTCACCCAACTCTTCAATAATAATCCATCTTCCTGACTTTAAACGGTCAAACAAGTGTCAAAATTAGGAGCAGCTGTGGGCTGAAGTTGTCTATTCCCCCACAGAAGCATTTTAGCTCTGCACCACTAACTGAAAACATGCAGCTACGGCAGACAGGCGCATGTTAGCGCCTGCTGCAGAGAGAGATACAGGTGCAAGCACTCACTGAGGGCTGGTAGATGGGGGCCTGTAGCTGCTCCTGTCTGGCTCTTCCCAGTAGGGCTCAATGCCAGGCAAGGGGGTAAGAGGAGGCCTGCGGTGACAAAAACACAACAGAGACGGGGCAGAGTCGGCCGTCAACCAGACTATGGTTCCACACTGCTATGTGGAAATGGGTGGGATGGGAGCATGAGACTGCAGCTCTATTAAGACCACAATGGAATCAGATAAGAGCGTGAATCCCAGTTTCAACTGGGTTGGAGGTGCTACCCTTAATGTTCCCCTTCCTTTATCTCTGGTTAAATGTAAGAGTGACATGCTGCCATGCCTGCACTGATCGATTCAGAGAAGCTGGGGGGTAAGCATCATGTTCATAAATTTGTTCTTGCACTATTGAAAGGTTCTATCACAACCTGACTGGACGGCAAAAAAAAAGAAAAAGAAAAAGCTTGAGAAGATTGTTTGTAATGGTAAATCAATGCATCTCACTGCTGAAAAGCAGGGGTAAGCACAGATGCATTTATAGCAGCCACTTTAGTGACCACTCAAATCCTCCTCCATGCATCCCTCACGTTAACACAGCAGCTGCTAGGGTCAGCTGTTTGATTTCCCAAACTGTACATGCTCTCTCTCTCTTTCTCTCTCTCAAGCCATGTGCCTGGTAGTCAACAGATTTGCAGAAGAGCAAAGTATAATGGATGTTACCATGCACTGATACTTACGGAGATTCAATGCTTTTCCTTGTGTGCGTAATCGATAGTGGAGGATCTAAGGACAAATCACACAATGCCACATCAGCATGACAATATGCTTCATATCTTTATCTCAACCACTGCAATGCTGAAGCTGGTAAAATGTAAAAATTCCACACAAAAAATCCCAAATCCAGTAGTGCAGAAATTATACATTTCAGCTTTAAACCAGGAATGCAACAGAGAGACAGTGTCTTGGAGTTTTGAAGGACTCACCTCGCTTGCGTTTGAGCTTGCGACGATGCTGTTTGTTGACGAAGCACGCAGCAAGCGTGCTGAAGAGGATGGCAGCCGCCAAGAAACAAATGGTGGCCACGATACCGGCCACCACTGGCCTGGCCAGCCCCTCGTCAGAGATCTCTGTGGGAGGGAAGGGGTCTGAGAGAGGAGACAGACTCCGAAACATGAAATTAGGATGGATGAATGCAGCAAGCATGTATTCACAAAGCAGGTTAACGTGATTGTTGACTGTGATTCAGTTAGTGTGCATTACAAAGCAAACTATAGCATAGTGTTAACATAACTGCAGCCTATCAGATTGCCTATTTAGATCGAGAGGGCGCGTGGCTTTCAAATGTTTTAACCCAAGTGGATTTTGAATGCAACTTCCAAAAACAAATCAGTATCTTTAATAATTAAGTTTATTGAGTTAATCTAAAACACTGTGGCAGAAATCAAATCTAAATTGAAAATTTCAGCTTTTAAATTTCAATGTAAATGCATGGTGATCTATTAAAATGTATTAGCTCAATCAGTAAGCAATTTTAGCTTTACATTAGCTTTGTTAAAAAGTGTTTTTTGTTCACATCTTAAATGAGCCAGGATTGCCATGGTTGCCCCCTCCAAAAAAATAGGTGCATGATTACTCTGTATTGCATCTACAGAGCAAAAAAAAGATGAAGAAAAGGAATACAGCACGGCACTAACTACAATGAGCAGCAGGGGGCAGTTGAGCTCAAGGTGGCTAAAGCAATGAATTGGTGCATTTTAACTATGTCCCTTATTCTCACCTGTACTTGACACTCCCACCACATTACTGCTCTCACTGACAAGATCATCCATTACAGCTAGCGCTCGGAATTCATACCAAGAGTCCTGGGAGACAGAGAAACAGGTCAGTGGGTCACAAATCCTGTGAGGCCAACAGGTTGAAGTGTCAGATCTACCAACAGATTTGTAACAAGAACATTTGTAGCAGACTCCACGGTATGTCAGACTGAATTAAAATGACATCCTTTGAGCTTTTCAGCTGAAATGCAATCCCTCACTGCAGCTCTCTCAATAATCACAGAGCTGCTATGCTCTGACACAAACGCATGGAAATCATTCATTTTAACTTAAAATTATATATGTATATATATATTTTTTTTTTTTATATATAATTTTCACATTACAGAAGTAGGGTTTCAAATTGCAAATAACCGTAACTTTAACTCCACCTCTATTATTGATGGGTTACTTAAAGAGTATACATACAAACACACACAGATACTATATTTAAAAAAATAAAAAAATATGTTTTCCTCTGATGTCAAAGCTTAATTTTCAGCTGCCATTATTCCTTTATCACATTATCCTTCAGAAATCATTCTAATATGCTGATTTCTTATTATCAGTGTTGAAAACAGTTGTGTTGCTTAATATTTTTGTGGAAACCATGATACATTTTTTTTAGATTGACGAATAGAAAGTAAAAAAAAAAAAAAACAGCATGTATTAGAAAAAGAAATATTTTGTAACTTTTGTAGAATATTTTGTAAAAATATTAATTAACAAAATCTTACTGATCCCAAACTTTGGAATGTCAGTGTATACTATAAATATACATTTAATTGCATTAAAAAATCTTGAAAAAAGGGATTTACGCGGATATTAGTAGTGACATTAACACAATAAGTGTTACCTGAATGAGGTCTCTTGCTATGATCTCAGTCTCAGTGGCAGGAATCAAGTCATCCAGAACCTCCCACCTTTCTCCCAGACGAAACTCAATGATGTAACGGTCGATTGGTGAAGAGTGATTGGCCGGAGAAAGCCATGTCAACAATACACCCTGCTGTGTCCGGTTGGCTGTGAGGCACCGTGGTGGAGTTAGAAGCACCAGTGGTTCAGGGGTACTTATGGGATACCCTAGGAAAAATAAAAGGAGGTTGTAAGTGCATCTCATGTGGAAGGTCATTCAGAGTTCCATTACACAATACAGTTTGTAATGAAGTGCCGCCCACCTCCTGTAGTCACAGTGACTACCTCACTGAAGGGGCCGGTGCCCAGCTTGTTCTGGGCCAGCACACTGAATTGATAGGCAGTCTTTAACTCCAACCCCTGGACCATCAACCAAGTCTGGGAGCCGGGCACAGGTATGGACAGCCAATCATGTGGCCCTAAATCATTCTTCACCTTCCTATTGGATTATAACAAAGGGTTGCATTAAAAATGCATGTTACCTTTAAATCTGAGTTTAAAAACAAGAACATGTCTTGCATATCACATACAGTATTTCTTGAAATACAGTGAAATGTAAATGAATTGATCTTAAACTGTCCCACTGATTCATTGCATTTGCAATTCATAATTAGTGCTTTAACACAATGGGAAAAAATAGACTAGACTAAGTCACGAGTATATGTAGAAAAAGTGAGGAAGGAACTATATTTAGTGGGGGTTCTGGCATGACTTACACCGGGCCATACCAGACCGAGAACGTCTGTTCAAAGCCTCCGTCATATCCAGGTTCCCAGGAAACGTTAGCGGAGCTTGTGGATGCTGACACGTGGACATTAGTTGGCGCATGTGGACTAGTGCCTGAAATAGGGTCATTTTTAATTAGCAGTGATTTCAACCTTTAAATTCAGAGGTGTAAAGAGTACCAGAAAACCATACTTGAGTAAAAAGTACCTTACAAATGACTCCATTAAAAGTTACAAGTCACCAATTCCAATACAACTTGAGTAAATATCTTAGGCCTGGTTTCACAGACAGGGCTTAGATTAAGCCAGGATAAGGCCTTAGTTCAATTAGGACAATTAAGTAGTATTTAGAGATATGTCAGAGCAAGTTGCTTTCAGTTAAAACAGCTAAACCATGCATTATAGTCTGGGACTAGGCTTAAGCCTTGTCTGTGAAACCAGGGGCAAGAGTATCTGATTATTTTTTTCTCTTATACTATGGTCTTTCTGAATACTCAACTCAGATTGGCTGGAAGGTATACAATAAAACAGTTTAATGCACAGGTACTTCCAAGTTAGTTTAATCACAGTTCTATATTAAGGTGCTGTTTTCATGGAAGCGCACACGCATACGTCACTCGGAGATCATGCTGCGATCATGCACACACAGAAACATTCAGGAGCACAGAAACTTGTTATCAATGCTGCCCGCAACTTTTTTTAATAACATAGCTTCGCTACTGAATCACTACATTATATTTCTCAGCAACTGGGCTAACATCACTGGTCTTGAAGTAATTAAACTCACAGCTTCATTATTAATAAAGAGAGACGCTATACAGACACTGGTAATTCACACACACATCTCTCATCTCTCTCTCTCTCTCTTTCTAATGAATTCAAATAAATGCTATAATTCATTCATTCAAATAAATGTAATCTTACGGACTACTTTACGTCTGATTCAAAGCGGACAGAATGCTAGATCTAACGAGCTGTAACTGATGAAAATAACTTATTTTTACCCTTCAGGTCAAATATTGCACTGCAAACATCAATAACAGCTTTAAATAGTCAATGCTGGCAAATGACCATGGTATAAGCGGGATAATCCACGGCTAGCTGTGCATTAAACAATTTGAATGCACTCCTCTTCACGCCAGGTGAAAATAAGCTAAGTTTATTTTCAAAACTGTTGATGTGTCGAAATAAAACACCTCCATATTGCAAAAGGGCATATGTAAACCAATATCCTTCAAAAAGGTATCTTCAATGTAATGGATAAATAAAATATATGCACAAAACATAGTTCCTTCGATGCCCTGTAGATGGCGATATCGATTCCATGCAAAATGTAACGAGTAATTGCATTACTCATCACAAATCTATTGTAGTAAAGAGTACACATACCTATTTAAAAATGTAGTTACGTAGAGAGTAAGAGTTGCTGATATCTTTGATAGCGAAACTTCAAAGTATTCAACGTTGGTACATTACTTTTCCCCCTCACTGTTTGTGCTATGGATAAATGACACATCAAATCATGTTTTTTGAGCTGAGCTATTTCTTGCTAAATGATTGTACTTAGGACTGGGCTCTTTTGCCTTGGGCCAAGAAGTAACCAACTAAAACATCTTAGCAACCACACAGCAACAGTTTTGTATAGGCAAGCACCTTCTTGTTTTATCTTTAATCTTACTCTCTTTTATGGTAACATTCAGGCAAAAACTCTCAATTATAATAAAAAAAAAAAACATAAAATTATACACTACCGTTTAAATGTTTGGGGTCGGTAAGTTTTTAATGTTTTCTGAAAAAAGTCTATGCATTTATTTGATCAAATATACAGTAAAAACAGTATCAGTGTGAAATATTACTAAAACTTAAAATAAGCATTTAAATTGATTACATTTTAACATATTTATTTTTAAATGTAATTTATTCCTGTAATGGTAAAACTGAATTTTCAGCAGCAATTACGCCAGTCTTCAGTGTCACATAATCAAAAGAGTTCAAATAAAATAAAAAGTTCAAAAGAACAGCATAAGCAAAAGGTCTAAGCCAGGCTGTTTGTCCCAAAACGACTACTTTCCAACATGGATTCAGCTTTGTCAGACACAGCTAGAGAGATTCATGAGGAACTGAAAAACAGGAGATCCATTTGTCTGACCTGAGCCTCCTCTCACTTATGTTTTCTGACCAGACAATAAACAAACTCCAAGCACAGACTGACCCAGGCTGATAATAGCAGCAGAGCGTCGGGCACTGAAGACGATGAAGACTCTGAAGAGGAGAATGGATTCAGGAGTTCCATCACATCTCTTATCGGCACCTAGCAGCTGCGGAGAATCTGTTAATTGCTCCCTCATTAAGCATAATCTTTAGACTGTCATGACACCAGTCCATCACCAAACAAATAAAGTGTGTGTGGGGTTGTGTGCCTGCTGACACATCACTTGTTATCCGAGGGCGAACTCACAGACATGACAGCTGAGTTAAAGCCTACACAAGCTACACTGCCCCCCTACTGTAATGACTCACTTGTGCAGCTTGGCTGGGAATCTCAATGTCCTAGCCTACACTTCCTGTCTGGCAAATGATGACAAATCACATATGTGACGTATTTAGTGTCCTTAAAAAAACTTCAAAATCATAGATAGATAGATAGATAGAGTCATTTACCTATTACAAAAAGGCGTGTGCTGGCAGTGATGCTTGTTACTACGTTGGTGGCAACACATTCCCACTCTCCATGATCCTCTTTGCTCAGAGACATGAATTGCAAGCTACCACTTGATAAGATGTTATGTTTACTTCTGCTGGGCTTCCCGACCTTGACAGAGCACAGAATAATAAAGTGTTTACGAGTGTCTATCCATGGCAAGGGGGAGATATATTACAGGCTACTCAGTGTCCTGGTGGGTCATGGTACCTTTCTCCATACGATGGTTGGAATCTCAGGGTCTCCAGAAGCAGCGCAGGGGATGACCAGCTCTCTCCCCGCCTCCTGACGGTACTCCCCCCCGGGCCTCACGTTGAAGTAAGGGGGGTCCTGGGGTCACATGATGTTGTTCAACACACAAACCTTCAAGGAAAAAGTGATTCCTCCCGTTATGACCCCTTTAATTAAGATGCACTGACTCACCTTTAGCACCAGAGTGGCCGGAGGGGACTGTCCCATGGTACCTAGGACATTGTAAGGCACACAGGTGTAGGTGCCAAGGGAGTCTTCAGTGACCTCTGCCACCCGAATGCTTCCATCTGCCATTTGGCTCCATCCAGGATACTGTGAGAGGAGCAGAGGAGGACAATCAGTGATCTGAAGTGTTGTCAAACAGTCAAGAGTCTCGACATTTCAGACGTCAGAAGTCTACCCATTACAGACCTTCTCGATTCTGAGTGGGTAGCCATCTTTCTCCCATCGGACTGAAATAACTGGAGGGTTGGCATCCACTGGGCACCGAATGATTCCCGGCAACTTTCTTGGGGCGTATATGACAGGTGGCATGTTCACAACACGGGCAGGGTCTGCCGAGAGGATACAGTGAAAATGTTAGTTATGGTACAGCAGAGTAAAAAACATTTGGAAAAAAAAAAATGGAAAAATTGAAAGCCAACATGAAATGGCAATCGCAAATCAATTTACTTGCGTAATGAGGAAAAAAAAATTGTAGGGAAGGACTTTAACTTTTTATCCACTGAGATTTCCCTGGATTGTGAAAAGTGGGTCTTGTCTCTATTTAAAGGTGCAGTCACATAAGCACAATTTCTGCAAATTTTTCGCAGCCAAATAAGGTCCACTGTCTATTGTCAATAGTGTGGCGATGAATGAAGCACCACTCACACAGAAGTCATTTTCAAACCAAGCACCTTTCTTTCACCGGCATAGCCAGGTGAGCAACTTGATAGTGTGGATTCTTATTGAAATGACTGGATTTCGCCCAAGAATATTTGCCTAATGCTAAATGTGGTCCTATGTTTTTTTTTTTAAATAAATCCAATGTTGACTGCAAGATGACTTTAAAATTTTACTACAAATCCAGTTAAAACAGCCATCACAATATGATTCATACAAGTTATAGATATAAAATCTCGAATCTTTACTGCAGTGTTCACAGTGTAAGTGATGTGTCGTATCAGAACATGTAAGTGTTATTTAAAGCCCTTCCTGTGAAGTTCTCTCACCTGCGGCAGCCCTGGGGTGTCGCTGACTGATGTAGCACAACCCCAGCGGCACTGAGAAGCGGGCTGCTAATGAGACAGTCAGCCACTGCTCTGCATATGACACAATATAATGTGCTTTTCCACCACTAATCTCTTCTCTCTTCAAACTGTCGTGCTATATTTCCCCTCGGTTAATTCATTAAGGCCCCCTTGTCACGCCTGCCCTGACCTCTTTTCTGCTGTGATGATAGAGTGGGTCATGGTGATATACAGGGTGGTAAATTGAGAGAGAAAAAAAGCTATCTTTCATATTTATACACCCTTTCCTCCCAGAAAGTTCACATTCAAGACAATACACATTTTCTCTACACACTGCATTTTCGTCCCATTGTAACAATCAATATTGACTTTAGATATTTTTTTCGGAGAGCTCCAGAATCTACAGAACAGGGTTGCTGATTAATAATATGATATATTACAAATTACAATATAATATAATATAATAACCTTATTTAAGGTATACATATATATATATTAAGGTATAAGGTTTTTAACTCTATAGTACTAGAAAAAGAAACAAAGAATGTGCATTAGGTATGTTTTGCTTTTGTATGTTTTAACTAAATTAAGAAGTCAATGTAAATTTTATAGTTATTTATTATATTGTTATATTACAATGCTTTCATATTTTGTGCAGGCAATTATCTTATTTTCAAGCCCCAGCTGAGCCAGGAGTCCTTTCTGTGTGGAGTTTGCATGTTCTCCTTGTGTCAGTGTTGGTTTCCTCCGGGTGCGCTGGTTTCCCCCACACAGTCCAAAGACATGCAGGTTAGGTGTATTAGACAAGCCAAATTGGCAGTAGGAGTGTGTGAGTGTGTCCCAGTACTCTCGTATCTAGGTTGCGTCAGGAACGGCATCCGGTGTAAAACCTGTGCCAAATCCAATGTGTGTGTGCAGGTAATTTCGATGAAGCGAACCCTGCAAATGAGCGGGACTAACGCTAGGAAAATATAATTAGCTTATTTTGCTGTAAATAAAAAAAAGCCTGACAATGCCACTGTTAAATACCTATAAGTATTGTGGTATTCCGCCATTTTTCTCACTGACAACTCATAAAGATTGGGGCTCAAAGAAAATCCTGCACTTCTGAGTGGTATGTTTGAATTGGTGGTGGTTATCATGTGCATTCAACTCGTCAATACAATCTTTCTGACCTGGCTTGAACGCACCATGATGTGCCGTCACAACATGTCTCATCCAATCAGATTTCAGAGTTGGAACTATTTGTTTTATAATAATGAAGTGAAGTTGCTTAAGTGAGAAGTCTTGGCTGTCATGTATAACTGTCATGATTCCAATTTTTCATGATGACCACAGGAAGTAAGGCTCTTCCAATCTGTCTTATCCAGCCAAGAGAGAACGATATAGAGACAGACAGACAGACACAAAGAAGCAGCTCAGACTCTGGGCTTATCCGCCACTTCCTCAAGAGTCCTGGTGCAGATGGAAACAAACTCTCAAACCCTCAAGAGAGAGGCAGCAACTAGAACATCTCAGATGCCTGGCAGCCACCACGGCATCTCAAAGGGTGTAAATAGCTCTGTCCCTCTACGTGACAGACACCAATTACATAAAACCTCAAAGGCACACAAGACATTGACTGAGATTTCAAACGCAGGCCTGGTGCTGCAGGCTGTTTAAGAGGTTGGAGGTGAAACTCACATTGCACGGTCAGGTAAGCTGAAGCAGAGGGGGATATACCCAGGCTGTTGCTAGGGCTGCAGGTGTATTTCCCAGCATCCTCCGGCTTCACTCTGTAGATAATGAGGGTTCCATCAATAAAGATGCGCACACGGAGCTTCAGATCACTGAAGGGAAGAGAAGAGAAATGATCTGTTTGAAAAAATATCATTAAAAGCATTTGTACACAGAGAAGAATTGAAGCTGATATGATGTCTCATTATTATGGAAGCCTGTTTCTGGCTAGAGCACATAATACAGAAGAGGATTCTGAGAAAGTTAAAAAACAAAACAACAACAACAACTTATACCTACTTTTTGTGAAAAATACAAGCCAAATTTATCAAATTTTGATAAAAAGCTGCAACTGTGAGATATGAAGTCACAGTTATGAGAAATAGACACATTTGTAAGAAATAATTATATAATGTAGTTGCAATTATGGGAACTACATACATTTGTGAGACATTAGTTTGCAATTATGAGACAGACACATTTCTGAGATATAATGTCACAATTAAGAAATATAAAGACATTTTTGAGATATAAATATAAGATAAGGCAGAAACAGCATTTCATACATTATACAATTCTAACTAACTGGCATTCAGCTGAATTTTAGCTTCTTAACCTAACTAGCTTTGGTTGATTTTACATTACATTTTATCTTTAACAAACTTTTTTTCCACGCACAATTTTTTTTTAATGAGATCAAATAATATTTGGCAGACCCCCTGCAGTATTGCTTCGGGCCCACTGAAGACTCTTTCTTTATAGATGTGTATGCCTTCAGAAAAAAATGCTTCTGAGCAAATAAAATGTTTCTTTTTGAGGTTTTTTGAGGTGTTTTTACACAGAGTGGTACAGTATGTTGAATGTTCCCGTGAACATCCGTCCGCCCCTCACACTATTCTGGCCTGTTTCCACAGAGAGGAACAGACTACAGCCCTGCGTAGAGAGGTTCAATACGGCCACGCTTGGGGGAGTCAGAACAGCTCCTGGCTCGGCTTCAGATGATCAGCATGTTTTTTTAGGCATGTGATGACACAAGCACAGTGTCACAAGATGTTCCCATCCCGGCATAAAAACCTGCTGTGTGCGCCTCCACTGTGCTAGAATTTGCCTTAATGCAGCTGTAGAGTGCTTGAGATTCAGGGATTCTGGGTCTAAAAATATATGTGGCTCTAATCTAAAACCATATGAATGTGGCAGACACACACAAAGGTTTCAAGACTCTGAGACTTGGCACAGAAGTGAACTCGATCATAACTTTACTTCTTGAAGTAGACGTTGTCTTCCTCCCAGAACCAAGTGTAGGTCAGGTTGCCAGGATACGCCTCTGCTTGGCACGTAAATTGGGCATTCTGGGAAATGTTAACAGTGATGTTCTCAGGTGGTGACACGATGTATGGAGGACCTGGTGGAGGCAAACAGTGACAGGGGTTATAGACAGTAAAACAGGGAAGAACCAATTGTGAGCTATAAAGTTGCAACTAAAAGAAACAAAATTGCACTTGTGAGATATAATATCAAAATTTAGTCTGGCTATCGCCAGACCAAGCTCAATCTTTTAAGATTGAACATTGGTCTGGGGAGTCTGCAATGTATTTCTACTGCACAAGAGGCAGTGATCAACGGGCATAGTTCAAATGACTCTGTACGCGACCAATCAGACCAATGATCCGGGTGACGTACTTTGCAGAGCGACGCGAAAATTCCAGGCAGGAAATGTGTGACCAAACGTGTTGATCAGCGGTTTGCAGAAGCAGCAATGGAGTCGAGCGATTTTTGCAGGTTGTGCAAAAAAACCATGAAAGTTAGTGGTATTTACACCCACTCGAGCGATTTGTTTGCTAAAAAGAAGCCATAAAGTTGCAACTAAAAGAAACAAAATTGCACTTGTGAGATATAAAATAAAAATTTAGTCTGGCTATCACCAGACCAAGCTCAATCTTTTAAGATTGAACATTGGTCTGGGGAGTCTGCAATGTATTTCTACTGCACAAGAGGCAGTGATCAACGGGCATAGTTCAAATGACTCTGTACGCGATTGGATAGTCCTTCAACCAATCAGAACAACGATCCGAGTGACATACTTTGCAGAGCGACGCGAAAACTCCAGGCAGGAAATGTGTGACCAAACGTGTTGATCAGCGGTTTGCAGAAGCAGCAATGGAGTCGAGCAATTGTGCAACAAAACCATGAAAGTTAGTGGTATTTACACCCACTCGAGCGATTTGTTTGCTAAAAAGAAGCCATTGAGCATCGTCGAGAGGTTCAAAGGAATTGGATTGGATTAAACCTGCCAATAGCGCGCCAGGTGGATAAGCCAGTTTGTGATTGGTTCCCGCAAATTTGTAAAGGAAGCAGGATAGATAAATGTACAGGTTTCCAGCCTGAGCTGCAGGGTTTACCCAGTCTAATCAAAATGCTGAGAAAGTTGCAAGTGTAAAGTCTCAATTGCAGTGTGTGAAAGACACATTTGTAAGATACAAAAAGTTGCAATTACAAAATATAGTTGCAATTATGAGAATATTGCCAAACAAAGATAACAAGACTAATCAAGAACAACCAAATGCAACACAAGACTAATTAACACACCAATGAACCAGTGACAGGACCAAACAGAAGAATAGGACTAACTATGAATAGGCATAACCAAAAGCCGTGAAACAAAACCCAAAACTGCTACACTAGTATCTTATTTTATTTTTCTTTAGAATTAGAAGTCTTATTCACAAACCGGAGAAACAAGTTGTCTAAATAAGAGTAAACTCACCGCTAACATGCTATTTGAGTGCACATTCAAAACTCAATTAGAGGTGCTAGCTTTTTGCCCGCTAACTTGCTTTTTTTAGCGTATTTACTGCAAACACATTTTGTGTTTGTTTATATAAACCAAGGGACCGGAATTATTGTCTGTGTTAATCGACCGCATGCCACAGATGTGGTATTCCTTCCAATTATCCTAATTCTCCTCTGTGTTTATCTGTATATAAACCTGTCTAATAAAGACAGCAAAGATACTACTGTCAGACCTTCCCACAGAGAACATTATCCTTCCCACATGAGGCTGTCACTGAAATTGCCAATAGACTCTTAATTAGACGTGTGGGTAGGCAGGAATACTGTCGTGACACTCGGACCGCTATGAGATTTGTGAGTGCTCTGCAGAAAGGTACAGCGTGAACATTGCTTTTAGCACAAACAAACCTATGACTAGCTGTGAAATATCTTCTAATTTTAATGTGTAGACTACGCTCAGCTCCCTGGATGTGTCCTTAATGTGCGGTAAATGACACTGCATCTAAGGGGATTATTGACAGTAGCGTAGCTTTGCTTATTAATGAAATCGCGAAAGGCATCACTTGAAAGCGTCTAAAAATATCCCCGGCGTTGCTCATGCTCGTGTTATTGAAGCAGGTTTTAACTAGAGTGCCTCTCCGGAGGCTTCATGAGAATATTGCTTTTTGTAAAAACAATATTGCTAGTTTACTAAACAAAACAGCCCATGGCCAAGGCAATTTTGGCTCGGCACAGTTCATATGTGTCTCCATCTGACTCACTGGTGCTTAGACAAGAGCAGACGATTCCCTTCTAAATCACTCCAACTAAAGCTCTTAATTCCAGGTAGGGCAGACGATCTAGCTCTCAAATATGTCAGATGATCAAAATATTATATTTTGTTTCGACGTTTATGTACTTTCTCAGGGGTGCGTTTCCCGTACAGCAATGCAACTCGCTGATTAACAATCATAGTACGGTGCCTCTTTGGAGAAACTAGCGTGGTTGCACCTCGGCCGTTTGAACCACATTGGTTCAACAATATCTGTCGTTAACGTCGTCGCGCATGTGGAGGAACAATAACTTCTGCTTATGAATCTATTCCCCGAGATGCTGTGCTGTAATGAACATGGCATCTAATGACTACTTCACTCTTGTGTTCCATGTCATTTTGCTTTATATTTTATAGTTCCCTCATACATCAAACTCCGAAGTTCCCTTGTATAAGTTAACACATAATAAAATGACTCACGGTGAAATAACTGAAATGATTATTTTTCTGATTATTCTTATTACAACATCTCACAGCAAAAGATCACAAAATAAGTCTAATGTATTTTTAGAAACTCAATGTCCAAATAAAAATGCATTCAAACTGGGATGTGTTTTAGGGTTACTAAAGCTAACAAGATATTTCTTAAATATGTTTAAAAGCTGGTTAAAAATCATGAGATTTTATTCTTTTGAAAGCCTTGTTTTAAATATTAACAAAAAAAAAAAAGATTTATAGATCTCATTACTTTAATAATACGCAGAAAAAAGATGAACAGAAAAAACAACTTTTTTATCATTTCAAGCTTAATATTTTTCACACACAGCATAAATGTGTCTTTATACATGAAATTACATAGACGTCACTAATATTTGAGAAATTATTTTGGGCTCCTTGGAAACAAAAAGTTTGAAAACCATGCATTAAAAATGATTTAAATATATTATATGTCACATAATATTTATTATAAATCAGCCAGCAATTAGCAGGAAATGTAGAGAGTATGGATAAGAAGCTCCAGATATCCTGTACATGTCCTGGTGCTCTATGATCACACGTGTTCTCTAAATTCTCTGTTTCCCAGCGAAGGATGTGTTAGCGTGCTGCTCTGTATTCACAGCCATGCTCCACTGCCATAAATCTGACTGCAGTGAAAGCCACAAAGCCAATGACAGGCAGCTTGCTCATGTTTGCTGTCAAACTGTACACGGTCGACGGATAATAAACTGAACCACTTCATCATTCTGTACTAATGCTAAGGCCATATGGGGGGAGACTGTGGTACCAGTACCAGGTGCTGACTCAAAGCGAATGATGATTATTCTTAAAGTCATAAGAATTAAAAAGTCATAATATGTCACAAAGTCACAATATAACTTCAATGTTTTAAGTCAAAATTGTAACATTTTTGCCATAATTATGACTTTTGACATTATTATTTCTTTTATTAAGACTTAACCCAAAAATGAAAATTAGCCCATGATTTACTCACCCTCAAGTCATCCTAGGTGTATATGACATTCTGCTTTCAGACGAATACAATCAGAGTTACATTAAAAAATATCCTGACTCTTCCAAGCTTTACAATGGCAGTGAAAGGCTGTTTCTGTTTTGAAGTCCATAAAAGTGCATCCATCATAAAAGGGCATCTATCCATCATAAAAGTGCTCCACACGTCTCCGGGGGGTTAATAAAGGCCTTCTGAAGCGAAGCCATACTCAGTACTTCTTCCACTACTGAAATCCTGACAATAATTTTTAACGCCAAAAGAGGGTTTGTGCTGGCGCAAGCTGTTAGTAAATCTGGCCCATAGTATCTCATCATTTCTATCTCATATTTATTACTTAGTATCTCAATTTCCACTTTTTGTGAATTTTTGACTGGTGTATGTCATAACTATAGTTTACTAGGGATCGGAACTGACACAAATTTCACGATTCGATTTCAATTCAAATTAAATTTGATTTGATTTGATATTGATTCATTTGTATATATATTAAGTACAGTACATGCCAAATTTTCTCAAGGAAAGAAAATCTCTCAAATAATGCTGTAGACTTTACAGGGAGTCAGTTGGTACTACATTACTGTATTAAAGTTTAAATTAACTGATTTGTATACAAAAAGTTCAATTACTTTTGGGAAGTTTTTATAATAATAAAGTTATAATATTATTTTTATAATTACATAATTCGGTTTCTACTCTAATTCGTTGTTTGAAATATAAACATTTAAATGGTGGCTGTCATAAAACGTGATGAATTTATTCAAACATACATTAAATATTGAAGAACAGTAAAACATATAATGAATTTGTAATATAGTGCATAGTATATTTAGCTAAATGCTCCTCTCTAGAGTTCATTTAGCTGACTAACAAGCTTGAATGGCTTTTCTGAGGAAAATTTTACATTATGACATTTTTTACAAGCTGTTTTATTGAAGTCTTTCTGTGGTTGAAACACTGGATTTCGGTAAATTGTACTGTTCATTAATGTTTATTTCGTACTGTAAAGATGATCCGTTCACGTGCGCTTGATCTGGGGGTCTTGATCTAAGACAGGGGGTCTTAAAAAGATCTCCACTCCATTTTCCTTTCTTATGGATCACCAACTAGACCAGCACAAGCCCAGCACAAACTAGTCTGACCACCAGCATCGAAATTCAGAAAGGAAGTAAGGAATACCAGCAGTTATGATGAAGATATATAAAATCCTTGTGTGAACTACAGGCAAATAAATAAACAAGTCACTCTGAAGGTGTGTATACAAGGCACAAGTGGTAACCGTAAACCCACAGTATATCAACTCCATCGCTCTGAGCAGGGCTGTAAACAGCTTCTACTGGAAGGCTCCATTAGGAGCTGAGTGACAGGAAGTGATCTATGCAGATGGAGCGGGCTGAACGTATTGACTGCGGCAGATGTGCTTAGAGTGACGAGACGTAAAGGCCAGACTTTGACAACACTGATGTGTCCATACGCAGATTCACTAAAAGAGACTAATTAACCAGGGAGCACAGAGGGATTCGCATCTTTGCAGCTAGTATTGACGGGACGGGATGACCACAGTTGCAAGTAAAAGGACAAACATTGACCGTGAAGGACGGTTTCTGGCTTCTCCCGACTATCAGTACCGGACATTTCCTTTTCGTGTATTAGATGCGCCTGTTTATTGTATATGTATCTAATTTCTGGAGAAGGAAAGCCAATGGATATGTGTTGCACCACAGATATTGCAGACCTCACCTTGCACCAGCAGGCGGGTTGTGTGTAGCGCCTCCCCCTGGTCACTGTGGGCACGGCAGCTGTAGGCCCCCCGGTCCTCCCGCGTGATGGCCTGCACTGTCAGACTGCCGTCAGTCACCTACAGAGAGATTACAAGCAAAAACATGGGTTCAAAACACAAATCTAACGTATTATATATATAATATAATTATAAATACAATATAATATAATATAATATACACATCATATTCAATTTTCATTTAATACAAAAAAGTATGGCTATAAAATTGTTCATAACTCTTTACAATAATGTTAATTTCAACATTTACTACTACATTATCAAAATCAAAAGTTGTATTTTAGTTAATGCACTGTGAACTAATATGAACAAACAATAAATGACTGTATTTTTGATTAACGAACTAACATCGAGCAATACATTTGTTATAGTATCTTTGTTAATGTTAATGTTAGTTAATACATTAACTAATGTTTATAAATAAGACCTTACTGTAAAGAGTTAATAAATTGTCAAAATCACATTTATAATATAGTTAAAAAATAATATTATAATATAATATTAATATAATAATTTATAATATTAGAATTCTTAGATAATAAATATTGAATAAAATTTTTGCATTTTAACAATTAACATTTTGTGCTTTCTAAAGGCCGATTGGAAATTGACAGCAATTTTTTTAACAAGGGCAAACGAACCACATGACATTTATTATACTTTTACTTCTGCATATATTTATTTATTTCTACTAAAATGTATAGCAATAAAATTGTTAAAACTTGTAAATGTATAAACGTATAAAATAGAGCTTCAATTGATATTTTTATTTAATTTAAAATTAATGTTAAAATCAGACTATTTACACTAAAAGAGATTATGCATTATTTTGCTTGTGCGCTTTTTGTAACAAACCAATTAAAATATCTCAGTTTCCACATCTGAGCCTGAGAGTGCAGTTGCGTCTTCCCGAACAGCACACGGGTGACATGAATTATTGCGTAGGTTCCTGACAGGACGTTTTAGAAAAGGAGTGGGTCGCGTCTTATTCCCTGCGCGTCAATTGCTTTAGCCAGAGGAGACTGGCCTTATTGTTCCTCCCACACAATATCCCAAGGTGTGTCAAGTCCTGCTGGACGGTTGACACAATCCTCCCGGCCTGTTCCATCACAGTCCTGTCGCTGACAGACACATCACACTTGATGACCCAGACGAGAGGAGGTAATAAACTCTCTCAAACACTGTGTGTGTGCAGAGAGATCTAATTTAAACACACTGCTGTGGAGGAGGGCAGGGTGAGAAACAAGCTCTGTGCATCGAGACAAGACATCTGTGCCTCTTGCTCTTTAGTGTGTGTGTTCCTTCATCACATTCCTCCATTTCTCTAACTTCTAGCCATGGAAGCAGGGAAAAGAATGGAGGACCACCGGCCTCCTCAACACTGTTCTTAAAGGTGAGGTCACGACACACTTCTTTTGAGTAAATGTCTGGGACTGTGGCTGGTTAGCAGTGGGAACAGCTTTTAAAAGTAAGAGCCAAGAAGCTGAAGCAGAGTGCTTTCTCCTCACAGAAGAAATAATTAAATATAGATTTGATACAATCTAATTGCAGCCGAATCGAGATTAATCACAGCGTATGGGGCAATTTACTAAATGTGACAGAGAATTGCTTAGGCTGCTGCCAGCATTTACATTCACTGACATAAAAGTCAAGTGGGATTGTTTACGTGGGATTGACCATATACGGCTCTTTTCTCAAAGCTACTTTTTTAATCAATTCTAATAATTATTTTTTCATTCAAATAAAAATTAAATAAAAAAGTAGCTGGTGCTACATTAAAAAAAAGCCACTTATAATGCAAAGACATTCTAATGCTGTAATACATTTATGTTAAAACAATAATTGTAATATTAATAATAATTAATTACATGCAATTTTATTATGCTATTTACATATATATAATGCAAAATACATAATTAATAATCATTTAAATATAACATTAATTTGTTTAATATTAATAAACAATAATTAATCTTTTTTATGTTTTGTATGAAAGGTTTGCTGCTATAATAAATGCCACTCGATTTGATATTTTATTATATCATGCAGAGACATGCTAATTTAGAATAATTAGATTTTTTTTTTATTAAAACAATTATAAATAAAAAGCATTATGTAACAAAATGTTAAATTCAAATTTTGTTTGAAAAGTTAGCTTATTAAAATAATTATATATATATATAACACAATAATATTTTAATTGTATAAATTCATTCTGCTAAAGACATGATAGTCTTTAAAAGTAATTTAATAATAAAAAATAATAATTTAGTTAATAGTTAAATTCAATAATTAATAAATAGATACAAATATTTTGCATGTTTTACTTAAAGTTTGCAGCTATAATAAAAAATACCACTGTGTTTGGCATATTGTTATATATAACGCAAAGACGTGCTAAAGTGTCCAAATGTGTGAGTTCACGCCTCACCCGCCAAACAGCTTATAAGACATCACAAACGTGACCTTTTGGGAATACGCTCCACAGTGCTGTGAAGCGATGCCACTGGGTTGGAGAATAACCTTGCTAAGAGCGGCCATGAAAGAAAAACAGCAGCCAGCCATCACTTCCTGTTCATCAGTCGCCGGTGAGTAAGAGTGGCAGGCAGAATACGGCAAATGGCATTCAAACACGCCTCGTGTAAATGCTAGCTGTGACCAAAAAAACGCTGGGAAATGCGGAACAAGACGAATGCGGTGCAGGTGGCTGTAGTCTAGAACAGATGAAAGCAAACATTCAGATGTAAGACAGAAGCAGCTACACTGTCTCTCTTGTCTTTTATTTGTCTGTTTCCTCAGGGATATCTCCTCAGATGTGCTGAGAGGCAATGCCTACTGGAGCCAGACTGACTGCCTGTTCTGTCAAATCCTGCGCCGCCTCCTCCCCTGCATCCTGCATGCAGTGTAAGTTGGAAACACGCTTGTCAGTTTTTCTCCATTCCCACTGCAGACGCGTGCTCTTCAACTGTCAGACCCTCGACGCGGGCCCTGACTGACAGAGCCTTTTCTTACAAATAGCTTGTGATGATTCACGCTTCAATTTCCAAAAGAAAACTGAGACAGTGCGATTCACTGTAGATCAAATTAACGGCTAGACTAAATTCACACTGGCTATATTTGGAGACAAAAGTACATTGTCAATGTTCTACTTTATCAAGGCAGCAGCTAACCAAAATGAAATGCTACATCATCTGAAACTGTTCACACACACAATGAGTTTTGACCATCTAAACAAATTTATATAATATATCTCATTTTAAATTTTCTTGGTTTCTGCATTAACTCCAACACCATATTTTCAAGATTCCATTCTAAATATGATTTGTGTAAGACGTTTCTTATGCTCACCACCATTTATTTGATCAAACTACAATAAAAACAGTAATAATATTATTTACAATTAAATATTTTTTTCTATTTTAATATATTTTAAAATGTAATTTATTCCTACATTTTCAGCATCATTACTCCAGTCACATGATCCTTCAGAAATCGTTCAAAAATCCTGATCTGGGGCCAGTTGCATAAACATAGCCATTATGTTAAGACTGTCTTAAGAACTAGTATGACCAACTAGCAGTTAGTTAGGTGTAATCAATCTTACTTTTCAGGTATCAAATTAGACTTAGACATATTTCTTATTATCAATGTTGAAAACAGTTGTGCTGCTTAATATTTGTGTGGAAAACGTGATACTTTTTTCAGGGTTCTCTAATGAATAGAAGGTTCAAAAGCATAGCATTTATTTCAAATACAAATCTTTTGTAACATTATAAATGTCTTTACAGTCACTTTTGATGAATTTAATGAATTTCTTGTGGAATAAAAGTAACCTATTAATTCCTAAAAAGTTATTTTTTACTGGAAAACAAGCCAAAAACACTGAAAAGCAAGAGCACAGTTACCATGTATTTCTTGTTGCTGGTCAGCTGATCCCCCTCTCTCAGCCAGGTGACCACCGGCTTGGGGTTTCCAAAGGCAGTGCAGGTCAGAGTAATGCTGCCACCCTCCCTCGCCTCCACGTACTGCGGTGGCGTGTCCGCGAACGTAGGGGGCGCTGGGAGAGAAACAAAGGACAGGTTCAGTACAGATTCTTATATATTTAATACTCTCACGTGTTCAGGACCCCATAGAGAATGTGTAAGGCTCTCTGTTAAGTTCTGCAGCCACAGAGAACAACCACTAGGTACCAGTATCATAGTCTTGCGCAGCCAGACCTTCAGACTGATGGCAGAAGGTCTCGACTCTATCGCAGCTTTTCTTGGCCAAGGACCACCCAAGAGGACGTTTGACTGACATGCAACGCAACCAATCACAGTTCGCTTTGTTCCGCGTCATGTTTAAGGGCGTGGCAATATAATGTCGATGTCCCTACAATAACAGACCAGTGTGGATCTAATAAATTATTCATTCAAGAATGTTGTGCAAGTTTACTGCAACAATGGAGCCGCGAACTTCACATACTTTTGAAAATCCAGCGTTTAGTTGATCCTGGTAAGTAAACACAATGGCTTTCTTCTTCCACGAGGGCAATTTGTTGCCAGGCGGACCGATAAAGAACATGACACACACGTCTCGCGGACATCCTGTAGAATTCAACCAATCAGATTGCGACTTCGAAACTCCTGAAGTGTTTCCAGAAAAGTGTGCCATATGCATTAGACATTCAGCCAATGGTCCGTGGGCTGAGACTACCAGTATCATCCAGAACGTCAATGCAACATCTCAATGCAACCTGCAGTAGTAGCTAAAAGTGTTAAGAAAGTAGACCACGACGCGAGCACCGCCTCGACTGCACAAAATACTCCCACGACAAGTGAAAGTGAACGTTTCATGTAAAAGGCCCTTTAGTGATTGCTAGGTGTTTGTTTACTCACTCAACCCCAAGTCCCTATTATGTGATTCAGGCCCCTTTTTCAGTGAAAGTCTATGGACTTGTATCATTGTTTTGCCACCAATCATAACACATCTGATCACAGTGAATGTGTAAAACATTTCAGCATAATTGTGCATAATCACACCTATCTTACAGGTATAAACAATCTCTAGGACTATGTGTTGTGCACTTTCAGCAATGAAATCCTAACTTCCTCTGCATGTGGGTCACTGTTAGCCTATAGCAGTTTTGCTTTCAACAGCGCAAACACCTGGTGAAAAACAAACAAAGCAAGCAATTAATGCCTCTGAACATCTGTCCATCTGTGCCTACCATGAGCTTTTTCATCCACGCTACAATCTGTTGCAGGCTAAACACAAGGGAGAAGAATTTATAGCCCAAAACATCTTGCTCATCCAATCTCTAAAAATATATATACATATATATTCCCTAGGGATGTATCACAATGGTTGACTAATCCAGCACAAAACTAGTCCATTATTGACATTGACTAGTTTATCTGGATTTTTCCTTGCATTCCTTTAGTTTTGATATTTTTAGCAGCAGTGCTAATTAGTGTGCTGACAGCATAGCAAGCAGTTTTCACAGTAAAACTTTTCAGAAACGTTGCGTTTTAATTGAAAGCACTTCCACTATAGTCTTTGACTGTATCGCATAGTGTTTTTGAGTTGTAAATAGCATTCTGTTCCATTCCAACATGCCCCAGATGTTTTTGAACTTGTCTGATGTGAATGCATCCTAAAGAAATGTCTCTTAAACTAGTCACTTAGGCAACCCACCACGTCAATTCGGACACTACGTCATTTTGCATATCCCTGATATTGACCAAAATATTCTTTCTTGCTTGTTACCATTTCCATCTTTGTTTCTCTCTTAGGAAATCTCTTTGATAAACACTTGAAGGTACTTTAAGGGACAAGCAAACTCCATCACACACCTGCCCTACTTTCTGGACTTGTCTCACTGTGTGTTTTCGGGAAATCTTGGGCTCACACGGCGAATGACAAACAGAAGACATATTTCAAAAGGCACTTGTCTGAAGGTCTTTCCGCACGAACAGATGGTTTGGACAGAGCTCACTGACTAGACACCCAACACCTCAAATTTATTTTTCTCTTACTCCGGACTTTAACTTCTGGCAAACAAACAAGCTTAGCTTTCAAATACTGATTACTAATTAATAATACCTAAATAAAATTATCCGAGAAGACAGGTTTTATATACTGAGATATATTAGTAATATTATATATAAGCTAAACTAATTTGCTTTTGTAAATGAACCCTGCCAAAAAACTTCAATGAACCCGTAATGCAGCTTATTTGAGGACACTAATGTATATATCCAGCAGTGAGGTTAAATGTTGCACTTTATAATGCGTTTCACATTGATGCTGACCTGCATATATATTGTTTAAAAAAAAATTGGTAAATGGTAAAAAAACGGCAGCTGTGGTTTTACCGTAAAAAATATGGTGGCAAAATTCTAGGTTTTACGGATTTAACTTAAATTACAGTCAAACAAACAAAAAAAATCATATTTCATTAACTGATATAAATTGTAATATACCAAGCTATTACTAATAGGTATCTAAGTCCTAAGTACTAATATATGGAAGTAAAGTGATGCCAAATGTTTTTGAAACAAAAAAGCTTGTTGAATTGCACTAATTGAAAATAATATGCATTGCATTAACCATGCTTATAAATCTGAAGGGTGAATATGATATTGCATTTTTAATAATGAAAATGTGTGAAATGTTTTGAATTGAAATGTTTACAGCTTAAATATTCAACCATGTTGAATTTCAGCCCATAAAAATACAATGCATTAAAAAACAATTTGCATTTTTTTGCATTTATTTTTTTCAATTAGTGCAATTCAACAAGCTATTTCGTTTCAGAAACATTTGGCATTATTTTACTTCCATACTAATATCTGTTTTGAACCATTGTAATAAACTGACAACCACCAAAAACTGGTGGTGATAAGAAAGTCAGATGATGACTCAAATCTCATGACAAGCAGCTTTTCCACAAGCTGAGAAAGTATAAAAGGTGCAGTGTCATTCACATAAATACTAAACACCATCATTGTAACAAATCTAACACTAAAGTAATGCAATAAACATTAATTTAACAACATTTGATGTAACAAAACCCTAATGTACATAACTGATAAGAAAAAAAACTACGAAGAAACAGCCATTTCAATGAAAACATACCAAATGTGAAGTGTCACACAGAGAATTCTAGGAATGTCAATTTACGTTTTGTTTTCATTGTAAATTATACGACTTGTTCTTTTTAACTTCTAAAAACTGTCAAATTTAACAGTACATTAAATGTAAAGTTAGATCTATTACAGGTATTCACTGTATATAATAAGGAAACTTACTGTTAAAAATGTTAGTACGTAAAATCACAATCATATTTTACAGAGTAGAAGAAGACTGATCATATTTACAAATTGCTAATTAAGTAGATTATTTTTTTGCATGCAGCATTCATACCAGTTCTCCATTGATCCCATTGACATCCATTGTATGGACAAAAAACACTGAGACAGTCATTTTTGTTCCAAGTCATCAAGGTTAAAACAACATGAGTAAGAGTAAATGATGAAAGAACTTTCGGTAACACTTAAGTTTAGCGTCCAATTCTCAGTATTAAATAGTTGCTTATTAGCACTCATATTTCTAGGATATTGGCTGTTTATTAGTACTTATAAAGGACATATTAATGCCTTATTCTGCATGACCTTATTCTACATCTCATAATCATACCCAATACCTAAACTTAACAACTACCTTACTAACTATTAATAAGCAGTAATTAGGAGTTGATTGAGGCAAAAGTCGTAGTTAATAGTTTGTTAATAATGAGAATTGGACCCTAATCTAAAGTGTGACCGAACTTTCATCTTTTGGGTGAATTATTCCTTGCTTAAGGGAACAGTGATGATATCTGATCAATTGTGGATTCAAACCTGCAACCTTTAGGTTACCAGCTCAGATCTTTAACCACTAGGCGTCACCATAGTGGTTTAGATTGGCATTTAGTATCAGAAGCTAATGATCTGTGCCCGCTATGGGGTTGGGCAGGATGTTCTGAGAGAGACAAGTGTGACGGCCACACTGATGAAGGGTGGCTGTGTGATGACCTGACCATCTCCACAGAGCCACTACTGTTCTCTAAGCGGGTACATCTGCCTGGCTGACACCTGCTGGGTACACGCGGGCAGCCGGCCACCCTCTCACCCGTCCTGGCAGGAAGAACCGCCACTGTCCACACAGGATCCATACACAAGTGGATGCTAATATCGCCGGCTACAGGAAACCAGTGCTGTCAGGCTTTTCTGCCCTTGTGAGGCCAGACAGCACCTGCTCCAACAAAGACGCTTTTGGACAAGATGGGCAGTTGGAATACCAATGAACACCAGTGTTTCTTCCCAAACTTTTAAGATAAGCTTATGCAGAGGATGAGTGTGAATAAGTGTTTATCTGTGATGCAACTACTTAATTGCACATTGAATGGTAAGTATTGATTATAATATGCTGTCCTTTCCAAAAAATTATAATGTGACAAATAAGTGATGAACAGTAACTGGAAAAAAACTAGGCTGCACAAAACAAAACGACTTTTGTGCTAAACAAAGCTATGTGCAAAACAGAACTATATTTTCAGAACATAACTACAATGTGTAACGGACGTAGGCCAGTAAGTGCTGTGCGTGTAAACTTCACTCCCTTGGCATCAAGAGGCACGCTAGCGATTAACGCTAACGGCTGCGGCCTTAAGCGTCCTTGTTAGCGCGCCCTCCTCCCACTCCAGAGACGCCGGCTCGAATCCCGCTCGAGTAGGACCGGTTATATTTGGTGCCGTGACCCGGATGGGAGTGAGGTTTAGGGGGGTGAGTGTAACGGACGAAGTCCAGTAAGAGCTGTATGTGTAAACCTCACTCCCCTGGCCTCAAGAGGCATTCAAGCAGCTGTGGTCTTTAGAGCCTTTGTTAACGCTGCCACCTCCCACACCGGAGACCCCAGTTCGAATCCCGCTCAGAGCGGGACGAGTAGGACCAGTTACAATTGCGCAAAAAATTATGGGGCCCTATCTTGCACCCAGCGCAACTGACTTTGTACAACGATACATGTATCATTCCTATTTTGCACCCGACGCACAGCAGACTTTTCCCTCCACAGATGCACGTCGGTAAATTAAGGAATGAACTGGCGCAATCCCGGGGGCGGTTCAGCGAAAAAAGGAGGCGTGTTCCGGCGCAAATGTTCCCTGGTGCTATTTTGCAGTTCCAGACAACAATTCCGCCACTGACCAGGAAAAACTTAGTCTAAAGTCAGTGGCGCGTTTTCAGTGGTGCGTTCAGATGCTATTTTAAGGGCGCATGCTTGGCCATAATGTAGCGTGTGCACAACGCGCATACACTTTGCTTCTCTCATCTACACACAGACGCAACAGTTCACATTTTTGCAAAGCATACATAATTACAAGGAAAAATATTCCACATGAGGGAAATCATTGTTGTGTCCATGAAGATGTGAAAAAATAGGCATAAATCTAGCTTACACATTTACCAAAATGATTAAACACCTGTTTAACCTAAGCTTATTTGGGTGGGTTTCTCCCATCCCCATACAATGTCACTTCTCTGTCTTTTACGGCCCTGGCGAGAACGTTGGTCTCCCCGACTGTGAACCGCTCCTGGCATGCGCCTGGCAAATCCGCCGTTATAATAGCAATCCGCCATGGAACAAGCACGCCTGCTCTTAAAGGGAATATGAGATGATGCTCTGATTGGTTTATTTCACGTTACGCCCAAACCACACCTATGAGTAATGTAGCTGCTTCAGACCAACCCATTTTAGATTTGCGTCGGGCGAAAGAGTAATTTGTCCCGCCGGTATAATTGCCACAGCACCAGAGATCCACCCACAAAGTTACTTGCGTTTCGCGTTTGATACTTGCGTTTCAGATCGTTAAAATAGGGCCCATAGTGTGCAATACAACGCTAGACTAGCTAGACTGTGCAAAACAAAACTAGATCAGTTTACAACAGTGGTTCTCAAGATCAACAGAAAAAAAGAAAAAAAAAACAGCCGTTGCAACGGCGTTCAAGTTCGTGAATAGCGGTTAGCACTCTGCCTTTATAAAGCGGTATCGGACGGCAATTACACTGAATCGTTCTTCTTCAGACCGTTGAATTGTCATCGTTGGAAAAAGCGCAACATAGAAGTTGCTCGCCATAGAAAAGCACTTTTATATATTGTTCATCCAAAGCATCTCTGAAATATTTAAATGTTTTTGTTTATTTAAATTAAAAGTTAAGTTCTGAACTATTATTCTCTCTTACTGATACATGATTCAATTGACATTACAAAGTGAAACTATGCGATTTTCTTTAAGTTTTAAAGGGGGACGCGACCAAAAAAAGTTTGAGAACCACTGGTTTACACTATAAGCACTTAATGCTAAAACATAAATAAATAAAGCAAATTATAACAAGCTATCGTTATCGTTCAGTCAGCAACAAATCAGGCAAGCACCATTTTGATGGAAAAGCCACCAAACCACGAGAGCAAGCAAAAGGTTTGTGATTATTAAACTTGATTTTAGAGTTATTTACTTATTACGTCCCAGTGAAAACTTTGAAGTGTCCACATAATAAATGCACATGAAGCATTTCATCTCAAACTAACAAAGTCAGCTAATGGACTACTCCTGAGAGGATCATCTTTAAAGGCATGACAATGCATGCTTATTAAAAGTCATAAAATGGTTACATCTCATAAGAGCCTAAATCTACTGGGAGGAGCAATATCTGCCTCTATCTTTTTAATTTCAGTCAAAGACTCTGCCATGGCTACAGGTCAATCACACATCCGCAATCGAAGCAAATGTAGTGAATTTCAAGCAGGCATTATGTCGTCTAGATTCAAAGCTGCATTGCTTGCAAATCCAACCATGAGACATTTAGCCAAAAGGCTATTATACGTGCCTTATTGTAAAATGCCCTGACGACATATAAAAACCACACACCATCTACACGCCGCAATCACTGATATCGACATTTCGGAAAGCAGAGCCAGGAGAGTGTGTGTGAGGGGACGTGACTGAGTGAACCGGCGAACTGACCATGAATGCAAACGAGGGAGGGCATGAATGGCCGATGCGGCAGCAGAGAGGAAATAGGAAGCCATGAAATAAACCCTCACAGATGTTCGCACTAGCGCCGCCCGTCACAGCTGCACAGGTGACATTTCTCCGGCTGAAAAAAGATGAGGCAGACACTGAACTCATTCACCCTGGGCCAAAAACACACACATACACAAACAAACACCCCGCATGCAATAATACACCCTTCGCTCGCGCCTCTCGCTCGCTCGCTCGCTCTCCCACCGCAGCTCTGAAATGGAGAAACGGCCACTGTGTGCACTTTCCAAATAAGTCACAGTGATTTCTGCAAGCGAACGGCTGTGGACTTTTAACATGGACGCGAGGTGCAGCAGACAGTTACCCTTGCTGGTGTCATTGTTTGAGGTTTGGAATATGCATGAGTCTCACCTCACAAGCATATGTTAAATATACAAATAGCCTGCACTTACAGAGAGCTGACAGCACTAATTATACTGTTCCTGTGGATGACACCTCAATGTCTGACAGCAGACAAATACATATCAGGTGCTGCTTCATTTCACAATGAATAATCAACTGAGATACAAATCACTGCAGCAAACATCCCTAGTGATAAAAACCTATACCAAAATGTATTTATTTCATACTAAGTATACTACAAATTCATTAACATATTTACTGGCATATAGCTTTTACATTATAATGAAACTTTATTTTGAGTAGGCCTACTTCTTTATTGCACAATTCACATTTCTGAATATATAGCCTAAAATGTGTTTTAATATCACTATTATTAAGGACATTATGATCACTGTATATCAGTCTTTAAATGAAAGATATTTAAAGTATACTTGCAATAGTTCCATTTTTGCACAATCAAATATAATTATATCTTTAGTTGGACCTCAGCACTACTTACGGATAACTATAGTGCTCCAATTTAGCAGACTTTAAGTATATCAGTTTAGTATACCAAAAGTACAATTGTAGTAGGGTATTTATATTAAGTAAATAATATTTATATTAATATAATAAGTATTTCAAATACATTTTAGTACATTTTTTTTTCACTAGGGAAGTACTCATAGCCATAGTACTCATACTATGCAAAAGTGAAAACAGCTTGCACTACTCTACTCGTAACTTCTTATCTTCTTATAACTATTATTTTTCATTGTACATACACTTGTTTGGTTTACTTCAAACAGTACTAAAGGAAATGACTTATTGGTCAGGTATAAAATTCCTTGCAAAGTTAAAACATGTTAGGGATGCAAAGTCTATGAAAAAGTTTAGCAAACAAAACAAATCAAAACTAAAATGCCAACAATAATGTAAGTTCAAATGCACCGAATTTACTCAATTCCTCATGTGCAACTTCAATCAGACGACCACATCATTGACTGCACACTTTCATCACTTCCTCTCTGCTGCTGTCCACTGAACGCACACATATCTCACTTGGGGATGCAATTCAATAAACACACTATAAAGGGCCAACAAAGTTGCTTATCACCAACACGGCAAACCCTAACGATTTCTCACAAACACGTGAAGAGACAGTGGTTCTTTAATGACACCTTCTGCCACTGCAGCTCATACATGTAAAATGATGTACAGTAAGAATCAGTATGCAGTGCAGCCAAATACAAAAGGCTCCAGTATTGGAATTAATCTGCCATGTCAGCACTTGATTTAAGCCTACAGCGGAGTTGTGATACTATTAATATGCGACCGAGGGCCTTTTGGATATTGACCCCCAGGCAATGATTACTGAGCTGTGAATCATGATAGTTTACATATTGTTTTAATGGATCGTATTAAATTCATCATCTAATAAAATGCAAACACTCATCGTGCGAGGAGATAATATATTTCCAGCAATGCTGAACCATGCCCATAAATAATAAATCAGGCAAAATGTGATGTTCAAACAGAATGAGAGAGAGGAACATGACATGACTAAAGCCTTGAGCTACCCCAAATTTTCCTCTATAGTTTGGCACCATGGAAGACATCTCCATTAGTGTAATGGAAATTATGGTGGTGCCTGGTGAAATATTACTCTGTTTATTAGACACAGGGCATGCAGATTTCAGAGCAGGCCGATGGGTTTCTTTTGAACGCTGGTCAGTACCCAAAGGCTCATAATATTGAGTGTAAGCTTCCCTTTATTATTTTAAACACATTATTTTAAACACACTCGGTTTTGTCCTGTGTTCCTAATGAAACGGGAAGTTTTGGAGGGACATCGACTGATAGTCCCTTTTATTTGTAAATAGCCGAAGGCTTTTGATACGTCACAGCCATGACAATTTGCTACTTCACTGTTGCAAGTGGGATTGGATGCAGGACATACTGTATGTATTCTGGAGAAAATTTGATTGGACAAAAATCTGCATAGTGCATGATGAGTCATCAATATTTCTCATCCATTTACGTGGAAGAAAGGACCATTTTAAATATGTTGTCAGCTTGTAGGAATAAACTAGCATATGGATGACCTTAAAGATTACAGACATGGATTAAATGGCACAAAACTCTCATTTTGATTTCATGGGGTCTGTGATACTTTGACAGACACAGTAACATACTAACCAAAAACCAAATCATGACCCATTATTGTCCAGTGTACGACAAGAACAAAATGTCGTCTCTAACAAGGAAGATGGCAATAACATTTTCTAAAGAAAACAAGGGCAACAGACCTAGATCGAAATCACAAGGGATTACATTGCTCATTTCTCCAGCTTGAGCATAAAGGCAGTATTTGTTGGGTCTACCACACGTATTACTCACAGCAGCAGGCAGTCATGAGTGGCAAGAGCCAGTCACATCCTCCTCCACTCCTCACAGATCTCATTTACTGCTGATATTAGAAATGAATATGAAATCAAGCCACGATTAGTCCTACTCCACCCCCAAAATCAGACATCCATTCAAACCGAGGAGGAGGGGAAGAGAGCACACTGAGATAGATAGATAGATAGATAGATAGATAGATAGATAGATAGATAGATAGATAGATAGATAGATAGATAGATAGATAGATAGATAGATAGATAGATAGATAGATAGATAGATAGATAGATAGATAGATAGATAGATAGATAGATAGATAGATAGATAGATAGATGTCTCACCATTGACTGTGAGGTGAACCCAGCTGCCGTTGTGGGTGGAGTTGGACTAATCGTGGTTAGATTTCATATTCATTTCTAATAGACAGATTAGATAGATAGATAGATAGATAGATAGATAGATAGATAGATAGATAGATAGATAGATAGATAGATAGATAGATAGATAGATAGATAGATAGATAGATAGATAGATAGATAGATAGATAGATAGATAGATAGATAGATAGATAGATAGATAGATAGATAGATGTCTCACCATTGACTGTGAGGTGAACCCAGCTGCCGTTGTGGGTGGAGTTGGACTAATCGTGGTTAGATTTCATATTCATTTCTAATAGACAGATTAGATAGATAGATAGATAGATAGATAGATAGATAGATAGATAGATAGATAGATAGATAGATAGATAGATAGATAGATAGATAGATAGACAGACAGACAGACGGACGGACGGACGGACGGACGGACGGACGGATGGACGGATGGATGGATGGATGGATGGATGGATGTCTCACCGTTGACTGTGAGGTGAACCCAGCTGCCGTTGTGGAAGGTGTCATATTGTTGTTCCAGCATGAGGACCCTGCACTCATACCAGCCCTGGTCTTCTGAGCGCACCTGGTCGATCTGCAGAGACGCTTTGCCATGCAGGCTGGTTCTACCTGAAAGCACACAAGAACAGAGGAGAGCAGAGTGAGACTGGTGCAATACTTACTTTAGCGTACTTTAGCGTGTTCTTCAATCCGCAGCGGCGTGGCGCAAACGTCAGAAACAGAGGACAAGGTGTGTGCATTTTTGTTATGATATCTGAATCTGTGCAGTTCTTTGTCATAAATGCAGTTTTGACAACATTTTTATTTTAATTGTTTTATTAATTATTAAAAAAATATATTGGTTTTAGTTCTAGTTTCATTTAACTAAAATAACCCTGACATGTTGTGAATAAGTCCTAAAGACTTTCAATTAAAAAATACAAAGCAGCATCAACAAAAAGCCTCATTTATTAAAGCATGAGGAGAATTGCAAGATGAACTGTTCATAAAACCATTCTTGCATAAACTACTGTATTCAATTCAAAGTTAAATGGTTTTATGAACATGTTACACCGACATTCATTCTTGTGTTGCATGAAAAAGCCTTTTGTAATGTGTCGCATTTTGAAATAACATGAAGTATGTTGCATCTGAAAAAACCTGACATAATAGACAGCGGCACCAGTTAATGACAATTTGACAAATGCACTGACGTTAACAAACAAGCTAAATGAATTTCAAGGTCTGCCTTTTTTAAAACGATTCTTACTCTGCTGTCAATGCATTCTGCCCACATTGCTGAAACAGGAAATTTATGTTTTAATTAGCTGTCTGTGTAATATTGTTTGGTGGAGATTATTATTTGTTATCTCCTTGAAATAAAGCCCAGTACTGCCATTGTGATTACAGTTAATCACTCCAGCATGTAAAAAGAAAAAACGTTGAGCTGAATATAAAAAATAGTAACTCTATGAAAGTTATAAAGCTAGCTTAAAGTCACATTATATAGCAATTTTTTGTAGTATTTTCAAGGTTTCACCAATGGCTGTTTTGCGATTCACAAAATGATTATAAGCAGCAAGCCAACATGTGGAGCAATGTATAACATTACTAGCAAAGCGATATTCGCTTGATTTCAGCCCCTCCTACACTATCAAATGAAAAGTGTACTGTACTTTAAATAGAAAAGAACAAAGTATCACAGCTCACATCTGAGTGTTACACTTTCTGTACTAAGAGGCTTAGCAACACTGACAATACAAATAGCCACGGAAAGTGAGAGAAATATAAGCAGTCAAGCATCTCTCTGACTGAACTAAGCCATTCCAGAGCTAGCCCATAGGAAGATACAATCTTTCATTTGCCTATTTGAGGACTTTAGCTGGGATTTAATGTTTTTGAAAGTTCAGGGCACTGTTCACTGGGCCGATATTGCCTGAGTGTCTCAGACTCGCATATTTACGTTCCGGCTGGCCTTCATACTTCATACTGCTGTGTACTGAGCAGTAGATATCATAGCCCTGGGATCACAGCTGCACCTGAGAGAGGAGACAGCAGGTTTCCAGAGCAGAAAATCAATACGGCACGGGGCAGAGGAGGCTGCGGTCTTGCCGTAAAAAAATAAGGCCTTCAAAATCACAGCTATTTTCGTGTAGAGTGATAAAGCACTGATGGGATCGGAAGTTAGGGAGCATCTTCACACTGAATGTAACAGCAAATAAAAGGCCTTACTTTGCTAGAAGGGCTGCAGTGCATTATCTTTCCCACTATAGGCGTAAATGCAGTGTTCTATGAAAGTCAACTTAAACTGCATGTGCTCTCTACTGATCAGATAACTCTTCGATAGTTATACTAGACTCATCTGATGGTTGTTCAGGCCACATACGTCAACTTTAATCCTCACAAATGGATCTGTGTTCGCATATGGGAATTTGGGAACCCTAATAGAAAATAGAGCACATAAATGCTGCTGCCACTACCTTTAAAGGGTCATTTCACCCATTTGAACATTGTTTTTTATTTAAAGTGGGTCATATATGTAGTCGAAATGTAAAAGAAATTTTGAATTTGGTGCCTTTGTGACCGAGAAAAGACAAAAAATAACTTTAGGACGCATTTGTATGAAAGACAACAACTCCCACAATGCACCACATTGCACAGCTCCGCAAGCCACTCCCACTAATCCAGAAAGCGCATATCTGCCAACAAGGGTAGCTACCACCAGAGCTTGAAATTAATTTCACATTCACACAAAATGTCTAGTTAGTTGGCGAACTCATTAGTGCATTACTCCTCGTTTGTATTTCTTTCGAAAAGGTGAATTATTGCATGGTACCTGGATGTTCAGTCAGAACATATGCGGTGCGAAACTAGGAAACTAGTTCACAACACAAACGTCCGTGTCCTCGTCTGATTCAGAGATTTCGTCCAGGAGAAATTGTCATCGTTGAAAATCTTTGCCACAGACGGACTGTGTTCGTAGCGGTTCGTAGTTGCATAGTGAGATCACCGGCGCCACCAGTCCGCCCTAACCCGAGCCAGTCCGGGCTCCTCGTCCGCGGCAGGCAGGTCTTCTGCCTCGGCGGCTCTTCACTATAATGCGGCTTGTAAAGGTAGCCACAAACACCTGATTCAAGCATCAGACTTCCGAAATCCTCTTCCTCTAGTCTATATCATATTGAGTACTCTCCTCCGCTATTGTCATAACTTTACATCTATCTCCACAGCGCCTGTTAGCTTAGCTTCAAACAAGATGGAGGATATTGCTTTCAGTTTCAGAGAGTAAAGTCCCACCCACTGATCTGTAATAGGTCTGTAGCGTGAGCGGGTCCCGCCCCCTGGGAAAGATGAGGAACGAGTGCTTGTAGTCTCAACAGAAATCCCCCCCTCTGACACTTCCTCCTACAATGACGCAAAATGACGATTTTTGCGTCATTGTAGGAGGAAGTGTAAAACTTAAATAACGGATTTATCCCGTCTCAGGGGAAAATGAGAGAGTGTTGCACGACCATTCAATAGTATGACTGGGTTTCTAACAATGCAAAGCTTAATGCAAATGGGTGAAGTGTCCCTTTAAAGCAATTTTAGCTATTTCAACCATCTCTGGTTTTTATCTATACTTTAGTTTTTTAGCATAGCACATGTAGCCAAATATGAATGCAACCCTTCATTAACACTAAACCAGAAATGTGTTTCTTTTCATACATTTTTTTTATACTGAATAAATATCATTTAGCATTATCTTAACAATAATAAAAGTATTAGCATTACAAAACATAAACAATAATATAACATAACATGGTTTCCACAAAAATATTAAGCACCCACTGTTTTCAACATTGAAAATAATAAGAAATGTTTCTTGAGCAGCAAATCGGCATATTATAATAATTTCTGAAGGATCATGTGACACTGAAGACTGGATTAATGACAAGCCTGCAACCTTTAGCCAAAAAAGCGTAAAGGCTAATGCTAATGCTGGTAGGCAGGAAAGGAGAGCAGAGGCTGTTTTTTATGAATGGATGTCAATGGAGAGGAGGCTTCACTACACTGAATAAACGTCACTGCCGATACACGATAGGCTGAGGTGCCTCATGTGATCCAAGTTAGCCGCTATGCTCTCTCCAGTGGTAAGAAACACAGACCCTCTCATCTCCCTGATATAAGACAATCTCTTTTAAAGATGCTGACAAAAAATCTTAGTAGCAGCGTTGGTTTTAGGCTTGAATGCAGCAAAAACACACAAAAACATCTAAAATGGGAACGACCAGTGCAATCGACTGTACAAATAGATTCAACAAGAAATCAGAGCAATCGTTTTACAGACTGCTGAATGCTACAGGAAAGAGAAGCAAATGGATCACTGCAATTCACAGAAACTACTGGAATCCAGGAGGAGAAACGTGGATTTGGAGTTACTGTTTTGTGCTGGAGATATGTTGAATTTTGGGGTAAAATCATATCCTATTGGTCATTTATATATTGACAACTTATCAATTAAATATTTACCATCCGATATTCCATGTAACTGTAAAGTTTTTTTTTGTCAGCATCCATTATGATGATCCTTGTGTTCTCCTTAGTGTTAGACAAACCAATTTTTTCCTTACAAAGCAAGTTTAGATAGATAGATTGTTTCCAAGCAGCTTCACAGAAAGTCATAATGTTATTTCTATAATGCCTTACAAGTTTTAGGTCTGGGCAATATGACAATATATAAAACAATGTTCATACACATTTTAGATCTACCTATATTGTATTTATAGTGTTGTCTAGCAGATAAAGCGTTCACAGGCTTTGCTTTATGTTTTTCTCCGGTGTCCAAACCCGATTCCTGGCCACATGTTAATGTCCATGAACCACTGGGTCTTTGGTGAGTTAAATGGACTTTGGCCTTAAATTTAAGAAGATAATTGTTTGTTTTACTCCCATATATGCAAATTCCCCTACTAAAGCCAGTCATGTTGCAGGATGTTTTTTTAAGCTGAGGGGGCGTTCTGGCGTGGGCGTATATTAGGGGGTATGATGTCAATGCATACCCTGACCCTCTATAAGAGATACATATACGAGCTCACCTCAGGAGATCCCATTTTATAAATTGCACTCTACGCTCAGAGCGCACAGGGGTGTTCATTAAGCAAACTTGTTAGGTGCTTAATTACCAAAATCTTCCTGCAGGCCTCTTGCCAGTAATGAGTGCACTGCGTTTTAGGGGCCCGTAAACAGGCCCGTCCTGAATGGATTCAATCTGCCTCTAGCTAAGAATCACTTTAGGAGAGCCTGTGTAAATCACATCTAAACTGCTGCAATGATTGCTGCATAGATTGTCCATCTGCAAGACAATGAGGACTCTAATACGGTAAATTGGTTGAGGAATCAGACCCGGAGCTCTGGCAGTAGCCAGCAGGGAGAGAGTTTGGGAATTTCTGCAGCAGAAAATTGCATTGTGAGTTACAGTAATAGCCTTTTGGAGTTCAGTGGTAATTGTGTGCGGGTCCAGCCAAACTGTGAGACTAAAGCCTTGTGGCGTAGAGGAACAATACGAAATGAGCTGCCATGGCGACTCTATAGTACCCACAGGAGACAATGATATACAGTGGAACTGAACATTAGATCTCATATCTAATTTAAAATGGAATGAGGCCACAACCAAATAGTGGAAGGATAGTTAATTCACTTCCCCCTTCCTCTCCCTTACAAAAATCAATTATTTATTTTATGGGTGGGAAGGATTTATGAGAAATTGTAATATAAAGATTTGAATCACCAGTAAGTTCTTTCTGGGTATCCTTTTGAGCTTTGACTTCTCATTCAAAGAGAAGGATATAGAGAGGGTTTAAAACAGGGTTGCCCAATCCTGCAAAGTTCAACTCCAACCCTGATCAAACACACTTCAACCAGCTAATAGGCCGAACGTCACATGAACAAACAGGAAAACAGGACTCGTTTCATCCGCTTGTCAGAAAAAGTGTTAATGGCTGTACGAACTGGTGATATTTGTATCCATTTGTAGTGGTGTCCGAAACTAGTGCACTCATTCGATCCCACAATGCACCGCAATTACGAGTGTACAACCTATGAACCTACAATCCCATTGGTTCAAATTGGATAGGATAATCATTAACTGACTTCGCGGGAGGATCTGATTTGTCATGACAACGGCAGTTTAGAACTCAATGAGCAATCCAGTCATTATACAGATCAGTGAATAATTAAACACATTAAATCTATATATTGTAAAGATGCAGTAAGTACTTATTGACAGCCAGCGGTTGAAATGGGCACTGCAGTCTAAATTTTAAATACTGGAGAGGGTTGTTTCCCCCGCCCCCTCCTCCACAGACTCGACACTCATGTCGGTTGCCAGATTGAGGACACGCAACATGAACGAGTGCAAATAACAATGGAAGGTGATAAGCCTTCAAGTTGATCAGTTCATTTAACCACATTTTAATATGCCTCTGTTCCAAAGGTGAGTGAGTGTCATTTAGCCTACCCAGTTGGTATTTTTTAGTCTGATAAATTAATTAGTGAATATTAGATTCCTGACCACTTTTACAGTCTATAGGCCTTAGGTCTATAGAGAGATGAGCTGGCATGTAATGGAGATTCCAAAGCGCTCTTCTTTGGTCAGAACCAAGGAGAGCGATCGCGGATAGGTCCGTCCTATGCACCGAAACTTTTTACAATGCAACAAAATATTTAAAGAGCATCAAGCTATTAAAATCTCTATTATGTAATCACAGATAATATAACAGTATATTAGTCAGTCATTTTTATTAGGTTAAACAGTGATTTGATAACGTTTTTAATTTAAGGCCCACCCACAATTGGTCTGGCCCATCCAAAACTGGAATCCTGGCACCGTGCCTGATCTATACTTTACTGGAGTAATTATTTTTCAGCCGACTTTTTACATCAACTCCTTACATTTGCACGCAATTATCTGTACTTTCTACTCCTTACATTTTAAAAATAGCCTCGTTACTCCTATTTCATTTCGGCTTGTTTTCATTCCGGCTTGCCATCGTAAAAAAAAACCTATCCAGATAAATCGCACCGTTCGGATAGGGTGAATTTGATTGTGGTTGGATGAGAAGTATAAACATACACCATTCCGACACCCTATTGGTTTGTACGTGATCCATCGCACCTGCACATGACACAAATCACGTCACACTCCAGCAAGCATCTATGATGTGCATGATTTTGTTGAATTTTTGACTTTTTTTTTCGAGAATTTGCTCATTTACAATAGGCTACGTCTCTATTAGCCTAAGAACTTTGCTGTTTGTTAATACAGACATTTATTAATTATCTTTAAGATGTTTATGATGGGTAATGTTTGTAAATGAGATGTGTATCAGATATTTCAACAATCTAAATGATTTCGTAAAGTTTTTCTCTTTTGCAGAACGCTTTTCATGGAGATGAGTGCTAATATGTAATAAATATGCACATCATATATAATAATAAATATAATTCAGGTATCAATTACCTATCAATATTTATTTATTCAAAAAACTTAGTTGACCACAGGCCGCGGTTCAGCTGTGCGTGGCAAACACTGCCAGTGTGAAAGCAAACCGGGCGCTGCGCTGCCTCCGCTCTGCTAACTCGTGCAGTGTGAAACCGGCGTAATGGTGCAAAAAGCATCATATCTTCCGCTCCATGAAACACGTTAATGCTCAGTAGTACACATATATGGTTCTTTAAAGGGACTATGTGTAGCTTTTTAGGTATTTTATTATCTAAAATCAATATTTTTATTAATAAATATGCCCTCAATGGTGTACAAATACCTATGCCAATGATCAGACTAATCCTCGTAAACGAAGAATTTATTATCTTTATATACATGGGACGGGTAGGTCCACGGAGGCTTCCATGTAGTTCCGCCATCTTGAAAAACTATAATAGCAGAGAGGGACAAAAAGTACTAGGTCAACGCGTTTCCACAACGTGTTTTCGTTCAGAACCAGCGTCACGTGACTGAAGCCAGCAGAAGCGGAGGAGCAGAGCAGTGAGAGGCGCTTGTCACTGCCGCGGCAAGTTTAAAAGGATGCACTGCACGGTTATTTATACACCGTTCATTCATACATATGCTGAGTCACAGGATGAGTCCTCGTTGGCGAAAAAGTCCAAAATAGACCGTAACAAGGGTTAATGTCGGGATAGCTAATGCAGGAGAAAGCTTTTAAAAGAGACCCTGAAGTTGCCTGCTGTCTTCTCGACAGGTAAGTCAATGTTACGGTCTTAATTACAAGCTTTTTTTTCATTGCTTGGTTGTGTAGGCCTACTTTATTATATAGACAGTAGAACATTTATAGTTAAAAGTTAAACAGGCTCTTTGATGAATAGCAGCTATTGAGTAAAGTAACGTTAGAGAAGGCTCTGATGATGATATCTAACAATGCACGTACTTCAAAAAATATAACGAGTAAAGAAGGCATTACTACTAATTACCATAGTTAATGTTTTTCACAGTCAGTAATTCATACTGTAACATTCTTTTTTCCGTTGTTTCAAGTTTCAGTTTGTTTTAAATAACAAACCTGTTCACCCGAAGAAAAACTCGAAGTGCTATTATAAGACATCCTGTCATAGCTTTTTAGTACATAACGGCTACCGTAGATGCAACGCGCATTTGAAAAAGTGAGGCGCTGGAGAGCATTATTCGTTTGAATGCAAAATACAATTTCACCACTAGATGGGAGAAATTCCTACACACAGTCCCTTTAATGTATTTGCATTGAACTAAAATGCATTCATTTTCAATGGGCATATATGCGGCTGAAACAGGTAGCCTAGTGCATCCCAAATTTTTCAACATTATCATTTTAATATAACATTATAGTCATTATGGCCTTTAGAAAAACTGGGGTAGTGCACTATAAAGCCTGTTTTATGCTTCTGCGTCGAACTGCCGCCGTAGCTACGTCGTAGGCTGTGTGTAGCGCGCGTACCCTACGGCGTACCCTGACGTGCACCTCTCCAAAAATGTAACAACGCGTCAATTCTACGCGGACACAAGCGCTGTGATTGGTCTGCCAGAACCCCTCCCTCGGGGTTTCACACGCTCCCTAGGTACGCGTCAACGCGGACAACGACACAGAAGTATAAATTAAAACCAACACGTTGCCTACGGCGTATAGGCTCCGGCGTAGGTCCGACGCAGAAGTATAATGAGGCCTTAAGCCCCTGTGGCGCCGCCTAAGCTTTTGTCCTAATTTTTTTTCCTTACATTACTTTTACTTTTATACTTTAAGTAGTTTTGAAACCAGTACTTTTACACTTTTACTTGAGTAAAAAGCTTGAGTTGATACTTCAACTTCTACAGAAGTCTTTTTAAACCCTAGTATCTATTCTTCTACCTGAGTAAAGAGTGTGAATGCTTTTGACACCTCTGCTCTGGTCATAGAGCTTTTTCAGAAATGTCTCATGCAGCTCTGTGCCCAGTGTCATGGAGAATGTGTGCTTTGAGAAGTGCTGACAACAGGGGATTTTTCACCCAGAAGGCCAGCATCAGATCTGCTGTAATTAAGGTCCTGTAATGCACCTTGAAAGTGAATGAGTGCCATGCTAGCAGGCAGCCATTACTAAAGCTTTTTGCAATCCATGTCAAGTGCTGCTCACACTTTCTTTTTCTCTGGGTCGGACAAAAGGCTCGTTTTCACGTTAAGTAGTAAACATAGAAAAACTGTGCTTTTACTCAGCCTCACACAAAATCAGCACATTAGATCAGATTCAACTATTTTGGCTTCACTTGAAGTGTGAACTTGTAATGGTTTGTTTTCAGTTAAAACCTTCTTTTAAAGCCATCACTAGCAGGTTAATCAAACCAAACGTAAATCTAGTATGAGTCGCAATTCACATACTATCCCTTCTGCAAAGGCCACCTTGAATTTTCATCCTGGTTCAGGCTGGTTTATTTAGACAACTTTATTTATATAATGTCACAGGTGGCTGTACAAAGCGCACAAAGACGAAGGAAATCAGCAAAAACTGTCTTTAATCCAGTAAATCAAACAGGCAAGAAAAACTCAGGAAATAGGATAATACAACCACGTAATATATTGTGTGCATAGTAATTAACCAGGATTAAACACTGGACTTTACAAAAATGCTGGTGCTTACCGGCGTATTCAGGGTCCACATGAGGAGGATAGAAACGGAAGTTGATGAAGAAGGGAATAGGCACACCGAATTTGAACCACTCCACCACATAGGGAGTCTGCTGGCCGTTTAGGGGGTGGCTCACGTCACATCCCAAAACAACGCTCTCTCCTGCACGGGCCGTCACAAACTGGGGCTCCTCTCTCACTCCGTAGGCACCTGGACACAAAAAACACACACATTCAATCAGCACAGTAAGTATATTTTGCCCTAAAAACTATACCCAAAGTGAGGTGTCAAACAGCTCATTGTCCTATAAAGCAAAAAAAAAAAAAAAATTGTGAAGACTTGGATAGTTTCCCAAATGCTGGTGAAAGTTCTCAGGTAATTATTAGTTAAAAGGAACGGCCAAGCACATAATGAGATGACAAGAGGCTTATCCACGTACCTCATTGATCTCAGCTAATTCACACTTGGATGGGCTTTACAATAGAGGGGCCAGAGTTTTAGCAATCAATGCACAAGCACGTCACATGCCCATGGGTGACCTATCGGAACGGTAAAGGTCATTGTACCTGCCTCAGCAGAAAATATATCGGGGGAATGGATTTTCTTGAGCTAGCTCCACCACAGCCATTGAGCACTCTCTCCTCTATCAGAGTTAGCATGGCTTCAGCGCCTCAATGAAGGAGAAAATCACCTCCGGGATCAAAGGACCTGCTGACGGTGCATTCTCCACCATGGAGACACTGTATGGAAAACTAAGTGATTCAGTAACAGTAAAATTTAAGAAAAAGTAGGTTACAAAAACACAGCTCTCTGACTTTCAGAACATGCTTTAACTACTTACTGAATAACCAGTCTGCAACCAATTTTGCTCTCACACTTCTCCCCTTCATTTAAAGTTTAACCTGACTTAATTAATGTCTTGCAGTTCAGTGAGTAAGTGAAGAACTGATCGCACTTACACTACCATTCAAGATTTTTGGAGTCAATAAGATTTTATTTAAAGATAATAATACTTTTATTCAGCAAGGATGCATTACATTGATCTCAAGTGACTGTAAAGACATGTACAACATTACAAAAGATTTCTATTTCAAATAAGTGCTTTTGAATTTTATATAAAAGACGTAAATGTATTACGGTTTCCACAAAAATATTAAATAGCACAACTGTTTTCAACACTGATTTTAAGAAGAAATGTTTCTTAAGAAGCAAATCAGCATATTAGAATGATTTCTGAAGGATCGTGTGACACTGAAGACTCGAGAAATGATGCAGAAAATTCATGAATAAATTACATTTTACAAGTTTTTTGATCAAACAGCCTTGTTGAGCATAAGAGAGATCTTTCAAACACACCCCAAACTTTTGAACAGTAGCATAGATCTGAAGACATAACTCTTCATTTCACCCTTAAAAATTTGTGGTTAACAAAACCAACTGTTATCCCCTACAATAAACCACACCTCCAGCATGATGCATTGTTGACTGTATCGAACTGAGCAAAACATTAAAACAATTCAAACCAATAGCTCATGACACTGATTTGTGAGTCGTTCATTCATGAATCAGACTACACTTGTGCGTACATTAGTTATTGCATACCATACGAACAGCAAGGGCAAATAAAGACATGCTGCCCAATTACTTTGTATTATTTCAAATTGTCCAGTCTTCTGTAAAAGCATAGATTCGGTATTCAATCAAAAATAGCAGCGCATTTGCAAAACAATACAGATGTTCCAAAACTGTATATGCAACTAAATGTTGTTAAATCACTAATTTCCAGTAAAAAAAAAATCTCGATTTTCAACCAAACTCATATGCAGCAGTAATTTTATTTACCAGTTAAATCAGCTTTATCCAGTGGAAGAGTTAATCCACTTTGTATGGTTTAGCTCACACAGCTTTCGGACTGAAACAGTGCAGATTTAATCAAATTACTCCTAAAGTAGAGCTGGACCCTCCAGTCACGGACCTGGGCCCTGGAATCCGCTCTATTGTGAGTGCCGAAGACTGCAAATCACCACAAAGAGAGCAGCTTAGCTTTAATGAGAGACCAACAGGGTGCATACATACCCATAAACTCGCTACAATCTGCACATGACCAGCCCAGAGCAGGTTCACAAAGAGCATTTCAGCAAGCCATAAATTTGGGTCAGGGAGTCCCATGTTTAGCCTTGTTAGAATGGCCTAATTGTCATCTTGTAACACTTCTGCCCAGTCAGACTGTATACTGTAATATGTTGCAAGATCAAGAGTTGCATATTGGACATTCGAATCTCACATAATTAACACTGGATCCTTTGAATCAGAATTAGACAACTGGTCTACTTTTATTTTTAGTGTTCTAAATATTTATCACTGCGGAGCACCAGTCTAACATTTGTATTCTACAGATAATTTGATAGCACCAGTTGGGGAGATGAAAAATTAAGGACAGAAACCAATAAAAATGGTAATATATTGTAGGCCTATTTAACAAATAATTCACATCCGCGTCGCGAGTAAACGCACCTGCATTGAGCTCTCAGCTTGACCTTGATTGATTAGTCCTAATAATTGGCCCGCGCTACGCAGTTGACGCTGTTTCGTTGTGTATTTGGACTGGCGCGTTTGTCGTTTCATGTTTCGAATAATAGGCTACGCAACTGAAATGGCTGCGTTAATCAAAGAGAGTTTTGGTGCATTCACGCCATGTCGGGAATACCGTACGAGATTCTGACTTGTAAAAAGCGTTTACGTCCTCATAGAACTCGTAATTAATTCTGAGGTAATTTTCCGAGAACAACTATATTTTTCGAGAGCTCCGACTTGTACCACGTGATCGCTGTACCACCACTGCAGATTCATTTTGGTGTAGATACCTGTACTAGTGTTGCCATAGAAATTAGTATTTTCAAATCCAAGGACATAGATTGTCACAGGTTGTCATCTCGGTGTGAGATGTGTGTGTGTGATCATGGAATGAATGGAAAATTTAGCAGGATTTTGAAAATAATAATTAGTTGTATTACAATGAATCAAACCGTAGCCTACTCAAAATGCAGGTTTCATTTACTAAAAAATCCCTAACCCCAATAAATCGAACGAGAATGACATGTCGAATGTCATAGCAATTTTTACACCCTACTTCTATGAATTACACATTATAGGCTATGGTTTGTTAAGAAATCTCCAGTTATGTAGCTCAAAGAAGGGCTTAAAATAGCCTGCAAATGACTGCATGGCAAGCAGGAAACATTAGGATTAAAGGTGCTGGACCCCAGTATCAGCTCAACTCATGTGACCACTCTCCCCTTAATCCACTTGTGTCTGCTTTCACTCCCAAAGGCACAACAAAGACACATGACCCTTTCAGCGCATATAAACACACCCATCACTCACACCACACATTTACACTGCATTATATGGGTCCTTGGTGATCCGAATGGGGCGGATATATGTATTGTATATCAGTGGTTGAGCTCTAAACTCAACTGTTATGTTTCAGAGAACCTTTACAGAAGAAAATGAAATAAATTACTACAAAACAATATAATATATATATAATACAGTATATATATATATATATACAAATTAATTTTTAAACATGGAACTAAACAAAATGCTTTAGCAGTCTATGCTTATAATAGTCTTACCAGGAAATCAAGGACGAAACTCCAGCAGCATCCCTCTAAGGATCCCTATTCAAATGAGGCAATTACTAGTCCCTGGTAAATTATTCATTGTTGGAAAACGCAACATTTGTACAGAATATAGTCTAATTACATCAAATATTTACAGGGATAAAAAAATTATCCTGATTTCAAAGATTCAAAATGAGAAATTTGTGCATTTAGTGCATTTAGTGCATGTATGTTTCTATAGTGTCTTATATCTTGAGCATCACTGATTTGTTTTTGAATAAATATTCATAAAAGAAGACATAAAAAAAAAAAATCTTTTTGTCTTTATCTTTTTTTCTTTTTTTTTTCATACCAAGGAAGTCAATGGTAATCAAAACTGTTACATTACAAACATTCTTCAAAATATCCTCCAAAATATGTTTCTCGGAAAGAAAAAAAAGACCAAAAGATATGGACCAACTGATTAAGGGTGATTAAGTGATGACAGAAATAAAACAAATTCCCGTGAACTATCCCTTGACAGGGTTAGTCACCCCAAAATAAAAATTACGTCATTAATTACTCACCCTCATGTCGTTCCAAACCCCTAAGACATTTGTTTATCTTCGAAACACAAATGAAGATCATTTTAATAAAATCTGAGAGCTTTCTGTCCCTCGATTGACAGCCTATGCAACTACCACTTTCAAAGCCTAGAAAGGTAGTAAAGACATCATTTAAGTAATCCATGTGACTCCAGTGGTTTAACTTAAATTTTATGAAGCGACGCGAGTGCTTTGTTTGTGCAAAAGACATAATATACCACCTTATTTACAAAATATTAATCTCCGAAGCGCATTCACGCAACAACATCTGCTCTCGCGTCAACACAACACGCATGCATCGTGGTGCTCTCATGAATGCGTGTTGTCAGTCTTATGGGAAATTCTTAAATGGGTGGTATAATACCCCTTTTCACAAGATGTAAAATAAGTTTCTGATGTCCCAAGAGTGTGTATGTAAAGTTTTAGCTCAAAATACCCCACAGATAATTTTTTAGAGCATGTTAAAATTGTCCCTTTCTGAGGGTGAGCAAAAATGCGTCGTTTCGTGTCTGTCCCCCTTTAAATGCAAATGAGCTGCTGCTCCCGGCACAGAGGGCGGAGCTTCAACAGCTTGTGTGTGTTAGCAGCTCTGATTACCTCACGCAGACAAGCACTAAAATGTCAGAAACTGTTCTGCCTTTTATGGTCAAACCGAAGTCGGACAATGATGGAGAGACTCAAGAAGAAGTGACAACATGTAGAATGCAACAGGATGTTTCTGAATAGTTAGTAGATTAATTTATGTAGCTGATGTGGAGTTAACTATCTTCAAGTCTTTGATTAGCATATTCTGTCATGATAATCTATAAATCGCTAGTGTGGGAACTGTTGTAAGATGCCTAGAGTGACATGCTATTGCATTTGTGTTACTTACTGTATTGCAATAAATGTGAAAAGACGGATGCGACAGCTTGAGCAGACTCACAAACGTGCACTACTAACAACTCTTCCTCTTCTCAACACTGACTAACCCCCTTTGTTGCTTGCGTGTTCCCGGGGGCAGGGTTTATGTATATTTTAGGGTTTGTGATGTCACTAACCCGGGAGCAATGTCGTGTAGTCCCTACCAGCCGTTTGTTGTAGTCCTTAAAAGGCGATTTCTGTAAAAGTAAATATCTCCCTTTGCTTTGAACTTTGAGCATCGTAACTTTGCAGATGTTGTTTATGCTCAAATAGCAACATTACACACTAACTAAAGTTAGAAAAGTAAAATCATAATCAACCACCCCTTTAAGCCCAGTGTACACTATACGATTTATAATAGTCCTTTACGATTGTTGCTTGTCAGACTGAATGAACATGATCCCCGCTGTAAGCCATGTCACACTGTGTGATCTCAGCTGTCATTAATGTCAAGTACAGCAGTCAAGACGCATTAAAAACGGATGCACGCATCATTCATCCATGATACGTTCAGTGATGCGAGCTGCGTTTATAGTACATTCGGGATATAAATGGTGGCTAGCAAACAAAACAATCTCTAACGTTAATTTTGATCATGGCTTCTTTTGAAAAGTAAACTGGGGGAAAAATACGAAGACGATGTGTGTGGAGCAAGTGGTAGTTTGTTGTTGTCTCACTAATTAGGTCTTCAAGTTGGCGTCAACTCCTATTGGTTTTTGATTTGATGATTGTCATAGGAGAAGCCACACTACAAGCCAGAATTTCACTGATTGCTGATGGTAAATTTGATCGCAATGGTCATTAATTGGCTGTCGGGCCAAGGTTCTGAGGAATCTTTTAGGATTCTCAAAATTTGTCTCAGGCGGCCAAATCGTGGCCAAAATCAGGAACGACATGAGCGTGAGTAATTAATGACAGACATTTTGGGGTAAACTAACCCTTTAAGAAATGCCATTCATTCTGAATTTGTCACAGCTAATTAAAGCATCTGATCTCATTCACTCAATGCTGGTTCCACACAAAACATTGATATCAAACATTACAGAATCAGACTATAAACCGACTATAAACCTCTAAAATCCATGAATGAGTCGACTCAAAGGGGAGCTCTCAGCAGTGTGAATCCCTCTCTTTCTAAGACACAGCAAGCTGAATGGTAACTAAAGCTCAGACAATCCTGAACTTAAAACCCTTTTCACCAGCAGATGGAATTATCCATTATCAGGATGAATAAACTAATGCCAAAATTCTGGAAGCAGATGAGTACATTTGTTTATATTCATCATAATTAGATGCAGTTATACAGATTACATCGTGCTCACTAATGGCATAAACTAATACTATATGATAGCAATTACTCGGCACATCAGCAGCAAAACCGTCCATCCCTGGGATCAAGCGTAATCTGGGCGCCAAGAGGCAGTGTTAGTCTCCCTGCCAACAGGGACATTGGGACACATCATGAATAGGCAATCGAATGTAGAACAGAGCAGAGGTGGGATCTCAAGGACACTAACCCACTCGGCTGCACAGGCCACTGACAAATCTGTAATTGAATGCCAGCCTATACATGATGAAGGTCACTTCTCAGAGAGCAATGTGTCAGAGCTGGCCAAAGAAAGCAACACATGTCGTGAGGATGAGTGACCTGGGTGAAAAACGTCAGTGCAAGTGAGTGTGGCGGACATATATTTTCTAACTGACCTCACTGATGCTCTTGGGTTTGAAAAAGAGCAAATTCTTGGATCCATGTTCTTCCAGCATCTACTGGAAAGCCTTTTCACATGTGTGGAAGCTGTTATAGCAGCAAAATGAAGACTAACTCTCTATTAATGCAATGCGGCTCATATTTGTGAATCAGGTGAACTCTAAACATTAGGGGAATGTTAAATAGTCAAGAGGATTTTGAGGTAACGTTATGGTTGAATTGAAGCAAACAGACTCAGTATTGCATGATAAAAGTAATAGTGCCCTCTCCATGACTCTAGCACAAAAGAAAAAGTTAGCAGATGAAATAAGAGACCTCTGGGACACCAGATGGCCGCTTTGCTCAATGGAAACACAAGCCGCCATCACTGTAACAGGGTCGTAGGTGTCTATCTGACGGAGCGCATCGCAAACTCATCGCCGTGGCCCATCTGGAGGATGGTGTCTCTGAACTTACCAATCTGTTCCTAGCCTTAACATGGAGGTGATGGCAACGTATTGTAAAGATCTCCAACTAGGTACTGGTTTAGAATACTTTGATCACCATGAATAACAATGCTTGAGTAGATACAATTTGATAAAGGGATTCACTCAACAGTAAGATTTTTTTCCTACTGGCCCAGTCACTTGCCCTGATAACATTTTTTTAAATGAATATATATTAAATGAAATTATTAAATAGCACACGCAAGATATGTAACGCAATAACTGCCCAAGTAACGGTTCCTTTAACTGGGCCTAAATTCCCTAAAACTGTACCCGAAGCCACCAGGCCATCTTCATTTAGACATACAATCTCAGTAAATCAATAAAGCTAATAAAGAGCTCAAATGCAGGAGGAACGCAGGCAGAGGCAGGTACACAGAGTTTAAGGACGTACAGTTTACCGCACCAGACGTGAAGATGCCTGGAATGTTGAAATGGCATTTGATTACAGTTACGCTTAAAACTGATGACAGCAGAGGAAGAAATGCACATTCTCAGCAGGAAATCTTGAGGAAAACAAAAGCAAAGCATCAGCATCTTTTTCCACATTACACTGAGGTACGATAAGATCAGAAAGCATGACGACACACCCATCACACGGTACAATGCGAGAGGTATCTTAATAAGACGTCATCTAAAATATGATGAATTAAGAAGCCGGGCCGATTCGGCGCACAACACAGCACCTCCACTGTGGAGTTATCCGCTCTAAAGTAGCTACGCCTGAGGGAAAGGGAGAGCCGAAGATAGTAAAGTGTCCCTGAGGGAGGAACAGAGATTTTTGTGCTTGCTATCTCCTAAACACAAAGCCATCAGAGTAATATTTCAAAGGAACAATTCGAAGAGATATGTGGTGGAAAATTAGCCCAATGCATATCGCTACAGTGCAACAAATAGCTAGCTAATGCATCAGTATATGAGAGCTCATTTTAATGAGGAGATTCTCCATAGCAGTGCGCAGTCGAGTACAAAGGGCTCTTCTAATGTAGTGCATTGTGAAGTCCAGTATGTCTGAGCGGACTGTTGAATATTTCATGGCGGTGAGGGAAAGGGCACGAGCCGTACCGACGGAGCCCCAACTGATGGAGGACTGGAAGGAGACAGACTGTACAGACTGTAAGGTGAAACTGGGAGAGGATGTAGGCAGCGCCGTGGCAGTGTGCCCAACTTTAGCAGGAGCTACTGTCTCAGCTCGGCCTAAAACACCACTACATCTCACAAGGGCTGACAGCAGCACTGTGCCTTTACTGATTGACACGTACAGGCTGAGAGTGGACGCCTATAGATATCTCACTGATTTTTCAACATTGTAAAAAACGTCTGCAACTAAAAAAAAAGTTTAGTCATCGGTTGCATATATACTGTATATATATGAACGGCCTTAAAAGAGGAAATTATGTCATAGAGGACCCCTGCTGCAGACCCTCATGACTGTCAAGGTCAATAAGTCTCTTAAAAATATAGGATGCGATAATATAATATAAGATAATAATAATAATATAAGATAATTTGACTTTTTTTGTGATACAGCAAGGTTAGTTCAGGTTGTAAAATGTCATGTATTGTGACTCCCTAAAAATGTAATGATATTTATGAGTTAGTAACTCATGACATTTGAAAAAAAAGAAGATATTATACTAAATAAAAATAAAGATGTCACCATCCATCCTCTTGAGCCATTCCAGGTCGTGATATGCTCCCTAGAATCACTGATACACAGTAGGCGTGTGAAGACGCAACCCAGGATCTCAGTAAGTCGTCAGTTTTCATTCTCCCTGAACTGGGACAAGTGGTTGCACTCAACGGTCAGAAGGCTGCAGGTCAGACAAATACTGCTTGGCAAGGTAAGGGGGAAGGGAGCTTTGCCAGAGGTGTCCATTACCGACAATCTGCAAACTGTGCCAAGAGCTGCTCTTCACAGCTTTATTAAGACGGAGACTGTCGCTGGCCCTGCTTATTGTAATTCTCTGTGGCTTCAGTGCAGAGGATGATGCTTGGTGGGGAAAACATACTCTTTGCTCACCACCATTTCTCCTCTTTTCTGATAAACTGTTCAAACTGAGTTGAGAATCCAGCTGAATGGTATGAGTTGACTTTTTTTTACCATTATATGACCATAATGCACACTTATCTGATAGTATATCTGACATTTCTAGTTTAAAGTGTCCCTATTATGCTTTTTTCGAATATTACCTTTAATGCAGTGTGTAATATAGCTGTTTGTGAATGTAAAAGCTCTGCTAAAGCTTAAAGATCAGAGTCCTCAACAAATAAAGTTATTGTCTCCTAAAAGAAGGAATCGATTCTGAACTGCTGAAATGAGTTGTCAGATATTCCAGTCTCACTTTCTGTTACATATCTACGTAACAATCTAACAAATTTGCCTAATGCCTAGTCTGGCTATCACCAGACCAAGCTCAATATTTTAAGATTGAACGTTGGTCTGGGGAGTCTGCAATGTATTTTCTACTGCACAAGAGGCGTGATCAACGGGCATGGTTCAAATGACTCTGTACGCAATTGGATAGTCCTTCAACCAATCAGACCAACGATCCGGGTGACGTACTTTGCAGAGCGACGCGAAAACTCCAGGCAGGAATGTGTAACCAAACGTGTTGATCAGCGGTTTGCAGAAGCAGCAATGGAGTCGAGCGATTTTTGCAGGTTGTGCAAAAAAAACAACATGAAAGTTAGTGGTATTTACACCCACTCGATCGATTTGTTTGCTAAAAAGAAGCCATTAGGCATCGTCGAGAGGATAAAAGGAATTGGACAGAGCCGTAACGGCTCTGGAATTGGATTGGATTAAACCCGCCAATAGCGCGCCAGGTGGATAAGCCAGTTTGTGATTGGTTACCACAAATTTGTAAAGGAAGCAGGATAGATAAATGTACAGGTTTCCAGCCTGAGCTGCAGGGCGAAATCAAACCGCCAGCAGATCAGGCTGGGCTTACCCAGTCTACCTAATGCCAGTATATGGTCTTCTTTGGTTGCCCGCGAACAATGTCTACTTTAACCCGCCCTCAAACACTTGTAGCTGAGGCCTGGAAGAGTTTGGTTTCGTGTTGTCAACATGTTGAGAAGATACTGTTTTCAGCACTAAGAATCCACTTTGCATGGCACTTTTCAGGCACTTCAAAAGGATAAGGATTCACGCTGGAATTGATACAGAAAAACCGACGCCATTATTCGTATCACACACTGTGTTTCAAGTGCTGTGGAAGCTTCCAGAGCTGAAATTCAGATATGGTAATAGGTGTTTTGCTTCCGACATGCGCTGTAAGCGGTAGAGCAATCACAACAGACTGGGCCATATGACCAATCAGAGCAGAGTAGGATTGCGGGAAGGAGGGGTTTAGAGAGGCTGAATCTTTGAACTACCGATTTTCAGACTCTTTGAGTAATGAGGTGATGTGCAACGTATATTATGAGGAAATGAAAGTGTTTTTTTATTTTATTTTATTTTTTACCTTGGATGCATATAAACCTATTGAAGGAGACCTCCAAAACAAAACTAGGAACTTTCAAAATAGCATAATAGGGGCACTTTAAATGTATAATTACCTTTTTTTATGGTTTAACACTCTTCTAAAGGTTCTAAAAATGTTTAAATTACTCACAGAAATATTTTAGGATCCCTAGGTTGAATTGATTACTTTTAGTATAGTATCTAGGTTAGTACTACAGTACTGTATTTCTTTTATTGTTCAGATAACCTAAATTGATGATACTATAACTTTTGCCATTACATTTCCTCACAGGAACCTCAAGAACTTCATTGGTCTGATTAGATCGTTTCTTCCTTGACTGTCTAAGCTTTTGTTGAAGCACATAATCTCTTCCAACATCTCATGAGTCTCGAATGGGTTTCTCACTCTCTCAAATAAACCTTTGTCTTTGACTTTTTGTGACTCAGTCTCAATTATGAAACAGATTTTTTTTTTTTTTTTTTGTCTTGAAGCTAACAAAGCAATTCGACAGACTTGTATAGATCAGGCCTATGTTTGGGCAGCAGTATAATTTTGTCAATCAGAGAAACTCAAAGCAGTGAGTTGTGCTTTTCTCAAGCCCTAATTCATGCCACTTGTAAGCTAACACTGTCTCATTACAGTGTGCTTGACGCTCTCTAAATGACAGCTTCAAAATGGCTGAATGTTGGATTTGGGAGACAGGAAAAATTGCAGACAGAAAGCTCTCAAACATGCATCAAGGCCTGGGGGTTTTCCCAGTTATTTTTCACGTTGCAACCCACAACAACTAAACTGATTTTATTCAACGCACTTTCCAAGTGGTGGCACTTAACTGTATAAATATTTGCCCAAAAGGTTTTTATAACTTTACTTAATACTTTATTATAATAGTGACTCTAAGACATAGTTAAATAATTATATTTTAGACTTTTCTTTTTTAAATGCTGTTGTGTGATAGGCTAAAGAAATGTATTTTAATTCTGCTTTTGCAAATGTCAATTACAAATTTAACTTCATAATTTAAATTACTGTATGTTTAATTAGTCAATCACTGTAGCTCACCAGTTTCCCCTTCAATTAAAGGAGGAAATAGCCCCTCCCATTGGCCAAAGATGGAAATGCAAGGTTAAGCCAGTCCATTCGTCAACAAATAAGGGCTTCATATATAAGAAATATATACGAGACATTTCATAATGTCATTGAAATAGGCGGTAGCCTACAAGGTAACGAAAAGATCATGGACATCGTTTCTTCCAAAATATACACGCATATGATATGTGTTTTGAGTCTATGCGATTGAGCTTTTATTATCATAATACACAAAACTGAACATATACATCCCTGTGTAAACAGGCACGACAGACTGTAGTATCCCAGACAATCGCAGCATGTCTCCATTCAGTGCTGCACGCCCCTTTTCAACACTAACTGCAATTCTGAACCGCATTTCATCAGTGATATTGTGTATAACGTCTCGAATCTCACAATAAATCATGGATGATCAATGCACAAAGGCTCTTTATAGCACACACACACACACAAAAGCATTTGTAATCATAGGACCATCAATCGATTGAAACAGCGACCTACACGCCTTCAATTGTCTCGCTCATTGCCCTAATATGAAATGATGCAAATACTATAAGAAATCATGAGCGGTTGAATAGCAAGTTTTATCCCAATTGAATGGATATATTTGATGATTTAAAAAAAATGTATTAATTGTCATACATGTAGCTCAGCTGGTAGAGCATGGCACTAGTAACGGTTTCGATCCCAGAAACCGCACATAGCCTATTCCGATCAAAAATATAGCTTGATATATAAAAGCATAAATAAAGGTGCAATTAGCGCATCTGTTCAAATCAAACGCCTATGTGCATTTCCTTAAATGATGCAGAATAAAAATACTGCACTTCAACTCACCTTGAGCTGCCGTTCCTCGGGTGCTGAAAACACTTGCTATCAAAGTGGCCACATACCAAATCATAGTACTATTGCCGACCAGGAATAATAGCTCAAAGTGCCCCTTTCAATAAATCTTTCATATTCAATTTCCTCCGTTTCCAGTCTGATACCCTGCTTAACATATCCTGTGCTCTCCTCTCTCAGCTTTTTCCTTCATTTTTTCCCCTGCCCGTCCTTCCTATGGCATCCTCCCCCGAAGAGACAGAGCACCTGCACCAGCGCCTTTATGGAAGACGGAGATGTTCCGAAGTGCAAAGTGAAACCAAGTGTGGGAATGTAGCCATTGGGTCCGCCCCCGCTGCACTCTGATTGGCCAGTGCCAGGCGCTCTGGGGCGTGTATTGGTTAATCATCCGCCCCCTGGTAGTAAAATGGCATGGCAGATGCTCTTATTCAAGGTGAGTTGGAGTGTGCTGGTGTAGTACAACTGCTGCAGTATCATGCGCATTAACAGAAACCAAAGTCCGCACCTCTTTGGATCTTCTCTATTGTGTGTCTTTTTGAATGGCACATACAGTATGTTGTTCTGGGTCTATGCGGATATGGACGAGACTGTATAGTGCGTGTGGGGTTTATTGAGCTTTGACCCGTGTAGTTTTAAATTCAGCCTCTAATGCCCCTGCAAACTTCACTTGTGCATGCACATTTCCTCTCAGGCGTGACATTTCGATTCTGATGGAAAGGGTGCATCAACATTACACACACTAAAGCAAAGGGTGTGGCAACCAATATCATCAGCCTTTAGATGTGTTACAACCATCATTTTGGATTTTTACATCATACATTTTTCTGTTCACAGATTCTCTCTATACTTTCACGAATAGGGAACTAAAAGTGGCCGAAAGTCTCTAAAATATATGTCTTTTTAATTGTGTTGTTGTTTGTTGGCCACATCAGAAGGTCAGACCTTTTTATTATTTTAATCTGACCTTTTTTATTTACTATTCGTTTGATATGATGCTTGTGCAACACTATGTTTGAGGGATTGTGCAATTTTCGCATATTGTGCAATCAATGTTAAGATAAACACAAAAATGTGTTGATATTATTTATCTGTTTTCCCACCATGCACCCATAGAAAGAGTTTAAATAATGTTATTTCTTGGTTGTCAAAAAAGCAGCTAAAAAAAGGCTAAAGCCGGGGAAACAATTGTTCATTATTTAAAAAATAAAAATACTACAGAAATGTCAAAAAATATTACATTGTGTGGTTTTATAACCTGCAAGGTTAATTTTATGTATGATCATATTTTATCAATCATATCTAATAGGTCTCACAAAAGAAAAGAAAACAGAGAGAGACAGATTTGTACTTTTAATGCTTTAAGACACATGGAAAGAAACATTAAAGGGATAGTTGGAAGTTGGATAGTTCATCCAAAAATCATTCTCAAGTTGATGGACCCCATTGGCTTCCATAGTATTTATTTTTTTCTCTCTCCATACTATGGAAGTCAATGGGGTCCATCAACTTCAGGGTGAGTAAATGATGACAGAATTTTCATTTTTGGGTGAACTATCCTTTAACAGTCTCTGTAGTGATGTTCCTGTGTCAGGCTGAGAAAATGATTTTATGATTATGGTCTTTAGACAACATTATCAAACAATGCTAGAATTCTAATTCATGCCAGTCATCAAATCATGACATCATTAATCATCAGGACCCAGAATTTAGTTTTGATCTCAGTGTTGTCCTTGCCAATGTCAAGTTTTCTATTGTCAGGGGGACACTGACTGCAGGGAGAGAGTTAACAACCCACTTACCATTTTTAAGCTGAACCAAAACTTTATGTATAGACAGAATGTAAACTTTTATTTTCAGAGACAGTTGTCCTTTGTAGTCTGCTCAGCCCACAAGGAAACAAAATTGTCCCATGAGAAAGCAATTATCTAGTATAATGAATGCTTTGAACCAGAAAATACAGACTATAAACTGCCCTCTCTGCGCTTGTGTTTGACAATCATTCTGCTTGGAGGCACCACACATATCTATGTGAGCCTTAACTACACATCAGATTAATCACTCCTAATTGCTGAGGTTTATTCCACAATGTGAAGATTATATATATTTGCCACAAACAAGTAAAATTTTTTTGAAAATCCATCATAACATACTGTATCTATGTAGATTAAAGAAATTATTGCTTGTGTCTCTATTTTTGTAAGTCAATTATCCCTGACTCTCATAACCTAAAAATAAGGATAATTCTTAATACTAAAATAGAAAATGTCTCTGTTTTCAAAGTCAGGCGAGTCGCTCGAATGGCGGCAGCCATGTTGCGCCTCCATCTTGAAAATACATTCGCCAAAGAGGGACATACCTGAAAATTCAAGCTTCGCCTTTCGCGTTTTACACTCAGTGACACCGTGACGAATGCGAGGGGGAGATTACTCGCGACTGCCGGCAGATTTGACAGATTGCTGATGGAGGATCACGCCTGTTTTCGAGGACATGAAGCAGAGTCGCCAAGGAAGCGAAAGAGAGAATTAAAACGAGACCAAAGTCAATATTGGAGTAACTTTTCCCAGATAGAAAGAGCTCATGAGGAGCAAAGATTTTAAAACGGTCGCCGAAGTTGCCTGCTTTCCTCTTCTTTCTTCTCGACAGGTAATTCAGCCTATTTTTGTTAATTCGAAGTTTTATAGTTGCTTGTCTAACCATAGCATGGTTGTGCATAACGCCAGAACAACCTCTAGTAACTTGCGTTACTTTTCCTCGCGTCATCGGTGAAAAAGTATTGTTTACCTTGTAACATAAATCTGTGCTGCGACAGATCACAGGTGATGAATAGTTTTAAAGGCGCGATTTTTTTTAAGCTATATAAAAAAAGGACACTGTAAATTTTAGTTATTTTTAATTGCTTTTACTTGTTAAGCCATGTTAATCTTGGAATAATACGCCACCATAGGAGTTAAAACGCCTTCGGAATTGAAAGGAACAGAAACTAATATTCACTGGGTAGTCATATACAATTTCACCGCTAGATGGGGGAAAATATCACACAGTGTAGCTTTAACCAGAGCCCGTCTACGGAGAGCCTGCCCACTCCCTATTAAGCTCTATTGTACCGAATTTTGGTTGTAGTACCACCAGAGTTCCACTGGGGGCGATCGCCATGAGTGCAAAATGAATGGGAGTCAATGGGGCTAGACAGCTAAATTTGTCTCTTTCACCCGATTGCCGTTGAGAAATCTCAGATCTGAGTGTAGATTTTGAAAGTTCAACATGGGTTTTAGGTCGAAAGTTGAATGAACGAGTACTTATGTCCTTTTGATTTCTTACAGGTTGAGTTGTTGTTGCCCATAACACGCTAGCATTCTGCTAATGAACGCTGATTGGTCAGTGAAGGACTCATTACGACCAGAGATACCGCTTGATGGCATCGTGTCATCCGCAGCGGGACCAGAAACAAACAAAACAAAAACTCTTCTAGCACGTGTGTTTACCTGTGTCAGCTGTGTTGTCGATGCCTCGAGTGAAAAGAAAGTGTAGAGCGCGAACGCACCAGAGTGAGTGAAGGATTGCCGTGAAGCAGTATCTCTGGTCGTACATGTGTATGACGTCATTGACACTTTAAAAGACTTTTTAAAGCAAATAAGTGACTCAAAAAAATCCATCACCCAGCAATGTGTAATTTATTTGCATCTCCTTTCGAATTCAACATTCAAATTACTAGACAAAAAATTATATCCTGAGAAAAGTGGATTTTTATTGGTATAGCGCCATAGACCTCCATTCATTCTGCACTCGTCCTGTGAGTGCCCTCATATGGAATCAGAGAGGAACTGCAACCAGTTCAGAAGCCAGAAGTGTACTGAGAGTGAAAGTTCTCGCCATATTAGACATTCTCTGCTTTAACTCAATCTGCTTGTAATCATCTAGGGCACAGCTGATTGGTTCCTGCTGTATCAGTAGCCAATGAGCTCGTTGCTCAGCCTTCAAATACTGGTCAGCATTTTCTGTTAACAGTTGCAGCGTTCTTTCATAAACCCTCCACCTTCCCCAGCTCCACATTTATAGAGCTGCTATGGGTGATTCATGTATGCAATACTGTACAGCAGCAGCATGTCCTACAGTACTTGTATGTCCTATGTATTAGCATTAGCAAATCCCATTCTTGTTCTGCAGCAGCAACAGCATAGCAGATCTATTCCGCCAAGACCAAACATTATCATGAGTTGTCATGACAGAAATTATTTCACACTCTTGAAAATAAAGGTTCCAAAATGTAGTTTTCACAGCGATTCAGTAGAAGAACCATTTTAGTTTCCCCAAAGAACCAGGGACAGTTCTTAAAAGAAGTGTGATCTAAACTTTTGATCTAAACCCTTTTTCACTATAAAGAACCTTTTGTGCAAGGGAAAGTTTATTTAGATGTTAAAGGTCCTTTGGAACAATATTTGCCAATAAAAAAAGAAATTATGTCCCTGATTATAGAGTATTTTTATTGGTGGCAACACTTTTTAGGGTAATGCATGGTGTAAAAAAAAAAAACGTATGTTTTTAGACATCATTATTTATTGAACTAAATATTTTTATAATTATCTTAGCTTGTTCAGAGAGTTTCACATTTCTGAAAAAAGGAAGATGGTTTTGTTGTTGAAGCTAATAAACTCACCTTTGTGGTTACAGAGTAAAATTCTCCAGGCTTATTCCATTCAATTTTGCACCGAACATCAAAGTGTCACTTCTCGCCCTATAGCATATTCCTTTACAATCACTTTTCGACTTTAGAAGCACTGATACATCACCTTCTTATCATTGCATTTTCACTGAGAGAAAATTATTGATATACCTTATTTTTACTGTGACCTATCCAAATTCATTCGATCCGCTCTTTAGGACAGGAAATATTGCACAGTTCTTCAAATTAGGTTAAAAACTAAGTGACAGACATCTTTAAACATGTTTGAATGTCTGTCCAGTGACAGCGCTGTCATGGTCCAACTGTCTGCTTTTGGGCTTCATATGCTATGGATGAAGTGCCAAAATGCAATGGCTCTACTGTGTGTAATCCTTCCCTCACGTGATTCCTGCAAGGGCATCTTGAATTAGGAATTAAACAGCCTTTCCCGAATGCTTACAGTGATGCTTTCCCAGCAGATGCTTTTCCTAGGACATGCATGATAAAATCCTCTGTGCTGCAATGAGGTGTAATCAGTTTTCTATCGCTTAAAAGTGGATGTTCAGTGACTTGATCATATTAAAGGGATACTCCACTTTAAAATGAAAATTCTGTCATCATATACTCACCCTCATGTTGTTTCAATCCTTTATGAATTTCTTTCTTCTGCTGAACAGAAAGGAAGATATTTAGAAGAACATCAGTAACCAGACAGTTTCTGGTCTCATTGACTTCCATAGTATATTTTTTTCCTACAATGGAAGTCAATGAGACCAGAAACTGTCTGGTTACTGATATTCTTCTAAATATCTTCCTTTCTGTTCAGCAATGGGGTCCATCAGCTGTTTGGTTACCATATTCTTCAAAATATCTTCTTTTGTGTTCAGCAGAAGAAAGAAATTCATACAGGTTTGGAACAACTTGAGAGTGAGTATATGATGACAGAATTTTCATTTTTGTGTGAACTATCTCTTTAAGAACTGATTACTGAAAGGTTCTTTGGGGAACCAAACATGTTTTCTTCTTTCGCATCGTTGCATTTTTAAAGAGTGTATCAGAATATTTAAAGGTCAGATTGTTAGGAAAATGTCCCCCCTAAAAAAAAAAATATATATATATATATATATATATACACTCACCTAAAGGATTATTAGGAACACCTGTTCAATTTCTCATGGCAGTTGCTTCAATGCATTTAGGGGTGTGGTCCTGGTCAAGACAATCTCCCGAACTCCAAAGTGAATGTCAGAATGGGAAAGAAAGGTGATTTAAGCAATTTTGATCTGAGTATTTCACAATCTGCTCAGTTACCGGGATTTTCACGCACAACCATTTCTAGGGTTTACAAAGAATGGTGTGAAAAGGGAAAAACATCCAGTATGCGGCAGTCCTGTGGGCGAAAATGCCTTGTTGATGTTAGAGGTCAGAGGAGAATGGGCCGACTGATTCAGGCTGATAGAAGAGCAACTTTGACTGAAATAACCACTCATTACAACCGAGGTATGCAGCAAAGCATTTGTGAAGCCACAACACACACAACCTTGAGGCGGATGGGCTACAACAGCAGAAGACCCCACCGGGTACCACTCATCTCCACTACAAATAGGAAAAAGAGGCTACAATTTGCACGAGCTCACCAAAATTGGACAGTTGAAGACTGGAAAAATGTTGCCTGGTCTGATGAGTCTCGATTTCTGTTGAGACATTCAGATGGTAGAGTCAGAATTTGGCGTAAACAGAATGAGAACATGGATCCATCATGCCTTGTTACCACTGTGCAGGCTGGTGGTGGTGGTGTAATGGTGTGGGGGATGTTTTCTTGGCACACTTTAGGCCCCTTAGTGCCAATTGGGCATCGTTTAAATGCCACGGCCTACCTGAGCATTGTTTCTGACCATGTCCATCCCTTTATGACCACCATGTACCCATCCTCTGATGGCTACTTCCAGCAGGATAATGCACCATGTCACAAAGCTCGAATCATTTCAAATTGGTTTCTTGAACATGACAATGAGTTCACTGTACTATAATGGCCCCCACAGTCACCAGATCTCAAACCAATAGAGCATCTTTGGGATGTGGTGGAACGGGAGCTTCGTGCCCTGGATGTGCATCCCACAAATCTCCATCAACTGCAAGATGCTATCCTATCAATATGGGCCAACATTTCTAAAGAATGCTTTCAGCACCTTGTTGAATCAATGCCACGTAGAATTAAGGCAGTTCTGAAGGCGAAAGGGGGTCAAACACAGTATTAGTATGGTGTTCCTAATAATCCTTTAGGTGAGTATATATATATATATATATATAAGATAAAATAAATAATGAATATATAAATATTTTGAACCATAAAAAGCTGCTATTATAAAAAATATATATATTTATAGAGTGTTACTAATGAATGTGAAAAAATATTCATATTTAATAAATATATTTGTTATATTTATTATTTATTACTTTAATATGTTGTCATATGACATGGTTTCATTGTCAATATTTCAAGTTCCATAAAGCTCCCTCAATCCATTTTTGGAAAAGATATGATGGGAACGTCATTTTGTCCTTAATGTCAGCAAAAAATGGTTTAGTATTTTAACCCTAGTGTATTTAGTGTTGAAGCTTGAGCCCTTGCCACATTCTCAGTTTCTATAGGAATGTGAGGTATCCAAGTAATACCAAGAAAAGACTCTTGGCAACTGCTGCTGTGTTACGGCCCCTGCTACTGATTCTGAGCAGAACAGACATTTTTCCTTCAACTTCATTTGTCCATTTAAAAGAGTGGGTGTAAGTAAGCGTGAACTGTGCATGGTGTATCCACTAATGTGGCAAGAGAGCGTGTTTTCATGCTTCCAGTTCAGGCATGAAATTGCAATGATATGGCTGTTTTGTCAGACAAATATGCATGATTTCAGACATGTAGCTGTTAAAAGGTTTTACATTAACTTTGCTGTGAATTTTTAAGCTGCTGAAAGTGCACTGGTATGCTGCGTCTTAAACTAGTGCATCTTGATTTATTCCACATGCCGTGCTGGAAATCACTGAAGCTATCAACAGTGTATTTTTGGATTGTTTCTGATATCACAGTGAAACAGAAAACAGTGATTTGGTGATACCTTATAAGGATATATATTTCATCTTGACATTTTTTTTTTATCTTCTGATCTGCAAGAATAGAGTAGCCTTGTGCAATGTGTTTGGTCAGATATAATTGTATACCTGTGTCATTTAAATATGTTGAACAAATAATGTAGATGCACATCTTTAACATATAATCTCAGTCAATAAAAAAACTATGAATTTGTTTATAATTATATTAGTATTTATAAATATGTTATATGCATATTTATATGCAGAACTTTTTAATATATTGAATATATTTTAAATATATTTATATTTTATATATATTTTATATATTTATACAGTTATGATTATAATATATTTATATTATTTATTCATAATTCATAATCTATATTATTTATTCATGATCCTTTGTTGAAACTCTTTTTGACCACAAAGCAAAATTAATTGGTGAATTAATTTCTTTACGAACAAATTATCAAAAAATAAGTATTCAAATATTATACATATGATGAGATTTTGCTGAGATCAATGAATTACCCCTAAAGCCTTATTCATGAAATATGATACTTAAACACATATACACAACTTTACAGAGTTAATTAAATTCACTACAATGTATTAATTCAATTAATCAGATCAAAATTGATGCTTATATATATATACAGTATATGTATACACGTACATACATACACATAAATATGTGTGAGTGTGTGTGTGTATACAGTACTGTACATACAGTATATAGAGAAACATGTAATATATATATAGATATATATTACATGTTTCTCTATATACTGTATGTGCAGTATATGTACACATACACACACACACATATAGCCTATATATATATATATATATATGTCACTGACAAATAATAAAGTTAATAAAGTTTTTTTAATCAAAACTAATGTAATGCATATTTTTGAGTCATGAACAATGTGTTTAAGCAAAGTTTCAGTTGTTAAATAACATTTCAAAGTGTTTAATTCATTTTTTGAGTGTTTTTATGTCAGGCGGTACAACCAAATAGTTGTATGTATACATACTGTAGTTGTACACCTGACATGGAAAGTGTACCAACCTACCCATATTTTAAATTAGCCATTTTACCAGTATTTGAGAGAGATCTACAAACCTTTTCTCTCCGCCACAAGGATCAGTTGGGCTACTCTGGATGCTGAATTATCAAGTTTACTGTTATTACCTTGCCAATTCATAAAAGAGCATGCATGTTTGCATTTGTGCCACCCTGACATTTGAGAATATACACATTTCTGGACAAAATGTTTTCAGTTATCAACAGCTTTAAAACTATATTTATAAAATGTATTTATGTGAAAGCAAGATTTCAAACCTAAAACGATGCCATAGTGTTTATTTTTATTTATTTTTTATTATTAAAACACCATTTTAAATAGTTTTCTTAGTCTGTTCAGACTTTTTCACCACCTGACATTTTGGGGCTTTAAGATAACAAAACATAAAATAATATGTATTATTTAAATGTACAAAAATAGATTTTATAGAATAAAGTGATAGGCTATATCTGATTAATTTATCAAATTATATAAATATACAGTTTTTTCTCAAAAACAGATAAAACTCAGGGGTGTGTCCAAATATTTGTCCAATCAAATGATCTCCAGGATGGGAATGTCCCTCTTACTATAATACCACCTGCAACTAATTAGCAATGAAAATATTTCCAACACATCAGAAATAAAAGTCATTTGATATTTTTGCTATTCAGCGTTTTACAGTCAGAGCAAATCATCCAATCAACCTAGTTTTATGATAAGCTGCTGACCGACCATCTCTTTGGTCTCTTTGGCGGTTCTCCATTATCGTGCTACTGCCAGACTGATTCTGTTGGTTGGTTTTACTGTATTCCCTAACACTCTGAGCAGCCATCTGTGTACTGAAATCTAGTTAAAAACCATTCAAACCACCAATGTTATGAAAAATCCGTCCCAAAATGCATCATAGTAGCTGCAACAACAACAACAACAACAAATATATAACATGTCATGGCCTATTATGTTGCAGACTTTATGCTGTCGAATTGCTGATTGTAACGTAATTATCAGAGTGCCTCGTACTAATAATGTCAGAGACTGAACTCAAGTGGAAACTGCTGTGTATCCACTACAATCAAAGAGAGCGCCATAAGTTGAGCCTTGGCGAAAATCCACTGTTACCAAGCAACCAAACACACCATAAAACAAAAGAAACGTGCTGTCAGGAAGGTGTGTGAACGGCCTAATGTAATTGTAGTGTGATGGAGGAGGCCTAATGACATGACATTAGGTGAAGCTTATTTACACTGCTTATTTTTTACACATTAGATACAAATGTAAAAGCCAGACACAATGTCCAGCTGTGATGTGTAATTCTGTCCACTGCAAAAATCCTCCCATATAGGGATGTAAAAAAAATAAAAAATTCCCATGACTAAATCTCTAATCCACTTTATCCTGTAATGATGCATCTCATAATAAGCCAGCTACGGTAGTGGTACTGTCCAGACATGCTCAGGAGGTCCACTCTAAAGCATCCGGCATATGATTTTGGAAACTTAAGTCTTGTTGTTAATAGGAGGTTTTTTGGTAACACTATACAATAAGGAACAATAATTATTAGTTAACTACTTTAGTTAGCATGAACAACGAATGAACAATACTTATTTTTATTAATTTAAGTTCATCTAAGTTCATTTATTCATCTAAGTTCATGTTAATTACAACATTTACTAATACATTATTAAAATCAAAAGTTTTTTTGTTAACATTAGTTAATGCATTGTGAACTAACATGAACAAACAATAAATGACTGTATTGCTAATTGTTAGTTTGGTAGTTAATACATTAACTAATGTGGTCAAATGAGACCTTATAGTATAGTTTTACCGTTTTTTTTATGTGTTGACTTTCTAGCATTGGTGATATGACCAAAATCTTTACCACGATATCAATATTTTTCAACCAAAATCTTTACCATAATGTACATAATGTAAGTAATTTTAAACCACAGTAAGAAGCGACATCACTATATAGTAATTCTGTCTGAAATCATACATTACTAATTGAAACTAAAGTCATCTCAATGACTGCTAATTAAATTTGGAAGATGTTAAACTCACATTTACAACTAGCTATATTTTCACTTAAAGTCAACATGAAATCTAATTTGACAATTCATTTTTTTATGGAATATTGCAGTTGGCTTTTTGTCATAAATTATTTATGTGTTGCATTCATTTTTTAAAATTCATGTGCCCTTTTAATCTTTAATGAGATTAACTTGCAGCATTGTTTCTTATTTTCTCTGATGGTGTGTTTACTGACGTGAGGGCCGGAACAACCTGTCACTCACATGACATCACTGCAATAGCCAACCACAACCATCCAATCAATTCCCGATGGACAAATCAGACCCTTTCCTACACTTTTTCTTGTTCGCGAAGCCGTTTCACTCTCCTATACGAAACAATAGAGAAAATACCAACTTCTGTCATTAAACTCTAGATGGCGCAGGCTGATGGGTCCATAATACAACCTGCTGACAATTACATCATTAACTACACGGCTGATTGGTTCCTGTTGCATTTGTAGCCAATGAGATTGTTGCTCAATATTTAAAGTTGGTCAGTGTTTGCTGTAGCAGTTTGCAGGTTGCTTTCCAAGTTCCACCCTTCCTCATCTTCATCAGATCTCGTATACTGGTCATTTCATATGTGCATTCATGTCTTGTTTGGTGTAGTCCTTACAACAGGAACTTGGGGTGGAACAGGAGTCAGGAGGACCAATCAGAATCTCCGGTGACTATAGGCCACACCCACCTAAATGCAGACATACACACATATACACAGAGACACATCAGCTTCAAACGCAACAACACTTCCATACAGACACGAGTCGTAAAAAAGCTTTTTGAGAATCGTTTAATGTCACTTAGAATGAAAGACTAAAAGCCTTACTGGCAAGTCATGAGCATCAGACTTGCTTACTCTTAGAACAAAATTGACCATGATTTTAATCCCTTAATAGAACAATACAGACCAATATTTAAATCTCTTAATTACTTTTAAACAATCATATCTGTGTCCAAGTCACTGCGGCATATATACGTGCTAGATAATACTATAAATAGGCTATAGTATAGCTAGATCTAAATCCGGATGATCACTCACGTCAGTTGAGATAAAGCACTAAGGCATTATAGACATATACCAGTATCTGTAAAGCTGCTTTGAAACAATGTGTATTGTGAAAAGTGCTATTCAAATTAATTTTACTTGACTTATTATCCAACTGGTTGAGAAAATAGCACATAGCACTTCAACACTTTATCTAAATGACCCTATAGTATCTTCTCCACGTGTTTGCCTTTGATGCGAGGTGTAAGACCATTTAACACTAATGCAGGCTTGTGAAACACATTCCTCTGGCCTTGTTTCCAGCTTGCCAGAGCACCTGAGATGGTTGCCATGGTTTCCTGGTCACATATGTTCTGATGATGTAGATCAAGTAGCTGTTGAAATGATCTTCAGATTCATGTGCACCGTTGGATGATTCCATCCAGGAAGGCATTTCATTGCACACACAAGCATGCATGTGAATGGGTATTCAAGACACATCATGCATCATAAATAAATAAATACATACTGTACCAAGCCAAGAATGAATGAAGCTCTAAAGGTGCCGTTGTTCTCTAGAGGACTAGTGAGCAAACGCAGCAGGCGCTGATAGAGCTGGACAGTTTGGTCGCAGTGTGTGCAAACACAGTGTAACAGTGGCGAGAGGGGGTGTGATTGCAGGCTGTCTCTTCGGCTGTGCTCCAGTGGCACAAACATGTTGATAAATGCAAAAAGGGTTCATTTAAGAATAAAATCCTTCCTGTAGCTGATGAAATAAAGCCTGCAATTTGGCATGAATGAATGAACATCCTATGGTTTTCTCTAATGAAGACTAATAAGGTTCATTGTCCTAATTAAAGAGCCATTTAATAATTGATTATCTTGGTTTGCTTCTATTGTACAACATAAATTAAGTCCCTTTTTGTACACAGTGTGCTTCCAGTCTAAAATAAGTGTATAATGCATTCAAATTATAACATAATAAAGAGTAGGCCTATGTATGGTAAACCTATACATACAGTTAGGGTGATATTAAAGGACATAAACCGTGATATAAGATTTTGGCCATATTGCCCATCTCTAAGTCCCTGCGTGACCTGTAAAGGCACGTCCACAAACTCCTGCGTATTTGTTTGGTCACACCACAAGGTGTCACTGTGGCCTCAAAGCTTCAGCACTGCCACTCTGAGTTCGATTGCTATGTCTGAGGTAAAACACGCCCCCCTCATTAGCATACAGAGCAATCAATGTATAAATAAATAAATGTATAAATAAATAAATGTGGAAATAAATAAATGCATAAATAAATAAATGAAAAAATAAACATAAATAATTATACATACATAATTATAATTATACAATTAAACATAAATAAGGAAATAAAAGAATAAATAGTCATTTATTTTAGTTTTTTTTACATTTCTTTGCATATTTATTTATGTATTTATTTATTTATTTATTTATTATTAAGTCAGGTTTGGCATTCCATACTTATTATCACATTTCTTTATCTATTTATTCAGTTATGTATTTATTTATTTATTTAGTCATTTATTCATTTTCATAAATAATTTCTGCAGGTTTGGTCCTCCATAATTTTAACCCTTCAGGGTGTGATATTACATACAAACCAACATGGGTGATAACCTTTGACCTGTATAGCGAGGGCTTGGAACCAGAGGGGCGTAAGTGGCATTTTGGGCGAAAATGAGTTCTATATATCAAATTAAAGGTCTTGATGAGCTCTATCTAGTTGTGCAGAAATCAACCTGTATTGAATAAAGCAACAAAACAACAAAGACCTAACACAAAAGTTTGAGCATTGTTTGGAGCCAGAGGGGCGTATGTCCACTCACGCCCTTCTGGCTCTAAAAAATACATGTATGGCCTACACATTGTTTGGAGCCAGAAGGGCGCAAGTGGCATTTAACAAACTTTACAGGAGAGCCAAAACAAGATTTTGACCACACTTCAATCAACTGTATTTATTAACCTTCAACCACAACATTGCAACCACATACATACTTATATGAGTAAGTTCTTAAGTGAACATATCATGGCATATTAACACGATGAACATATTCTAAAACCTTGCAAAATCTTGAAAATATGGCAAAAACATCAAATACGCCTTTTAACTTCATAACTTTTTTATTTTATTTTTATACTGTATACATAGTCATTTAATTTCATCATTTCAAACTGTTTAACATTTAATCTCTAACCGTTTAATTTAAATTCTCATTTATGAGTTCATATTCATGTCAAACAGTTTAACATTTAATTTCAAACAGTTTAATTTCTCTTGTTTATTACACATTTCACTTTTTAGTTCACTTTAGTTGAGCTAAAAAGTTCACTCACTGCCCACTGTCAGAGTGTTATAGAACTCTGCATAACAGTGAGGAATACTCCCATTGGTGCACAGGGCGAGTAGGTCTTTTTTCTTTAAGGCACTGATCCCTGGAAGACTTTCATACAATGACCTGGGGTGTGTGATTCTGGTGCCTCTTGTTGCCTGTTGTGCCACCGTCAGTTTTCTGAAGGTTGGGCCGGTGAAATCATACTTGAAGAAGATTGTTTTTGGTTCATCTTTCATGTAGTGGAACCATTTAATCTTCTGCCAATGAACTGATTGTCCCTCCTCATCTTTTGTTCTGTTTTTGAGTTTGTGGTTGGAGAGGGACTTGAAGTCCAGAAAGTCCTTGTGTCCAAGTTCATGTACACTGTATGGGTCGTTCTTTCTTTCCATTCTCACAAGTGTGTAGTAGCCATCATGGGAGTAAATAGAAACTTTTCTTCTTGCAGTTTCCACTGCAGCATGCGCGCTATCACACTCCATGTGTAGTAGCCATCCATGATGGCTACTACACACTTGTGAGAATATACATACAGTGTACATGAACTTGGACACAAGGACTTTCTGGACTTCAAGTCCCTCTCCAACCACATACTCAAAAACAGAACAAAAGATGAGGAGGGACAATCTGTCCTCTCCATGTTAAGTGTGTGTGTGTGTGTGTGTGTGTGTGTGTGTGTGTGTGTGTGTGTGTGTGTGTGTGTGTGTGTGTGTGTGTGTGTGTGTGTGTGTGTGTTTTAGATAAAATAACATGAATAACATTTCATTAATTAATTAAAAGAGGCTGATGAAAGTTGTGATATAATTTTTAATAAGTATTTATTTCTATCTTCAACAGTAATATGCAGATTCTATTAGCATTTTTGTATAAATAAAAAAAATGGGAAAGGTTATATTTTTAACATATTGTTACCTTGTGATTAGCCAAAATATTTAATTAGCATTTAATACACACAAAAAAATTTTTTGGAAAAAAGCGTAACCAGGTGTGAGGTGAGAAGTTTATTTTTTTTGTCCAGAAACTTCTTTTTTTTACCTGCTTAAAATATCACACACTTCTCATACATTCTTACTTCAGTAATCACCACAACAAAATATGAACCATTTGGTAATTTCGTTTTAGAAAGCATTCATTTTAAACAACAGATTTAGCAACTTGGATGAGTGGTGCAGTGTCTTACTCTTTTATATATATATATATATATATATATATATATACATATACATCTAATTCAAATACACCATCCCATATATGAAACAAAAATGGCAAAATATATATATTTATGTAATAAATAAATAATTAAATATTTTGAACAATGTTAAGTTGTACTGTGTGACATAATTTTTTTAATTACCAATAAAGAAATAATTTGGTTGTATGTGTCATAAAAGGACCAGTTCCTTAAAAATAGCCCAAAACATTACTCCCAAATAAAGATATTTACGTGTACTGGGCCTAATATTCTCTTTATCCTCTCTAACACTGCCATCTGGTGTTGAAATGTGAAAATTATTCTAGACGCATTAACTCAGAGAAAACGGATCATTTTAATCTAAATATATTCGTTTTGTGTTCACTCTGGCTACCGAATCCCCATCTAATGAAAAAAAATGTATAAGCCCGAGTATCCGAGAAATACTCCTAATGCTAATTATATACAAAAAAAATGACATGGGGACATGAGTAAATACGCTTAAGTACAGTTTAATACCCTCTCTTATTTAATCCATATATCTGTTTTCATGATCAATGTTCATCGTCAACCGGAAGTCCACGCGTGCTGTCTCAGCCCCTCCTCTCTCTTCCGCTCAGATGTCCTTGTAGCTATGGAAACTCATCAGCGGCAGCCAGCATCCTCCAGATTGTCCACCCCTTCGACTGGACAGCTAAGCTAAATTTGCACGTTAAATAATCGACTCAAAATGGCGTTCTGGCGTCAAACGTCTTTCTTGGTGCTCTTTTCCTGTCTGTGTGAGTAATATTTCTTTAATTGCTGCAAATGAGTGAGTAGTTGTTGAATAGGCGAGGCGTTCGTGTATATCCGTGTGATGGCATCTCGCGCTGCTGCTTCTTTACTACCGTTAGTAGCCATTTACCGCCACGCTCAATTTTAGTGTAAACACAGTTCGTGGCTTCTAGTATGGTGGCTATTTTATTCGCTATTGGAGTAATTGGTTTGATATCGACCAGCAGTGGATTAACGTTACATACAACGGATATATCTCAAAACACAATGAGCTGCCTCCTCTGACAGCGTTTTCGGGCGCGTACGAATATGAACATCATATTCAAGAATGCTGTTTATGCACTAGGTGTTGAGGCAGCTCTAGTTTGTATTCCTCAGCATGCTTCTCATGTGTGATTATCTTGTGTGATGTCTCTGTGTTTATAGTCTAATTTAGAGTGGAAACGAAGTACACTTTAGCATACTTTTATAAAGAGTACTTCTTATGGAAATTACTTACTTTAAAACAATGAAGAGCTAACTGAATGAAATGTTTTCAGATACTCAACAGCATGTTCTTGCAATTAAATTAAAATGTATTATAGTTTAAATGTATATTAAATGCAATTAGTTGAATGTAAGAGTGCTTTTTGACATACTTAAGTAAGACTTTATCTTTATATGTAATTTTACCGATTGACAAGTATTTATGGTGAACTAAAATTTCATTTCATTTCTTGTGAAACATGTAGGCCTACTATGTCATGTATTTAATTTAATTTAAATGTAATTAATTACACATCTGTAATTGTGAAGTTGCATTTTAGTACATTTATTATAAATATAATAATGAATAAACACTACAAGAAACGTTACTTTACATGAGCTTTAGTATGTTAGACATGTTAGTATGTCATCGAAGTGTACCTGTTTAAATCACGACAAAAGATTATTAAAACAATGATTTAAAATGTACTTTTGAGTACATGAAATGAGATTTGGGTAACACTTGATTTTAATGTGTCCTTGTTACACGTTACCTGTATTTACTATAGTAATAACTACAAATTAGGCATAATTGCATGCAACTAACCCTAAACCAAACCCTAACTCTATAGTAGGTAATTAATATTACTCAGTACTTATATATTATTATACTGTTACAGGGACACTTTAAATAAAGTGTAACCGAGATTTGAAGTGCACAGTCAGTACATTTAGCACACTTCTTTTGTTGTATTATTTATTGTTGAATTATTTTGCTGTAGCTGGCATGTTGTTGAGATATTGCAGGTCACATTTTAGATGGGACTCAACCAGATCTTTTCATTTTCATCTCAGCACAATGTGCCTTTGTGTAAGATGTGTGATGTGTGAAGAGGTGTAGCTACATTCATCTGCTCTTTGAATTCTAAAAAGCTGCAACTGTTGGCCAAAGTGCCCTGAATACCAAACTACTTTAAAAAAAAAAGGGCTCAACTTCAGCCTAATTTCATTTTGTCCAGTGACGGGATCTTTGTAAATTAATAAGTGCTGTCAGAACTGTGAGAAGAGTTTTTGTAAACAGTCATGTGTTAAAGAATGTCTTAAGTCAAAGATCACACCGCCACCCCCTTCTCTCCCACTTGTTTTCCCGTCTCTTTTTAGGTCGCTTTTGTGTCCGTTAGTTAGCCTATACAGTATGTGTCATTTGAAATGCTACAACAATCAGCTATTGTCTTGCTGGAGTAATTAACCACAAAATATGCCATTAAAACATAATTAACACAAATATTATAAAGAGGGCTTTTGTTATGTTGTTTAGAATGGACATGCAGAAATGTATTATGACTATTTTGCATAATTTTTTTATTTTTTATTAACCCATTATGATAACAAAACAAACATGAATCTTAAAATGCGTAGATCTGTTTTATACACTTACTCTTCCAACATGACATTCGATTTTCCAAGTCTTAAAAGTTGTTGGCTGAAAAAAATAATCTTATATTTATGCATAAACATTCTTTTGTTGGATGTAAATAGGGATCTTGCTATCACGCATGCTTCTCAGTGGTGGATAATGTTGCTTGTCTGATCGGGAAATGTCAACAGCAGATGTAAAAATAGACCATGATGCATCATGCGATGGGAAAGTCAGACTTGGAGACGTCACCGGAAACCTTGAAATCCTCCAGCTGTGGCAATATGATTCTTTGCTCTTGTCTCCCATAAAGTGCCTCTTTAAATGCGGCAGAATTCAGAACTGTCCCATGTGCGTGTGCATTCCTTGAGCTGACAGTTTAGGTGATGATAAAACAACACAGATGTTTGGCTTTTGTAACTATCTCATGCTTTGTAGAAGTCCATATGGCAAGATTTTAATCTGACGCTAAAGCCTCAGATTATCACATATGGATCACTGTAAATACACTCTTTGGATTTCATGAGATTATACGAAAATGGAAAATGGATCTAGAAATAGCAAATGCCCCAAACCCCAAATTGTTTTCTCATGAGCAAAGTCTATCGGGACTGTCAGGCTTTGCCAAATAGTTTGTTTCATATTTGCTTTTCATTATGTCACATTGTCTGTCTTTTTTTGCGTTGGTGCGGACAGATTGACACTGAAAAAACTCACAGGCTCTTCTAAATCTGTCCATGTGTTTTTAACAGAAATTTGTTCAGCTCTGGGTACATTTTCCCCAAGATACTTACAAAGTTTATTCTTCCATTATGATTTCCATAAACATTCCACTTTGTTGAAATTCAGAAGATTTTTTTTCTTTGATGACATCAACTATCTTTAAAAAACATAATAATTAAGATTATTATACATTTTTAGCAGCTTTTTTTTTTTTTTTTTGGACAGTTATTGACAGACTTTTTTTTTTCTGTTGCAGGTAACAGTACAGCTTTTGCTGTAATACTCCGAACAACTGAAAAATCTGTGTGGGCAAATGAATTTGATTGTAAGTCTCATATGATGCTGTTTAATTAGATTACATCATTAATGTGTGCATAAATTGATCATATATATCTTGTTTCTTTAAAGCGATTGAATTGACCTGCTTGATAGAGTCCATTTCTACAAACAATCCCAGAATTGAATGGAAGAAAATTAAAAACGGTGTACCCAGCTATGTGTATTTCCAAAATAAAATTTCAGGTAACATATTCCTTCTCTCAGAAAATTACATAATTTAGTTGTTGACAGTATTTAACCCTACTGTAAGCTAAGTTAAACTGAACTAAGCTGCGTTATGTTCTCAGGTGACTTGGAGCACAGGGCTTTGCTGAGAGAGCCTGCAAACCTTCTGATCCTGAACACTAGCAGATCAGATACAGCACAGTATCGCTGTGAGGTGGCGGCCATCGACGACCAGAAGCCCTTTGATGAAATACTTATCAGTCTCGCTGTTAGAGGTACTGTTGGAATAGAGTCTCTAAGGTTTAACATTCGAGTTTTAATCCATGGATATAGTTCTAAGTGATTTTACATTGGAAGTGCCACATAAGAACAATGATTGGACTGTCCGGACAAAGAGGTTTCAGTGGACTTGAAGGCAAGATGAATCCGTTGAGCTGATTAAAACGATTCCTCTGGATTCAAAGAAAATGTCTCAGATTATAATTGCGGTCTTGCTGTTTGGAACATAAAGCTGAGAGTGAATTTAATGCCATGCAGCATTAGGTTTAATGCGAATGCTGCTTTCGTTCTGCAGCTCTCTTAAACCTTATTTAAAGTTGGCCTGAAATGAAAACTCACCTTAACTATTTTCTAAATGCATATTATAGATCTTATTGTGAACAATTCATCCATGCTTAGTTTTTTTTACCTCATAATAATAATATAATAATACCTTTTTATTTATAGGCGCCTTTCAAGGTACTCAAGGTCACTTTACAGCGTAATAACAAATCAATAAAATACAAAGCAATACAAAACACAAACATACAAATCAAACAATTCCATCATTTTGGTGCTGCACAACTAAAAGCCCCTAGAACCAAAAGAACCCTAATCTATGTAAACACAAATAAACCGGAGCAGATGAGAGAAAATTCATATTCGTTTTGATATTCTATTCAAAAATATAAAAAATGACAGATCGATTATTTCGCACTCCTGACATAAATTTAGAAATGAATGTTAAGGTGATGATACCCAGGGCAACTTTTTGAGCAATGTTGCTGGGCAATCTTGCAGAGCGATTGTTGCTTGGGCACTTTCCCATTGAAAATGGGCAATACATTTCTATCTGGATAATTTAGATCGGTCGTGGGCCCTGTGTCTCATCTGGTTGCCCGTTGACAGCAACATTGCCCGGCAACATTGCTCAAAAAGTTGCCCTGTGTATCATCACCTTTACTGCAACCTAGTTTCATCATAAACAGTGGTCAAATATTGAAGTTGGAATCTATAATCTTTCTAATGATACTCAGTTTGTCCAGATCAAGTAAGAGTGTTGTTTTAATGTGAGGTGAACCTTTGAACCTAAAGGGGTTAAAGTTGCTGCCATAAGTGCATAAATATGACCAAGAGGTAAAATATAGATAATAAATAACTGGATTTTTCTGGTGAAAACATCTAAGTTGCCATATGAAGGACTTCTCCAATCATTTAGTTTGCTTAAACTCCACCTCTGCAGTCTCATGTTCATCTGCCTCCATTTTTGATAGCATTGGCCACATCTTAAAAAATCCAATCAATAACCGATTCAAGTCCCCACGCTACATTTTTAATCTTTTGCCTTTTTTGTGATAATTCATTTCACTCTGATGTACGTCACTATAGGGCAGGGGTGGGCAAACTTTTTGGCTCAAGGGCCACACTGGGTTTTAAAATTTGACAGAGGGCCGGCCCAGTAGCAGATTATGAAACACGATCTCATTTTATTTCTTGTGCCATTTATACGCCAAAAAATATTTTTTTTGCGTGCATATGCTGCGCACTGTAAACCCCTTGGTTAGGATTAGGAGTGCTGAGTGCGTGCCTATTACACGCCATTAAAGGGATAGTTCGGCCAAAAATGAAAATTCGGTCATCATTTACTCGCCCTCAAGTTGTTTCAAACCTGTATGAATTTCTTTTTTCTGCTGAACACAAAAGAATATATTTTGAAAAATGTCGGTAACCAAACAGTTGATGGACCCCATTGACTTCCATTGTAGGAAAAAAATATATACTATGGAAGTCAATGGGGTCCATCAACTGTTTGGTTACCGACATTTTTCTAAATATATTCTTTTGTGTTCAGCAGAAAAAAGAAATTCATACAGGTTTGAAACAACTTGAGGGCGAGTAAATGATGACCGAATTTTAATTTGTGGGTGAACTATCCCTTTAAGTGCGTATCATATGCACGCGAAAACTGCGTTTCATAAGAACTACAAATACAATTCGTCATGTTCGCACTTTCATGAGATCGGGCTGAGCAAACACATTTACGTTGTGGCAACGTCTGCGCGAAATTCAACAACTGAGAGACGACATTCTGACAATACATTTTTTTATGCTAGATAACCCCCATCTAGCATGTTATGTTTTGAGGTTAATTTTTAATTAGTCAGATGTTTGATAATTATAGCCTATACTTTTTAAATATTGTTTATCCTTATTATTATTTAATGGGCCTAACCGTAAATTAGAAACAAAACACCTAAGTGTACACTTAGAAGAGTAAAAATGACAGAAGGTTACGTTAATTCAACTTTATTAAAACTGCATGGCAATCAATTTGCACTTCCAAAAGTCATACATTTGTGGAAATAAACGAATATACAAATTTATTTTAAGTATAATAAAATAAAACATAAAAAGCAAAGGCAGATCAGAACATTTAATAAACAAAACCGGGTTCTGTACATGGCAGACAGGGGAGCGTAACGTTAGTCGAAAGCCGGGCGATAAAGGAGGATATCATCCACAAATCCAGAGTAGCAAAACTAAATAGCAGACAAATCAAAGGAAAAACTAAACATGTGTGCAAGTGGTTACCAAACATTTTTTTCTCTGTGAGTTTTCAAAAAAAGAAAAAAACATTAACGTGCACCAAGTCTATGCGCTTAAGTTGCTGTCTGTTTGGTTTCCATGGTGACGCGTCTAGCTTGTTACGTGACACACCGCAGCCACAACAGCGCTGAATGAATGATGATCTGCTTTTATGTCATTTTTCCTTTTTTACATTTGTTAGCTATGGCATGAAATATCTGATATTCCGATTGTCAAATATATGCAACGCAATATATATAACGCAAAGTATTGCAAGAAAAAGGCTAAATGAATGCGATCTTTAGAATTTTTTTTAAATACTCGACGGGCCGGATTAAACAGCCTAACAGCCAGTATGTGGCCCGCGGGCCGTAGTTTGCCCACCCCTGCTATAGGGTGTTGGAGTGATGATGTATATTTGTAGGCCAACCGAAAAGTTAGCATAACCCTGGTACCTCCAGAGAAAACCCCAATAGGATTTTCCATTGGCTTTTGGATTATTGCAGAAAACAAGAAAAAAATGGCAGAAAGTTAGTGATTCTAGTGAAAGATCTGCTGCTGCTGCTACCACCACTGCCACTTTTAGCCATCGTCTCTTCCATTTCTTGTTTTGGGAAAGGGTTTTAGTAATGAAAAATGGAAAAAAGCTGCTGCTTTGCTGTGGATGTGTTGCAGTGAAGCCGGTGATGCCCAGGTGTAGTGTGCCAGAGGCTGTTACGGTGGGTTCAAGCACTGAACTGCACTGCATTGAGAACGAAGGCTTTCCGCAGTCACTGTACCAGTGGTTCAAAAACAACGAGGAGCTGCCAGAGGACCCAAAAACCAGCAGCAAGTTCTACAATTCTACATACACCATGAACACTGAGACTGGTTCACTGGTAAGTGTTTTGTGCTATCATGCTAACAAAAACACCTCCTTTTCCTCTTCAAAAACAGAGGCTTGGATTACGCTCTGTGTCACCAAAAGGGATTGCAAATATAATGACTGATTTCACATCGTTTTCTGGAGCACTTCCCCTTCAAAACAGATAGTCCAGTCCCCAATTGAAGAGTTCAGATGCAAAAGCCTCTAAGTGCCATCTGAAAATTTCTTCTAGAATGATCATTTTTATCAAGCTCGTATATTTAAGTTCAGTAATTTCACTTAAATGGCAATGAAAATTACCTATTTATTGTCATTTAAGTGAAATGACTGAACTTTAATATTCGAGCTTGATAAAAATGATCATTCTAGAAGAAATTTTCAGATGGCACTTAGAGGCTTTTGCATCTGAACATTTGCCTGTGTGACATTACAGATCACACAATATCCAAACGAGCCAAAAGATTAAATAAATGCTTTGTTTGTAATGAGGAGGACGTTTTATGCTATGAAACTTGCAGGATGTTTTAACGGTACAAAGACCTCTTATGTTTCAAAAGGTCAAGGCAAATTTGATTTCTCAAGTCATGAGCCTTTAAATAAACTTAAAATGAATGTTAGTCATTTACAGGCTGATTTTCTTAAAGCACCAAACCGGGGTAGGAGAAAGTAATTTAATACTGAAAAAAACATTGGCTTTAAATAAAATAATAAAAATAAAATATTTTTTCAATAACAAGAGGCTTAGGGTAACATGCCGTTGATGTTTTTTTTATGGCCAATCATCTTTTTTTTTACAATTATGTTGTATTTTACTTGTTTTTACATTAACTGTGCTTTTGCTAATTATATGACTTACGTTTGATCCTCAGAAATTCCGGTCGGTGAAGAAAGAGGATGCGGGTGAATATTATTGCCAGGCCAGAAATGAGGCAGGGTGGTCAAAATGCAGTCCACAGCCCATGGAAGTGTGTAAGTGTGGCCCTTTAAATATGCTGGTCAATAGTTGCACTAGTGATTGAGCTTTTAATAGTACAATTATTTATTCACAATAGCACAACTCACTGCTCATTTCTTTTCCATACACTGACAGTTCAAGTATAAAAAAAATAGCTAATAATTAGCAGAAGACATTGAATATAGTGCTAGTATGTTTTTGGGTGAGCTATTCAAACACATAATTTCTTTCTAGATGATGTGGACATTGTGGGGATTTTCCTGAAGGTGTTAGGTGGAGTGGCAGCATTTTGTTTTGTCATTGTGGGAATCTGTCAAATTCAGAAAAGTGGCTTATGTTCCTGCAAGGATCACAGGGAAACCAAGTGAGTAAAACCCATAACCACAAAACGAATGCACCAGCATCACCATAAGTGCACTAGAAAGATCATGCGTCATCTGATTTGATCTGGCATTTCATACACTTTTGCTAAGATTACAATGCTCTGTTTCATACAGTTACAAAGTACCCCAACATGACAATAGGATGGACTACACCAGTCCAGATGAGGTGAGTCCTTGTGGATTTGTGACATAATAAATCACCACAGATATCATTTTCATGCATTAGTGCATGTTTAGAGGCTGTACTCAACACTTTGCAGTGTTCTTACAAGGATGGATGGAATATCATCCAAGATTTGGTGGTTTATCTTCTCAGATTACACTGCAGCGTTTCTCTCACTGCAGATATTTTGTTTTTATTAATGGAAGCAAAGCTCAAAGTGGTATTAGTGCAATCCTCAAAATAATCTCTCAGTAAAATCTCTACATGGAAAAAAAATATTCGACTGGATTTATATAGCGCCACATTTTAACTACAAATCCTTCGTTTGCTCACAGTTTTTCCTGTCACTGTTTTTTTCTCAGGGACATTTCCGCCACAAGTCCTCCTTTGTCATATAAATTCAAAGATGAGGAGACGAGCGCTTCAGCTGTGAAGGCCTTGTGAGCCGACCTCTGAACTGTCAAACAAGAGGTGCGACTTGAGCTTCATGGCTTGCCAAAGTTACTACAAAAACGAAAACTACTGTGTTAAACAGGGAATTTTTACTCCCATCCTTTTGATTTAAACGAACAGGAATCGAACACAGTTTTACTTAAAACTCCACAGTTTATATATAAAAATTACATTTTCAACTGATCAGTGCTCAGATTTATAGCTTCTACATGCATCTTGTCAAGTAAAAAAATCATTGTTTCAGTAAATCAAAAAGGACTGAACTTAAAGATGAGTTTGTTGAGTCTTTCCAAATACTTGTGAATGTTTGAATGTCAGTGACAGACTTGAAATGAGGCTAATTATTATTATTTTTTTGTTATGGTAGCAAGGCCTAAATTGCATCCAGGTGCTGCTGTATTTTTGCCCCAGAGTAGTCAACACAAAATACCAGTGCAAGAATTTATGCGCCTTCAAGGTAAATATTTTATTTCCCACTGGAAATATAGCGTGTGACTATGTGAAGAACCCTGTCAGTGTAAATGTGTACAAATGCCATGCCAAGACTGTTTTATCTGGGTCACTTTTGATAAGAGGATTTCATGTGTTAGTGTTTTAGTAGTAGTTATTTAGTTCATGAACTATACATTTGTAGCATTTGTCATGCTTGTCATTTTCATTACATCATACTTAGACATGAATCAAGGAAAATTCTCCAACACATTTTAGTTTGAGACTTGACCAAACATCTACGTAAAGTCAGTAGACTTAGTTGTGAAAGATTATTCATTTACTTGGTTTCATTTTTGAAATATTCCTCTAGATACAGATTATGCACTTGTGTTTTTTTCAGAGTGCCATTTCTGTGTTTAAGTGACCTTCAATACTTTATAATTGTTTTATACGTTTTGGACATATTGTCCAGGTTTTTTGACTTTTTTTGTGTTCTTGTTTTAATCTATTTATAAAATCTGCATACATTGTAGTTCACTTCTTCAGAGTAGTAGTTAGATAGACTGTGGGCCGTGTCACATGAATAAAAATGGTTATGTGGAAGCAATCAACATTGTCTATCCTTTTATTATTTCGATTTTTAAAATGTAGCAATTGGACCATCAAATTTACTTTGTTTTTAAATACTCGCAGTGGAACTTAGCTTGATGAACAAGAAATAAACTCTTTCTTCCACTTTTTATAAGTAATTTGACGCACTATGACAATATATAGTCTTCCTCATGGCATGTCCCACTGTCAAAAACAACAGACCGTTTATAGAAAAACGAATGAAAAAGAGAGCCTGGGTTCTGTCATTGTACTTTATATGTGATGCAGCTGAATTTAAGAGTCTAATTTAATGAATAGGCAAATATAATGGATATGCCTATGCAAATTTACCTGTCCTATCAGAACTGATTGGTGTAAAGACAGTATCTCTTATCGAATTATTCAAAGTGTTTGATGGCTAAACATTTCAATGTACCTGTTTTTTTTTTTTTTTTTTTAAAGCACAGTATTATACAACTGTTTACCTATTCTTACTATTGGGTGCCAGTCAATGGGCAGACAGAATCTGATTTGGTGTAGTTATGCAGTCAATAATAAACCCAGGTGATGCTCAGCCACATGTTTCCAAATAATTCTGTATTTGAATTTACTATAAAAAATAACATAGAATGAAATATCTGACATTCCAGCAATGGTTAGATCTTGAATGTATATCCTTACTATTTAAAGTTACACTGCAAAAATAATAATAATTTTCTTAACCAGTATTTTTTAAATGTTTTTTTTTTTTTTTTTTTTGGCAAAATGTCTTTTCTTGTTTTAAACATGAATCGCAAGTTTATGCATAAAAAAAGCCAAGAATTATTTGCAAATTGTAAAATAAAAATAAACAGAATTCAGGAAAACAAGTCTTGCACAGTTTTGCTTGTCAAGTCAATTCATATTGTTTTAAGTATGTTTTAACATACGTTTAATGTAAAACAAGAAATACTGATTAAGATTTTTTTTTTGCAGTGTATTATAAGAAAAATTGTCACATGTTAAACTGTTCTCCAATTTTTTTGTAAAGTGTGGTTTGTGTGATGTGAAATGAAAACATTATTAGAGATGAAATTCCGTTTGAATAGCATTATCACTGAGATGTTTAATTCTCTATGCCACTACACTATTGTACTATCAATACTTAATCCATTATATAATGCTTAGATTATAATATTCTCAGGTACAGTTAAAGGAAGTGACCATGTATGTATACAGTTCATGTGGTCATGTAATCGGTTCCCTTTTATTATTGCTATTTAATAATAAAGAAAAACTTATATTAATTAATCTCATCCTTCTTGTTTCCCAATCTCAGAAGTCCAATTAAAAAGCTTTTATTCTGAAATAAATCCAAACTTTTATTTTGAAATTACACCTAGAGGAACCGCCAGGAAGTGCGGGAGTTGTTTTATGGCCAAATATCCTTCCTCACTGCTTGTCCTGCGTGAATTGAGCTACTATAATCGAATCAGGCAGAAATATGCGTCTGGTTTCGAGCTCAAAATATTGATATTTCGATTTAACCGCGAATATTAAACAAGCAAATAGCGCATGCGCTTGTTTTTGAAGGCTACTTCGGTAAAAGGTATCAGAACGATAGAGAATCGCACAGCCACCTGTAGCTGAGCGCAGCTGTCAATCAATCAGGTGATCTATGATCGAACAGCAGTGACAGCAAACGTCCATCAGAAATGAGCTTCTTCGGCTTCGGACAGACCGCCGACATCGACATCGTGTTGAATGACGCCGAGACCAGGAAGAAAGCTGAGCACAAAACTGAAGATGGGAAAAAGGACAAATATTTCCTATTCTATGACGGGGAGACTGTAAATGGGAAAGTTAACGTGACTCTCAAAACTCCTGGAAAGAGGCTGGAGCACTATGGGATCAAAATCGAGTTTGTCGGGCAGATTGGTGAGTTTGTCGGTCTGTGAACGGACGTTTAGAAACAGTCCTAGTGTTTTACATTATGCCAACATGTCCTGTGATTCACAGAGCTGTACTATGACAGAGGGAACCACCATGAGTTTGTGTCACTAGTGAAGGATCTTGCTCGACCTGGTGAGCTTTCACAGTCTCAGACCTTTGACTTTGAGTTCACCCATGTGGAAAAGCCCTATGAATCTTACACTGGCCAGAATGTCAAACTAAGGTAACTTAAATCTATTAATTGCTTCTTTTCTAAAGTTACTAATCTATCAGAAACCCTTTGGTGAAACTGGTGCTTGGAGTTAAACTGTAAAAACAGAACATTTGGGGAAATATTACACACACAACACAACAGTATGAATCTGAATGTACAGTGTGTGGTGTCCATTTTTGGAGGAACAAAATATTCTTAAATTTCTTGGTTCTGTTTAGATACTTTCTGCGAGCGACAATCAGCAGAAGACTCAATGATATCAGTAAAGAGATGGATATTGTAGTGCAGACGCTGTCCTCATACCCAGAGCTCAACTCCTCCATCAAGATGGAAGTTGGAATTGAAGATTGTCTCCATATTGAGTTTGAATACAACAAATCCAAGTAAGTTTCCATGCTGAATAACATTAACATAATTAACCCCTAAAAATGTGTATGTATATATATGTAATTTTAATAATTATATATATTTTAAAACATTGAAAAGCAAGCTTGCACAATGCTTTATATTATACATAGCACATTTTATGATATAATGTACACTAGGATTTTGTATTTTGTAAAATAATAATATATGAGCTTCATAATATAATTATATTTTGTTTGTTTTTTTTATTATATTTTGTCAAGTAATTAACCCTCTGGTGCTGCTCGTGTGGCGGTCAAACATATTAATTTCAATAACATTTTAGTTCGATAATTTATTTAATATTTTGTATTTTTAGGGGATTTGATGGTACTAAACTATATTTATGGAATAGTTATGATCCATTTATTACGTGTTAATCACTTTTTGAGCAGACTTAAGTTTGGTCTCTTTTTAAAGAAGACACATGGCAGATTATTGCTGAAGTGAAAAAAGTAATAGAAGTTCAAATGTATTACCGGTATAATGAAAAATGCACAACAAAATTATGAAATATATATTTTGCCAAACATGTTTTACTCTAAAACTGTGAGAAAACCAAAGCCATAAATCTAAGTTTTGCTCCAAATTTGAGGTTGATATCTCAGAAAATGAGCTTTCAGTAAGAATTTGTTTGTGCGCAGTACCAAACGTTTCCACTATACAATTCGTCTCCCATTCATTTCCAATGCGTAATTTTTGACTGCGAACATTACAAGTGTGACAATTTTTTTTCAGGCCCATTTAACCTTTTTGTCCATGATTTTTTTTGTTCGCATAGCAAAATAAAGCTTGTAATATGTGCTTAATAAATAAATAAAGATTCAAATTAAGCTTGTAATATATGCTTGAGTCTCAATGCAAAAGAATATTGTCATAAAGGGGCTCTTTTTATACAAAAGATCATTCTGTCTTTTATTTAATGAGTATGTACAGTAATGAGTTGAATATGAAAGTTCCAGTCCGTTCCAGTTCCATTTTCCAAATCTGTCCTGTTTAGGTACCATCTGAGGGATGTTATCGTAGGAAAGATTTACTTCCTTCTAGTGAGGATAAAGATTAAGCACATGGAAATCGACATCATAAAACGGGAAACAACTGGAACAGGACCCAGTGTGTACCACGAAAATGACACCATCGCCAAATATGAGATCATGGATGGGGCACCGGTGAGAGGTAAAGCCAAAGTCTTGATCTGTATTACATTATGATAATGTATTTGTGGCTTCTATTCTATTACTTTTATCAAATGTATAATTTTCACACACTCTTAACAAGGTTATGGCTTTGCTCCGTTATTCTTTCCAGGCGAGTCGATCCCCATCCGCTTATTTCTCGCTGGATACGAGTTGACCCCCACCATGAGGGACGTCAACAAGAAGTTCTCTGTGCGTTACTACCTGAACCTAGTGCTTATAGATGAAGAAGAGCGACGATACTTCAAACAACAGGTTTGGGATTGCACATAATGGAACATATTACATATTTCTTCCATCCGTCTTGAAGTATAAGTAAAATATGATTTATTTCCCAATAGGAGATCACACTCTGGAGGAAAGGAGACATTGTGAGGAGAAGTATGTCCCAGCAGGCCACCATTGCCGCCCAGAGGTTCGAAGGATCATACACTGAAACTGCATCAGCACTAGCCAAAGAGGAGAATAACTAGACAAGACGATGTACGTTCCCTCAACAGTTCACACCAACCTCGTTACGTCCAAATAATGTTTTATAAGTCTTGAAGGAATTAATGTGACAGGTGACGTTTGCTGAGAACAAAAATGAGAATCAAGCTTGTAAAAAGCAGTCAAACTACTTAAATGTGTATAGATTACAAAATTATTTTTTTATTTCTCTTTCCAATACTGCGTACCAATAGTGACCAACCGCTTTGAAATGCCAGAAACGATCTTTTCGTGTGTCGGCCACCGTTTTCATTCTATTTGTGAGCCTCAATACATTCCTCTTGTTATGCTCAAATTTTTCTCAAGTCTAGTGCACTGAAGAGTCAGAATCTAGCTTCTATACTTTGTGCTGTTAATCGAGCCCAAAATGAGATTTACTGTGATCTTTTGTGTTATAAATCTAGCGCTTCATGTACTTTCCAGAGTTCTACACAGTATTATTCTGTCATTTAGGGTTTTACGAATGAAGACCTCCATAGAAATGTGTAACAAGGGAACATCTTGTCAGCTAACTTATGCAAGGCAATGCCTTTTGTCTTTTTCATGAATATTTTTATTGTCGAAATGTCTTTTGATCTGTCATCTTAAGTGTTTATTTCCTATTAAAATGAATCAATTATCATCACGGCAGCACAGTTCCAGTATTCTCAACAGTGCGTTTAAATGCTGGAATAGAGAAAATTCTTTATGTGATTGTTTGCTACGCATTTTTAAAGTGACTTTTCTATTCTTAAATGTGTATGTTATTCTATTACTAAATATTTGTTTAATGGCATATTAGCTGTTCAGGTAATAAGGTATGACTATTAACCGTGAAAAAAAAAGGCTCATTTGATCAGCCCTATTGTAATAAAATTGACTAACCTCTGCATTCAAGATGATTTCCCTTTTTTTTCTTCAAAATTAAAATAAACTGTGAAAACTGACCTCTCAAAACTGAAGCGAAATCTGTATTATGAAGTGGTCTGAAGGAGGCAAAAGCACAAATATTTTAATAACAAAATACTTGGAATGTTTTATTTACTCATTTGATCACATCAAAATAGGTTACATAAAGAAATACCTGACTATAAAACTTCAAGTTTTAAAGAAGAGAGAATCGTAAGATGGGAGAAAACACTTTCATGACGATATTCATATTGGATCTTCATTCTCCAAACTCAGGACAAAGTCAAATTCCTCTGAAAATAAAACAAAATTACATTAATTATAAGCTAACAATTAATCCAAATGTGGATTTAATATACATATATAACTTATATTTAGCTAAAAGTTATATTTAAGATTATTATGTTGTTCATTTTTAATTGTTACAATTAAATACATTTATAATCACATTTTAAACAATGCTACACTACATGAAAATAAGAATATGCAGTGTTTTACTTATGCATAACAATAAATGAGCTAACCTGCAGTGAGGGGCTGAACTGATAGTCTGGCCCTGGTGAAGAGGGCCATATCTTTCAGAGGGCCACCCTTAGCTTTATGTTGCAAGTGATATTTCTTCAGCTCAGCCAGAGAGATGAAACGCTTGGCCATCCTTTCAAACTGAACATCCACCTATACAGAGTTAATCAGTGGTCAGTTTTGATGGCAAAAATAGAAATATTATGTCTTTTTGTGGTTTGTGTAAAGACACACCATACTCCATTTCGGGTTGTCTGCTTTGCTGGAGGGGTCGTAATGAACATCTTTCTTGTCAAACTGCGTATGGTCTACATAAGCCTCCTTTACGATCTGTAAGAAATAATTCATAAAATGGTTCTCACTCACTGTTATTATGTATGTGGTAAAAATGTTAAGCTTCCATTGGAGTGGTGACTCACCTTCATGAGGCCAGCGATACCTGGCTCTTTGCAGTTACTGTGGTAAAAGAAAGCCTGCTGGCCCACCTTCATATCTCTCATGAAATTACGTGCCTGAGGGGAAAAGTCTTCAGCTTAAGTGATTGTTCTGCATGTGCTTCTTGATAAACATAATATTAAATCAGTCTACCTGATAATTCCTCACTCCATCCCAGCATCCCGTTTGATTTGGAAGGGCTTTTAGGTCCTCAATTCCAAACTGTTGTTGGAGTTGACAAGATGTTATGTTATGTTATAGGCTAGCACCACTTCACATCTGAGTTATTTAATTAGGTTTACATTCACCTATTAAAAAGTATCTTCCAATGATAAAAAAGACTTAAAGGGATACTCCACTTTTTTTGGAAATAGGCTCATTTTACAACTCCCCCAGAGTTAAACAGTTGAGTTTAACTTTAGCATAATTATAAGTTAAAAGTTGAGATTTTATCTCAAATTATGACCTTTTTAATGTCATAATTATGATTTAGCAAAGGACAATCAAGATTTTTGTAGTTCTCTGTAATGTTGTATTGTTATTGTTAATAATAATTATTATTATTATTAACAATGAGAGATTTACCTTCACGTCCACTCCATTTTCAATTCGACTCTCAGGTTCAGACTTCATCAGCCAGTGGTTGTAAGATGCTTTACATGCGTCATCATTTTTATTTTTCACCACTTCATTTTTTACTGCTGCTGACCTTTTTCTTTTGCCAGTTTTGAGTTGTGCAACATCATCATCAGACTCCTTATTGTGTTGGGCGTCTGCATCAGCTAAAACAAGAAGCAATTAATTATTTAAAGTGATGACTTGTCTCGCATAAAACTATAAAACGATGCAACCCTTAACGTTACATTAAGCAGATTACTTACTGTGTTTATTAGATTTGGCGCTGCTTCGTGTTGTTCTCTTGGGTGGCATGTTTCACTTGCAATGCGAGCAAGGAAACAGAAGCACTCGTGATAAAACAGCGCCCTGGCAGATCGCATGCGGTCTGGAGAATCATAACTGGGTTGGGATTTAGTCTGCTTTTATTTAAACCCCAACTAAGAATGCAGGGTATAAAAATAGATCCTTAATAACTATTAAAACTGATTGCAACTTAAATTTAATAACTTTCTAAATTGTACCTAATATTGCGTTAATGCTGCGCATACATGATCCACATGAAGATATCTGTTGAAGTTGAACTACAAGTCCAGTCAGTTTAGAACTTCATTACCCATCATCACCGCGGCGATTGGACGCGTCACTGAACCAACATGGCGGCGGCTAGGGCACTCGTAAGAGGTGTCCGATTGGGCACATATAACATCGGTAGAAGTCACAGTTTAATATTTAACAGTGTACAGAGAAGAGGAATAGCAGCGTGCATTGATCGTAAGTCAAATTATTGAAAGACCGCGATAATAATAACAATGTTTCTTGAGAGACAACCACACAGTCAGTCATTTAGGACTGCTAGAGTGAATGTACTGAATGTTTTAAATACTTTTTTATTGAGCTAGTAAGATCTAATGTAGATTTTAATCAATTTAATCTCTTTTTTTATTATATGTCAAATTTGGTGCAAGTGTATGATTTTGAACCTCTGTCGATGGCCTAATTTCTGTTGAGATGGAGTCACAGATTGAAAGTTTTATAAGGGGGTCTGTCTGACTACACCTGTCTAATTTTACTGGAGTATAATGCATTAAAATTACATTTTAGTTTACTTTTTTTGTTTTGTTTAGTAAACTCAGTTGTGCAGGCTTGTTGAGTCAATATAATGCTTCATTAAACGTCAGTGTTCCTGGAGTTTCAACATTGACAGTTTACTGAAATTGTACAGTAATATGTAAAATGTACAAACAAATTTTGTTTATTATATTTAGCTATGTTATAAAATTGTAATGGCAGATAAATGGAAATTAAAAAGGTTCGTCATTAGATTGCTTTTAATGCGCTCAACCAATCATATTCGGGGGTGGGTGTCGAGCGCAGTTGATTGGCTCATATCAGACGCCGTTTCCTTTGATCCGTGCTCATCATGTATCTCATTTAAACAGATGCTACTGCTAATACATACAGTACATAAACTACACAATTAACAATTACACACGTATATATAATATACTGTATATATGCACTCACTGCATTATTTCCACAGCCTCTATAGGTCTCTCAGATGAACAGAAAGAGTTTCAGAAGGTGGCATTTGACTTTGCCGCCAACGAGATGGCACCACATATGGCGGAGTGGGACCAAAAGGTAACCTGAACATCAGAAAATATTGATTATTGTTTATATATCACGCTGAAACCTTACTGTACATTTAAACACAATTCATATTTTCACTTAGGAAATATTCCCCATGGATACCATGAAGAAAGCCGCCCAGCTGGGATTTGGTGGGATTTACGTGAACCCTGATGTTGGGGGCTCTGGACTCTCTCGTCTGGACACCTCTATCATATTTGAGGCTTTATCCACAGGCTGTGTCAGCACTACCGCTTATATCAGTATTCACAAGTGAGTCTGCCCTGCTACACGCGCGCTATAAATGTCCCTACTAGCTTACTTATAAAATACTTTAAAGTCGTTTTTGCCTCGTAATAATACATAATGTAGGAACAAATTCATTTTTATATAAAGAAGCACATGTGCTTGCATCTTGTTTTCCTTCTTCTTTGTGGTTCATTGGGCTTTACATAGTGTTTATGGGTTGTGTTTTCATAGCATGTGCGCCTGGATGATAGACACATTTGGAAACAAGGAGCAGAGGGAGAAATACTGTCCTGACCTCTGCTCTATGCAGAAATTCGCCTCATACTGTCTCACAGAACCTGGTAAGTTCAAAATAAAAAAATTCTGTATTCCTTTGTGGGCTATATCAGAGTTATCCTTAACCAGAATGACTTAATTCAAAATTAATGAAAAACCTAAAAATGTTGCCTTTGCAACTAACTGAAATTATGTTGAAGTACTAAAATTACTAAAGATAGTTATAGAGAGAATAATAGTAATAAAAATGGCAAAGGCACATGAAAATTACAAAAAAAAATTAATCTATACGCATACATCAAAAGTGATGTCCAGCCTAGGAAAATTGACATCTTTACATATATACTATAGTCTATATATAGAATATATATATATTGATGTCATATTTTTAACCTTTTTTTCTTTTCTTTTCCAGGTAGCGGGAGTGATGCTGCTTCTCTTTTAACCAGTGCGAAGCTCCAAGGAGATCATTATATTCTGAATGGCACCAAGGTACATGGAGAAATGATTGAGACATTGACAAAAATCTCCATGCAGCTTCCCAACAGTTTTCCATGTCTCCCGTCAGGCGTTCATCAGTGGAGGTGGAGACACAGATGTGTACGTGGTCATGTGCAGGACAGGTGGGAAGGGACCTAAGGGGATCTCCTGCCTGGTGGTTGAAAAAGAAACCCCTGGACTCAGCTTTGGCAAAAAAGAGAAGAAGGTAATGGATGTTTTCAGCCTAATCCAGGGGTGTCCAAACTCGGTCCTGGAGGGGCCACTGAGAAAAAAAAACGTTTTATTTAAACCCAGTGACTTTCAAAAGAGTGTTAAAGGTTGTCCAGCAGGTGGCAGAATTGAGTTATTTATTTATAAACTGCAGGTAGGATGGAACTCCCAGCCAACCAGAGCCGTGATATTTGAGGACTGCGCTGTCCCAGTGACCAATCGGCTTGGAGCAGAGGGGGAGGGCTTCAGCATTGCCATGAAAGGCCTAAACGGAGGCAGAATTAATATTGGTGAATTGTTTCATAACTTTGATTTGAAACCTTTTTGATATCCTATTTATTTTAAGCCTTTTTTTGGTGACTGTTTAAATGCAAGCGCTCTTGTACCCACAGCTTCTTGCTCTCTTGGAGCAGCTCACGCATCTGTGCTTCTGGCTCGAGATCACATGTGTGTGCGTAAACAGTTTGGAGAAACACTATCGAACAGCCAGGTACCAGCTGATCTATCTAGCACTGATCTTTCGAATAGGTCTCAGTCATAAATAGGAAGGTGTAATGGTTGCCCGTGTTCAGTTCCTGCAGTTTAAGCTGGCTGAGATGGCCACTAAGCTGGTCGCCTCTCGGCTGCTGGTGCGTCAGGCGGCGTTGGCTCTGCAGGACGGTCGCCCGGACGCGGTCTCTCTCTGCTCAATGGCCAAGCTCTTCGTGACAGATGAATGTTTTTCAGTAAGTGTACACACACATTGCTCCGGCACCTGAGTGCTGTTGTAACACAAATACGTAAATAAGTATTTTTGTGATCATCTATTTCAGATATGTAACCAGGCCTTACAGATACATGGAGGTTATGGTTACCTAAAGGACTATGCAGTGCAGCAGTATGTCAGAGACATTAGAGTACATCAGATATTGGAGGGTAATGACTTTTTTTATTTAAAAAAAAGTAACTGAAGAATATCATTTAACTACATGTACTTACCATAGGGTTAGAGTTAGTATTATTGTTTGGTTGCATGTAATACATGTATACTACATGATGTGTTATCATTTAGTAGTACTCATTTAATAGTAGTTGTAATGGATCTGTATTAATATTGCATACTAATACATATAAATCTTTCTTTAAATATAAGAATTTTAATTTGTGGGATTAGGTGGAATGCAGTATTATTTTCATGATCACTTTTCATTTAACATTGTTTTTTTCTTTTGCTTAGGTACAAATGAAGTGATGAGGATGATCATTGCGAGAAGTTTGCTCACTGAATCATGATGTTCATGAATGGAATGGATTTATATACAGGACTGTATATCCTACATGTGACTATAGAGATTACTGATCTTTCACACTCCAGCATCTGTTGGTTTTGATTATGAGCCGTCGACTGTATTTTATGTGGAATGTTCAGAAAGTTTATGCCTTAAACACATGAATTAGTAAATCCAGATTACAGTGTTTATTATAATAACACACTGAGAAATTAAGTTTGTTTAGGGTAAAAATTCTGGCAGGTTACATTTACAAAAGTTACTGAAACACTAGTTGAAATCAAAATTGTGACAAAGACTAATAAATCTATGTCAATTTATGTACAATCAGATGTTCAATAATATATTCAGTCTTCAACACTTTTTATCACAGACATCTTTCTTTGTGAGATCATTTTCAAAGCACAGATCATCAAATAACAATTCAACTGTGGCTTTATAATGTGTGTCCTCATTACAGAGTATATAAATATGATCCTCATGTAATTTTTATGTAAAATTACTGTTGTGTCTTCTATTCAACTGTCTTGTGCTTCCTGTGAAATAAAATTGTTTTGATGAAGCTTTCCACAAAGGCTGTTTGGGTTTCACCTGAAAATCTTTTAGTGGATGTCTTATCAACATGAGTTTATAATGGTCTCATATTAGATAAGAATTAAAAACACTGTTTATACCTATATTACAAAGGTTATAATATCTTCAACTCCTCATTAAATTAGTATTGAAGTATGCTTAGGTTAAAAAAGTATTTGTATCAGCTCAAAAATTAAGCATGCATAGAGATTAAACAAGTGGACTAAAGTGAGACACTTTCATGTCTGTTTGGTCTTCAGGGAAGTACGTTCCCTCCACTCTGCCGATGAGGTGCTGAATTGTTCACCTGGCTTTTGAAGAAAAACCGATGAATGAAAAATCATGCTTGAACATCACATCTAGTTTACTGAGGTTTAAATACACACCTAAGCTAATTTGCATTATGTTTTCTGGATGTGCTTCTCCCTGTTCTAGGTGACAGGAAACTTTGCTCGCACCAATCAGCAGAAAAACCATGAAGATTCCCATCAAAACTCCACCAAATACAGCTCCACTTCTTCCCGCATGTAGAATAGAACAGCATGTCAAATGATGTCAGAGGAGCAGTGTGTGTGTGTGTGTGGTACTCACAGGTCACACTGAGGGTTATGCTGCACACTTCCTGACCGAGCTCATTAGACGCTTTACATGTGTAGGAAGTAGGAAAGGCATCAGACAGGTTGCGCAATTTCAGAGAACCGGTGTGCTGATCTGAAGCACAAATGAGACATCGATTTAAACAATTGATACAGTAGAGAAAGGAAGCTCTGTATATTAGTATTGAAAAAAATACATAATAATGCTGTAATAATTGGCTATAACTTGCTTAGGGATTGTTACATGTAGACAAATTTTCATCTGGAAATCTAGAATATTCTGTGTTTTTTTTTTTTCTTAAATCTGGTATATTCATCCATTCTAAGACATAATAAATGTAACATTGGGAATTTAAATGAGTTTCTAAATTGAAACTTCAAGTTCTCCTGTTTAAAATGATATAGGCACTTGATGCTGACTGCTATAATGGGTTAGAATATGTTCTAGGTCTTTAAGGGTTAACGAAAGTTATCATGACCACTGTAATGTTTGAAGCGGATGTCAAAACAAATGTCAGTAGACCGTGAAGATTTTAAACTTTAAACTGTTCGTTCAAAATCCCTAAGATCTTACCTTCATGCTGTGGAAATACAAACCGGAAGACAGAACACAACGAGCAGAGCTGAAAAGGGTTCAAAAGCTCTATTTTCAGTGTTTTTGCAGCAGGTACCTACAATGAAACTGTCTGGTGGCAGATCGGATGCATTCTGCTCTCTGTGCCATGAATAGGTGGGTCTGGGGAGACCATGAGAGGACTGACAACTCAGAGTGACATCATTTCCCACGTAACCCTGCAGCCGACACACTGGCACTGATGGAGGAACTGATGATGGAGAGAACAATATATGAACATACAGCACCATCCATGAGTGGAGTCATCAAGGCAAAATAATGCTAGGAGGTTCGCAGAAAAGCTTAATATTTTTTTTAAATGTAGTAGGCTAAATAAATAAACATGATCAGTTAAAATTATATATTTAAAGTCCACCAAATTACACATTATTACTGGTTTATTATGAGTTCTAAAGACAAAGAAGAGTAATAAGATTAATCACAATTATTAATTGTAACACAGAATGTTTCTTTCAGTGTTTCTATTAAATAAAACCAAAAAGTAAAGCTATTTTTGTTCATTAAAATAAAGCTGAAAATAAAATAAAATATAATATAAATATCAGACGAAAAAAACAAGAAATGTTGCATTGGCAATAAACTGAAATAAGCTGAAGATGAAGTACTAAATAAAATAAATAAAAACTGAATAATAAATAAAACTAAAGTAAATATATAAAAATGAATAAAATATTAATAAATCCTATAATAGTAAAATAAAATAGTAATAATAAAAATAACAGATTTTTACATCTATAAGTTCTCTAATGACAGGGAAATAAATACAGTTTCAATTTAATAGAAATGAAGTAAATATTTTTGGTAACACTTTATTTAAATATATTCAATATGTTTATAATAATAATATAATAATAAATATTTATATTTTATACATATTTATAATATTTTCATTTTGTCTTTATACACTAAAGTACCATATTTCAGGGCTAGTGGAATCAAAAAGTTTGAAAACCCACGGTATAGGCCATCTTACATAGCACAGTGAGGTTGATGAGACGAGTGAGGTGAGATGAGTCGTTTGGGTTGGTGACCTCATGTACAGCCCAGCATCAGATGAATCGGCACTGATACTCCTGATGGAAGCGACGCCTGACACTGGAGGGTTCTGCACAAGAGCAATCTTTCCGTCCCAAGAGTTCACCAGTACACCCTATGAGGATACCATAACATTTTAATATAGCCATAATATTCAAAAGAAACATTATACCCAGGGGGCAAAGGGGGTTTAGCAGACATGGGCTGCTGTAAAAGGTTGTCATATAAAAATGAAATCTATGATGTCTGAGGATCACAACCTGGGTGGACAACCCGGTCAACAAGCTGCTGGAAACTTGTAATTAGGGTCAAAACAATGCTACCTCAAATTCTGCTTTAACTCCCCGGAATCACCCAAACATGCTAAAAAGGTTTAATTATATTCATGAATCCTGAGCCACATCTCCCTGATACTTTATGCTAGAAACAAACTGAGCACATCTTTCAAAAGAGTGAAAGATAAGCTTTCATCTGATGCCTTGATTGTACATGTAATTAGAATGTAAGAGTTAACAATGCCTCTTAATTCATAGGTAGGCAAAAAAAAAAAAAAAAAAAAAAATTGAACATTCCATTTGTAATCGGTAGCATTCTTTTCCCTTTGTTGTTGTTAAAATAAACAAATTACCATGTGAAGTTAACTTTTACTAGATGAAATCATATTTTGATCATTTTCACTAACCAGACAGTCCTCATGGCCCATAACACATTTAGAGGGAATTCAATTTCAAGCCTAGAATAGCCTGTCAATTCAAACAAGATCCAAGAAAGAAGTTTACCATTAACTGATGTTAATTGTATACTGCTCTGTTTCTGTATGTACAGTATATAGCGTTTGCATATTTATGCAATATCTATTATTTGTATTGCAATGTCTAGTATTTCAAATATTCTTTCACAAGTGGGATAGCTTTATTTATTCTATAAAAAAAAAAAAGAAGGATTTGAGGATTTTGGGTTAGGCTGGTTACTGTTCAATCCTGGTGTTTGGAGTGTGAGACAAAGGTACTGACAACTAAATGTTGAATGTTGAAAGACTAAAGCACACAGGAGTCATGTGTGGAGTAGGTTTAAAAGTATTTACTGATTAAAACTGTTACATTAAGTAGCAATTTGTAAAAAAAAAAAAAAAAAAAAAAAAAGATTAATAAAACAGACAAACAGATTAAAATTCAGGGTGATAACTAATTTCTGTAATAATGTTTATACAATTTGTTTAGCTGTCACTGCTGCTGTCGCTGCTCTCTAGTGTTTCAGCATGCTGTATCCGACTACATTTGGTTGCCAGCCCCTGGCAACGGCATCCTATAGCATGGAATTGCCCTCTTTGCACAGGAGCAGTTCTTCTGACAACCTTTAACCAGAGATGGGCACAAATACATCAAAAAGTATTTAATTACAAATAACAAATACTTACTCATCAAATGTATTTAAATAAAATACAAAATACTGCTGTGAAAAAAGTATTTAATTAAAATACAAGTAATTTGTAATTTGAAAATACAAAAAATGTTTACAGTCTTCTGTAAGTGTGGCGTTAGATACATGTAAGAGTCTAGAATATTGCAATATCATTGTTTAGTGCAGAAGATGCGCTTTTAACGTAGCCTACATGTTGCCACATACTGTCATAATAAAAGATAATTACGCATACAACACTATATTTGTATTATATTACACAAAAACTAGTTTGAAAATGATCAAAATATGATTTCATCTAGTAAAAGTTAACTTCACATGACATCATAGATTTCATTTTTATATGACAACCTTTTACAGCAGCCCATGTCTGATTTCCTAAAAAACAGGTGTTTTGCCCCCTGGGGATTAGCCTACACAACATAACAGACATTCTTTCTCTGTCAGTGACGCCAGAGACAGTATGACGTCATAAAAGAGTTCGGTTATTTGTTATGACGTCGCGCGTAAAGCCGCTTGTCCACCAGCGTCCGATCAATTTCTGTTCCGACGCGAAGCCTGTGACGTTTTCGCTGCTTGGTTAAATATGAAACCATAGCAACGCTCATACACACATTCAGAAATCGAGACGCTGGTGGACAAGCGGCTTAACTCTCCACACTTTACTCATTTGCTGAATTTGTAGCAGCTAGTTGCTTTAGTGTTATTGCTTTAGTGTTGCTTTAGACTGATACACAACAGCGATTCATTATGGGACACAGAAGTTCACGATTACAACCGTTCACGGATACCGAGCAGGTTCACGACCTCCATCGCCGTGACCGCACACCAGGCTCAAACCCCTGCAGCAGCAGCAGCAGCACGGCGGAGAAACATCGTCCTCATCGGCCTGACGAGAAGAAGCCTGAGGGAGAGGCAGACCAGCTTCCCATCTCTCATCTGAAGATGAAGAAAAATAAAGTGGTCAACAACAAAGAGTTCGAGAGTCTCTTTAAGAGTCTCTGTTTTGAATCCACCAAAAACAAGAGCTCAGATAAGGGCGAGATGATGAAGGATCAAGTGACGGAAACATCCAGGAGAAGTACCGACGGTAAATGACAACTATGTTATGAGAATATATATTAAATATTCTACATGAAAAAGTCACTTCATAATTTACACCTAAATGAGGAACGGGAACTTTTCTGCCCCTGTAGGATGGTTTTAAAAAAACTTTTTTTCTCTCTCTCTATAATAAAATAATTAAGTAACCTCAAAAGTGTAAAACTGAGTAATATTATACTTTTTACTTTAAAAATCAATAGGTGTGAACAATTAGTAATTTACTTTAATATCTAAGAATCGCTTTTTTTTTTTTTTTTACCAGTTAGTCAACTGTTAGCTAACTTGTGCTGATATTCTCCTCTTTAGATCAAAAGTCTCTACAGTCCATCTCTAGATCTGAAGAGGTCATTGATCTGGAGGAACCTCCTGTCGATGATCCTGAAGTCCTTCCTGCTTCTGAGCCTCTGGTGCAAGAAGAGCTTCAAACTCAAGCCCAGTTTGCTCCAGTCCGTCTGACAGCAGGTGAAATGTCTCCTCTCCATAACCTTCCCGCTTCTGAGCCTCTGGTGCAAGAAGAGCTTCAAACTCAAGCCCAGTTTGCTCCAGTCCGTCTGACAGCAGGTGAAATGTCTCCTCTCCGTAACCTTCCCGCTTCTGAGCCTCTGGTGCAAGAAGAGCTTCAAACTCGAGTCCACATCGCTCAAGTCCACCTGACAGCAGGTGAAACATTTCCTTTCCATAATCAAGTGAACATGAGACCTGAGGGTGAGTTTCCTGCCACAGTCCCCAACAATATCTGCAAAGCACCACTAAATATTTTCTTCTTCTCTTCATCTTTTAACAGACGACATTTGCTGCCGATATACAATTGGCCGTAAGCTGGGGAAAGGTAGATCTGGTGACGTCTATGAAGGCACTCGTTTGGCGGATGGCCAAAAGGTTCGACTTTTTTTTTTAACTTACCACTAAGTTACTAGTTTAGCAAATTGTTTTTGATCTGAATTATTTCTCATCCTTTGATATCTCACTTTATCCTATGCAAGACATTTTACTGTATCATATGTTCACTATTTAAGGCTCTTCTTAACCTGTTAGGATTTAAATTTTTGCTTGAAATTTATGATATGATCTCTACACACATTAATTGTTTTTTGTTTTGTCCATCAGGTGGCAGTGAAATTTATCCAAAAGACAGAAAGCACAGAATGTATCAGCATTGTGAGTAGTAGTGATTTTTCAGCAGACAAACTGAGTTAAATCCCTATTTAAAACCATCTGACATCATATAATGTTTCTTTCTTCCAGCCTGATCATCCCAAACCCCTTCCCAAAGAAGTCGCTCTGACAATCCTGGCCAGTAAAAATGGTCCAGCAATGGACATCGTCAAGCTGCTGGACTGGCAGGACCAGCAGGACTTCTTCGTCATGGTCCTCGAGTATGTCTCTGACTGCATGGATGTGTACTGCCTTGTGGAACGCAGCGGCGGCTGCATTGCCGAGAAGTTAGCGAAGCACATCATGTGGTCGGCAACACTAGCCGCTGATGCGTGCTGTCGCCGTGGAGTTTACCATGGAGACATCAAATTAGAGAACCTGCTGGTAAACTTTAATAACGGCAGTGTCAAACTCGTTGACTTTGGACACAGCGAGCTCCTGACAGGATCTACCTACACGACATACTCAGGTGTGTATTAGTTCTCAAAACTCTTGTGAATCAGTTAACTCAACACTTGTATGCTAATGGATGCTGAGAAGACATGCTGTGCTAGAGACTTACACATCAGACAAACACTCTTTCCTCCAGGCACAGATTTGTACTGCCCTCCCGAGTACAGAATGAAGGGCGAGTTTCACGGAAAGCCGGCGACGGTCTGGGCTCTGGGGATCGGCTTGTTCAGAATGGTGTGTGGAGACTTTCCAGATACTTTCGACCTCTACAGGACCAATATGAACACCTGGCACAAACCTGGCTTGACAGAAGGTGATTTGTTTATTACTTCATAAGTACAATTCTAATGCAAAACTTAGGATTTATAGGAGGTGGCTGTATGGATAATGCAGGAATTTGTCCCGGGTGTCTGACCTGAAGATCTTACAGCTTAGAATGATGAAAGTAGAGCGGATGTAAAGTTTATGGTAATAATCAGACGTCTCTCCATCTTTCTCACAGAATTCTGCCAATTGATCTGCTCCCTTCTGCAGCAGAAGCCAGAGCGTCGGCTTGATCTGCACAGGATTATTCTACACAAATGGTTTTAAGTACCCTGAGCCATGGGCTAAAAACTGTTTTATTTTATTTTATTATTATTTATTTTTTTGTTTTGTTCCAGGTGTAAGATTGGTCACAGTCATTCCAGAAGTGTCGGTTCAACTGTGTGGTTTTCTGAACCAAAACTTAATATTTTTCAGTGCTTTGATTTATTTTATAATTGTATGCATGCAATTGGCCACTGCACTAATCCCCCTGTTTGCTGTGATACTGTGATGTGTTGTCATATCAGAGTAAATAGTGCGCGAAAACGGACGGCAACGTCGTGCTGTGGTTGGTTAGCACTTGGCGCCAAGAAGAAAAGGCAGGCGGAAAAACTCAGACGTTGAAAGTAAAGAAGAACAAAGAACATAGGTAAGTCAACTGAAGTTTGGCATGTGTCGTGTTAAATGTGGAATTCTAAAGGATGCTAAGTTAAGATGAAGAAAGCCCCACTCTGTTACTGTCTAGAATGCTCATTAATGATGACTAGCTAAAGTTAAAGACAGCTAGGCTGAGAGAACTATGTTTCAAAGTCACGTTTGCCGTAGTAAAATACCATGCCATGCCAGTATGATAGTGAAACCAAAGTTCTTCTGTGTAATTTTCAAAAGTCAATACTACCAGGTCCGTTAAATATACTTAAAAATGAATGCTACAAATAAGAATAGGCCTATGTCATTGCGCTGTTGGGCCAAAACATTGAACCTCTCTATATTTTGTCAATGTTTTATAAAATGTATGCTATTGGTCACCCTTTACGTCTGTATGTGGGTTTATACAAATATTAAACCAATAAAAGGCATTTAAAAGAGGTTGTGACTAAACCATTGGCTCCTCAAACTCAGTCAAACCTCATAACTCCATACCTGCCGCCTCCATTTAGATTGTACCGCGCACAGTTTGGAGAGATCTCTGCTTGTTTGTAATGGAAGGGAAAATATAGATCTGATGTTTGCATAAGTGCAGCGTTTTATTTACTCAAGAAACACTATGTCCATAAAGGCTAACGTTTTTGTATTTGAAGATTACCCCTCCCCCGACAGCGATGATATGTAAATGTGTTGTTTTATCATCACCAAAAACATCATACTTATTGTGTTCTCACCTGACTTTAGCTCAAGTTTCACATTAAATGTGAGTAGTATTTTTAATATAGCCTAATATCTAGATTTATATGTCATTTGAAGCAATGCATGTTTGTGCAATTTTATTATATTTTTATATACTGGTGTGCCGTGGGATTTTTTACTCAAAATTGTGCCATGGCAAAAAAGGTTGGGAAACACTGAAGTACACAAACCGTGGGCAAAGGACATATAACAGGTGTAAATTGCAAATGTTTAACGCAACCAAATTTAATATCTAGATCAAGATAATAGGGATATAGACAACATTTCAGCTTTAGAAAATACATTATTTTGTGACTTGACTAAGTAACGTTAACTGAGAAAAATTACTGCATTATTATTTATTCAGGGACCGACAGACAGATACAGGCAATAGGACCAATGAAAAGGTAAAAAATAAAAATAAAAAAATGACTAGGAGGTTTAACTGTACTGAATATCACCACAATGTATGCCACCATTTTCTTTGATATCTAGGAATAACTAACATGTATTACCTTGGTCATTAATTTTGGATAATGATGATCGGAGTTAGATTCGATTCGATACTTCCCAATCCAATCGGGACATCCCCGAAAAAATATAGACAAAAAAACCCCCACAATAATATAACTAATATCTAATTTTTTGATTCCATTATGTAATATACCATTGTGTGATCAGACACTTCACCTGTTTGTGACCAGTCAGATCATGAAGATGTGGATGAAGAGGAGCCAGCATGTTGGACGCAGAAGAGGCTCCACATTGTTCACAACCCAAACCGTCCCAACCACAAGGTTTTTAACCTTTAATCTTACATTAAAGTTGATAACAAAAGGTTGAACAAATAGTGTATCACTATTTAGAGAGACACAGAAATAGTTGCAAAGATTTTTTATAAGGAATTGAGCATTAATATAAATCAACAACCATGTATCACTGGTAGTTTTTAAAGCTGAATCTTTTTTACCCTCACAGATATAGCCAAGTGTCTGGCCAAACAAATTGGGCCAAAACAGCTGCAAATGAAGGTATTTCCTCGACTGCGCAGGGCGACAGGAAGAGGGCCTTCAACGAGAGTTGGTATTCACAGCACAAATGGCTTGAATATTCACAGAGTAGAGACTCTGCATATTGTTTTGTATGTAGACACTTTTCCTTCCCTAATTCTCCTGAAACGCCATTCACATCACAAGGAGGATACTCCAATTGGAAGACGGCACTGTATAAGGATGGGGGGTTTAGGTTGCATGAGAAATCTGAAGGTCATGTCAATGCCATGCTCTCCTGAGGTGAACATAAGAGAAACTTAGAAAACACGAGTGTGGTGGAAGAGGTGGCTGATCCTTCTGTTAGTGCGATGGCCGTTCGGTTAAAATAATTGGCACTGAAAGAAAAACAAATAGAGTTAGAAATGGAAAAATTAGAGTTGCGAAAGCAAAGCGTGAATTGGACCATCAGTTTGCTTTGAAGCGGATGGAGTTGGACATGAACGTTAAAACTGCTGCCGCTGCCTCTAGTGAATTTGATGTTGGCCGAAACCGGAGGATGGTTCCTCCTTTCTGTGAAAAGGATGTTGAAACATATTTTGTCATTTCGAGAGAGTTTCTGTTTCTTTAAAGTGGCCCGAAAACGTTTGGTCATTGCTACTGCAATGTGTGATTACTGGTAAGGCTCAAGAAGCTTACACAGCATTATCTATAGAGGAATCTGCAGATTATAAGGTAGTGAAAGACACTAGCCTATATTGAAAGCGTATGAATTAGTTCCAGATGCAATTTAAAAATTGCTTACCTGTTGCTCTTTCTACATAATATAAATATACAGAAGGCTGATACACTCCACAAAGCCGCTACTTTAGCTGATGATTTTATTTTAACACATAAAGATCTGCTGTTCCACCTGTTTGGGCCTCTCGAAAATCACGCCACAGTAAGCCTATCGTTTCATTTGATTATAGAGTTTGTTTTTATTGTAAGACTGCTGATCATTTGATTGCAAACTGTCCTGTTCTGGAAAGAAAGTCTAATCCAAAAACAGTTGGGTTGATTTCCAGTGGCTTCTGTTCAAAACCTAATGGTAATACTTATGACGGCGTTATTCACCCCGACAAGACTGGATATGGACCTTTTCTGCATAGTGGAACTGTGTCTGTTCCTAGACAGGGTAAGCCTGTGCCCGTTCGTATTATCCGTGATACTGGTGCCGCTCTATCATTTATATTAGAGGAGGTACTGCCATTGTCTGAGCAGACCGCTACCGATAGTGCTGCTTTAATCTGTGGTTTTGAAATGGGGAATTATGGAGGTTGCGTTACATCAAGTTCACTTGAAATCTGAATTAGTAACGGGTGATGTGGTGCTGGGTGTTCGTCCATCTCTTCCAATCCCTGATGTAACCTTCGTTTTAGGTTCATTCAGCTAAATGATTTAGCTGGAGGTAGTGTGTGGAGTTGTCCTAATGTGCTACCTGAAGTTGTATTTGTGCCACTGGTTGCTCCTGCTGATGACTGTTCAGAAGTACCGGAGGTTCTCTTACGAGAGGTTCTCTCGTATTGCGTAAGTTGCTTACGCTACGGGAAAGTTGTCTTTCTTCGAGATCTGAAGCCAAAAAATTATCCTTAATTTTGTATTCATTGTCAACGCAGTGCGGCAGCCGGCAGACCATGGCAGGCTGTATAAGCGTGCTCATTGGTTGCCCGGCGGCAACTGCTTAAGCCTACCAGTGAGCCCTGTGTGACGTCACACCATATCTTCTAACCGTCAAGGTGGGTGTGGCCAGTGTGTATATAAGGAGGGCTCGTAGGCTGAGAATCTGATTTTCTTGTCTTCAGCGAAGCTCTTCGCATCGCTGGATCTTGAGAGCCGCCGCCGTTGAAACCAGCGACCAGCAAGCCTAGGACAGCGCCTGAAGAAGCCGGCCGCCTTCGCCGCCTTCAGCCATCCGTGCCTGCTACGCTATCCGGCGACATATCCTTTTATTACTGCTGTGTGTGTTCGCCTTGCGACACACTTTCTCTCACTGTTCTAAAAGAGCACGAGGCGTTTTTGTCAAAATGCCTCGTTTTTCCTGCGGCTCGTGCCGCGCTCCGCTCAGCAACGGAGACCGCCACCTCATCTGCGCTCTCTGCCTGGGCCGCGAGCACGCCGCCACCGCACTCTCGACGGGCGGCCGCCCCGAGTGCGAAGAACTTTCAATGTCGACCCTGCGGGCTCGACCTGAAGTTTTCGACCAAGCTGTCGCTCCGCCTGTCCCTGCCGGGCCGCGCAAGAAGAAGCGCCGCTCGCAGAGACCACCGGAGACTGATGTGACTGAGGAGCTCGCCGGACCCTCTCCCTCGAGCTTCTCTCTCGCCCTTTCCGCCCCCCTCGGCCGCTCAACCGCCGGCTCTCGCCCGCGCCGCCGCCGTGTCAGGGGATGAGGCGAATGAGATAGACACCCTCCCTCTGTTCGAGCCGCGCTACTACGCCGCTCACAAGGGATGGCAGAAGCGGACGGTCTCGGAACGAGCTTCCTCTCCCTCTGTTCGAGCCGCGCAAACTGCGCCGCTCACAAGGGATGGCAGAAGCGGACGGTCTTGGAGCTCTCTTTACGTTACAAGAAAGCTACTCCGTCCTCGCGCGTCACTCACCGGCAAAAGGAGAACAGAGTGTTTTCGTCCCGCCATGGCCGGACCTACCTCCATTCTCACACATTTCTCAGTCCCCTCTTAAGTTCAGGCGACTGGAATTGTTCTTATCGCAGTATACGAGCCTGTTCTAAATACACGCACGCCTGCAAGCAAACGCCGTCACAAGACATGATGACGCTCTATTATATGGTCGCTCTAACCGAATGTTAATGTGTTCCCCCTGTGGCTCAGTGGCGGAATCTTAGGCTTTCGCGCCAGAGCCCCGTGTTCGATCCCGGCTCTCGCGGCAGATAAAAATTTATGCTGTTCGCTTCTCCTAGCTTGCGGACAGCTTTTCTTACATACAGAAAGCGAACCCGCTCTCCCCCTTGTTGGGCCGCGCAGATTGCGACGTTCACAAGGGATGACAGAGCGGACTGTCACGAGCAACGTTCAGCGCGCGCGCCTCACTCACCGGCGAAAAGAGGAGAGAGAGTGTTTTAGTCCCGCTGTGGCCGGACAAGCCGCCAATTTCTCAGTCCCCTCTTAAGTTCAGGCGGCTGGAAATATTACTATTGCAGTAAACGAGCCTGTTTTAATGCACACACGCCTGCAAACAAACATGAGGTCGCTCTGTTACATGGCCGCGCTAACCGAAAGCTAATGTGTTCGCCCCTGTGGTACAGTGGCAGAATCATACCCTTTTGCGCCAGTGACCCGTGTTCGATCCCGGCTCTCGCGGCAGATAAAAATTTATGCTGCTCGCTTCTCCGAGCTCGCGGCCAGTTTTTCTTACATACAGAAACCGAACCCGCCTCTCGCACCACTCCTACTCATGGTGCTCGAGTATTTATGAGCGTCTAAACACGAGGGAAGACGGTTAAGTCCCGCTGCGGCTGGACCACCGTCAAAGCTTCACGCTCTGTCAGTTCCCGTTGCCACGGCTACTGCAGATGTTTACCTCGCAGCCAACGAGCCGGTATTTCTACCCGCTCGCCTGCGCGCAACCACCGTTCTCACGGCGACCCAGAGAAATCTCAAATGAGCATAATGTCTGGTTGCACGGCTCACGGCGTATGTGTTTCAAATGCAGTGAATGTGCCCACGTTTACGTGTTCACTATAAATCCCGTGTCTCTCACAGAGCCCACTCTCATAAAGCAGGCAGAAGCCGCTCGAGTGTTAAAAGTAGGTCACGTGCCCACACCTACTCACTGCCCGCTCTGTCACACGGCCTCTCATGACCGGTCATGTTTTAAATGTAAGTCCTGTGCCCACCCTCGAGCGCTCACACATACTAACAAACATTTCGCCCCGACGCTGCCCTTGCGCGTCGCGCCTCACACTGTATGTTCCCTGTCCAAAGCCACCGGGACACTGTGTGTAAAACGGCCAGCTATCGCTGCATGCGAGCCACCGTATCTAAGCACCAAGAGCGCGCGCGCTGCGAGCCCGCAACGAGCTCTCGAGCTCTCGAGCCCGCAACACGCGGCAATCAGAGCTCGGAGGCCATTCTGCCCTTGGCTGCACACGCGAAAGCGTGGGAAGCTATTCCAGGCGCGTCAGAATGGGTGCTAAGCACAGTAAAAGAGGGCTATACTCTGCAGTTCGCTCGCCGCCCCCCGCGCTTTCATGCGCGAACCAAGACGAGAGTGAATGGGGAAGTAGCACATCTACTTCGAGCAGAAATAGCGACACTCCTGTGCAAAGGGGCTATAGAACCGGTACCCCCTTCTATGAGCGAGACGGGCTTTTACAGCCGTTATTTCCTCGTTCCCAAGAAGGACGGAGCTCTCAGACCGATTTTGGATCTGAGACATTTGAACAAGGCTCTTATGAGAAGACCGTTCAAAATGCTCACAACCAGGCAGATCCTCGCGCAGATTCGCCCGAGGGACTGGTTTATCTCACTCGATCTAAAAGACGCATACTTTCAGATCCTGATAATACCCCGTCACAGGCCATTCTTGAGATTCGCCTTCGACGGTCAGGTATATCAATACACCGTCCTGCCGTTTGGCCTGTCTTTAGCACCCCGTACATTCACGAAGTGCATGGACACGGCTCTCGCTCCCCTGAGAGGTCAGGACGATTGGCTAATTCTAGCACAGTCAGAGGCAGAGCTTATCGCCCACAGAACAGTGCTTCTCAGCCACCTGGAAAGCCTGGGGCTCACGGTCAACTGGACCAAGAGCGCTTTAGTGCCCAGTCAGTCAACCTCTTTCCTGGGTTTGGATCTGGACTCTGTGGCAATGACGGCCCGCCTATCGATACAGCGCACGCGCTTTATTCGACGCCTGGTCGCGTCTTTCCAGCCGGGCAGCACCGCACCTCTCAATACATTTCAGAGGATGCTGGGTTGTATGGCTTCAGCTGCAGCAATGCTTCAGCTGGGTCTATTGCGTATGCGCTACAACGCTGGTTGAACGCCCGAGTGCCTCACGGAGCATGGGCTTCCGTCCGCATTCGGATCAGAGTGACTCAGAGCTGCGTTTCAGCACTGAAGCCCTGGTTAGCGGCCGACTGGTACCAGCGGGGAGTGACAATGGGGGCCGTCTCGCACCGCAAAGTTATCTCGACGGACGCTTCCACCTCAGGCTGGGGCGTGAAGGTCTCCCACACGTTTGACTGAAGACAGTGCTATCAGAAAAACGGTTTTGAGCGTGAGGTATTTCATATCCACAGTTTCCACGGGTTCAAAGGGATGAGCTTTCAGGGCTTCTAAGACCAATGAAAGATCCCACATAGGAACCGAAGGGGGTCGCGGGGGGTTCATCCTCCTCGCTCCTCTAAGGAAGCGGATGACGAACTCGTTCCTTCCTAATGCGCGGCCCGGCTCTGAGACAGAGAGCGCTGAAATGACCGCGACATAGACTTTGAGCGTGGAGGGGGACCTGCCCGCGTCCAGCAGCTCTTGAAGGAAGCACAATACTTGCGAAACCCCACATGTCTGTGGATCGAGTCCTTTGGCAGTGCACCATTTGTTAAACACCGACCATTTAGACGTGTAGAGCCGCCTCGTGGAGGGAGCTCTAGATTGTATGATCGTGTTCATCACCCCTTCTGGTAGATCAGCATGTAATTGTTGAGGCTCCACGCATGCAGAGACCAGCGCTCTGGGTGGGGATGCCAGATTGAGCCGCGGGCTTGAGAGAGAAGGTCTCTCCGCACCGGAATCGGCCAGGGGGCTGAATCTGCCAATTGTATGAGTTCCGGGAACCAGGCTTGGTTCTCCCAGAACGGGGCTATGAGGAGCACTGTGTGGCGCGCTTCCCTGACTCTCTTGATGACCTGAGGCAGCAGAGAGACCGGGGGAAAAGCATATAGCGGGCCGCTGGGCCATGTCTGGGCCAGCGCGTCCTCGCTCTTTGAAAAGAATACTGGGCAGTGCGCGTTGTCTTTTGACGCAAAGAGGTCGACCTTCGCTCTGCCGAAGCGGCGCCACAGCGACTGTACTGTTTGGGGGTGTAGAGACCACTCCCCAGGGGGAACATTGTCCCTGGACAGTCTGTCGGGGCCCTCGTTCAGATGGCCAGGCACATGCGATGCTCTCAGAGAGCGCAGAGAGTGCTGAGCCCATACGAGGAGGCGTTCCGCCAGGGCGCAGAGCGTCTTTGATCTGACACCGCCCTGGCGATTCACATAGGCCACTACTGATGTATTGTCCGTGCGGACTAGAACATGGTGACCATGGAGGAATGGGAGGAAGTGTTTGAGCGCTTTCTCGACCGCGAGCATCTCTAGACAGTTTATGTGTAGGAGATTCTCCTAGTCTGACCAGCGGCCATAGACCGGTCTGCCTTCGAAGAGCCTTCGAAATGCATGGACACGGCTCTCGCTCCCCTGAGAAGTCAGGGAATGCGAATTCTGAACTATCTGGACGACTGGGTTGTTCTAGCGCAGTCAGAGACAGAACTTGTGTCTCACAGAACAGCGCTTCTCAGCCACCTGGAAGGTCTGGGTCTATCGGTCAATTGGACCAAGAGCTCGCTCTCGCCCCGCCAGTCAATTTCCTTTCTTGGAATAGAACTGGACTCGGTGGCTATGGCGGCCAGATTGTCGGAGCAGCGCGCGCGCTGCATCCGTCTCCTCGCCGCATCCTTCAAAGAAGGCAGCCGGGTTCCTCTGAAAGCTTTTCAGCGCATCCTGGGGCATATGGCCTCAGCTGCGGCAGTGCTTCAGCTGGGTTTAGACGCGTCTGTCGAGACAACTTTCCGGTGTGAAATCACTCCCATAATCACTCCAGTGTGATACCATTCGGCTACTAGCCAGGGCTGCAGGGCTGAGACGCAGCCCTGAGTCACTCTGATTAGCGAGCCGCCGGCTGCCCAGGCTCGACGGGGTACGCGCGCCCTCAGCCAGCGTTGGAGCGGGCGCATGCGCAGTAAACCCAGCTGAAGCACTGCCGCAGCTGAGGCCATATGCCCCAGGATGCGCTGAAAAGCTTTCAGAGGAACCCGGCTGCCTTCTTTGAAGGATGCGGCGAGGAGACGGATGCAGCGCGCGCGCTGCTCCGACAATCTGGCCGCCATAGCCACCGAGTCCAGTTCTATTCCAAGAAAGGAAATTGACTGGCGGGGCGAGAGCGAGCTCTTGGTCCAATTGACCGATAGACCCAGACCTTCCAGGTGGCTGAGAAGCGCTGTTCTGTGAGACACAAGTTCTGTCTCTGACTGCGCTAGAACAAGCCAGTCGTCCAGATAGTTCAGAATTCGCATTCCCTGACTTCTCAGGGGAGCGAGAGCCGTGTCCATGCATTTCGTAAATGTACGGGGTGCTAAAGACAGGCCGAACGGCAGGACTGTGTATTGATAAGCTCGACCGTCGAAGGCGAATCTCAAGAATGGCCTGTGACGGGGAGTTATCTGGATCTGGAAATACGCGTCTTTCAGATCGAGAGAGATAAACCAGTCTCCTGGGCGGATCTGCGCCAGGATCTGTCTGGTTGTAATCATCTTGAACGGCCGTCTCAAGAGAGCCTTGTTCAGATGTCTCAGATCTAAAATAGGTCTTAATGCTCCGTCCTTCTTGGGAACGAGGAAGTAACGGCTGTAAAAGCCTGACTCGCTCAGGGAAGGATGAACCTGTTCTATGGCCCCTTTGTGCAGCAGCTTCGTTATTTCTGCTTGAAGCAGGTGCGCTGTTTCCGAACTCACTTTCGTCTCCGTCTGCGCTAGAAAGCGCGGGGGGCGACGAGCGAATTGGAGCGAATAGCCGTGTCTTATAGTGTTCAGCACCCATTCTGACGCGCCCTGAATAGCTTCCCATGCTTTTGCACACATAGCTAGGGGTCGAATGGTCTCTGGGTTCAGATCGCCGCACTGCGCGGGATGGGGAACCTGTATCAGAGAGGATGGGGCGGCGCGCGCGCCACCGGTGCTCGGACACGGAGGCTGATAAACAGAATTGGCCAGCTGTACAGCGTTTAGTAGCTCGATCCCGGAGGATGGAGCGCGATCTGCTGTCAAACACCCCTGGCGCGAGAGCGGCGTGGGGATTATGGTGTCTGAAAGTGGGTTCGCGTGCTCGTAAGCTGGCGCAGGATATACACTTATGACACGGCCAGTGTTTGGGAGCTTTAGAGGGTCTGTAACCCGTATGGCAGAGCGGGCAGCGGGCAGGTGTGAGCACAAGGTTGTGGGCACATTCATTACACTTAACGCTCGAGCGGAGTGTTTCCGCTTTAAGAGATAGCGCTCTGGACGCGTTGCCATGGGAACTTTGTCTGTGTGAGGCAGTGAACACACGGGAGTGGGCACTTTTTCCACATTTAATGTCCCTTCGGCCTGAGCCGTAGCAACTTGAGGTAACTGAGTGGCAGAGCAAGCAGCGGGTAGGTGTGAGCACAGAGTTGTGGGCACATTTACTACACTTAATACTCGAGCGGCGTGTGACCGCTTTATGAGAGAGCGCTCTGAGCGCGTTACCATGGGGACCGTACTTGTGTGAAGCAGTGAGCACATGGGTGTGGGCACATTTTCTACACTTAAAGCACTTGTACTCTTTTTGAGACTTATCTGGGTCGCCATGAAAACGGCGTTTGTGTGCAGGCGAGCGAGTGGTATTACTGGCTCGTTGGCTGCGGTGTAAGCTGCTGCAGTAGCCTGAATAGAGGGGACTGACAGAGCTGGGCGCTTTGATGGCGGTCCGGCCGTAGCGGGACTCAGCCATCTCTTCCTCCTTGTAGATGCTAGGAGGACTTCGCGGGCTCAGACTTCAACGCAATCTTGGGCCGCGGGCCCCGGGGGGGCGGCGGTCTGTGACGGCTGGTCGAGCGCGACCTAGGGCGGCCGCCCTGGCGTCGCTGCGAAGTGTTGGGAGGCCGGGAAGAGCGCTGTGTAGAGCTGCGCACAGGAGGCTGAGTTTGAGGGCGGCCTGTGGCTGAGCTCGAGCGGCGGGGCAGGAAGAGGTTCATAGCCTGCGACGCCTTCTGCACCTCAGAAAAGCGATCCACTATCCCGCTGACCGCAGGGCCGAAGAGACCGGTGGGCGAGAGTGGGGCATTAAGGAACACAGAGCGCTCTGACTCACTCATATCCGCAAGCGTCAACCAAAGATGCCTGTCGATGACGGTGAGCGCGGCCATAGATCTGCCGATGGCTTGTGCAGCGGTTTTAGTAGCACGGAGCGCAAGGTCCGTAGCGCTGCGCAGATCCGTTAAAGTTGATTGCTCCGAGCCCTTCTCGTCCAGCTCACGGAGGAGGTCGGCTTGTAGGATCTGGAGTATAGCCATCGAGTGCAGGGCGGAAGCAGCCTGGCCGGAGGCGGCGAAAGCGCGGCCGGCGAGAGCTGAGGTAGTCCTGCAAGCTTTGGACGGCAGGGCAGACTTTGAGCGCCATCTAGCAGACGGCGGGCAAAGGTGCGTTGCCACAGCTTCCTCAACGGCGGGTATACCATTATAGCCGTTTTCGGCGGCCCCGTCCACTTGGGAGAGAGCCGAAGAAACTGGCGAGCGGAGTCTGGCGGAGAATGGCGCGTTCCAGGATTTAGAGAGCTCAGCGTGGAGCTCAGGCAGGAAGGGTGCTGACCTAGAGGCAGGCGCAGGGCGGCGGCTAGGTAGAAAACACCCGTCGAGACGATTGGGCGCCGGCTCCTTAGGAGGGGACCAATCCAGTCCCATTCTCTCAACCGCTTGAGTGAGGAGGCGGAGAAGCTCCGCGTCGACACTGGCGCGGGATCTAGCAGACTCTAAAGTCGAGGGGGCGGAGCGGTGAGAGCCCGACCACTCCTCGCTGTCCGACGCAAGCAGAGAGCAGCTATCAGCGGCGTCATCTGCATCATCTCCCAGGGCGACGGCAGTGCGGGCAGAAGCCGGCCGCTGCGCGTCGGAGAAAGGTGGGGGAGAAGGAGAAAGCGAGGCTCGCGGGAGAGGTTCCGGCGAGCACTCAGCTGTAGCGTCTAGTTCAGGCGGCCTTTGAGAGCGACGTTTCTTATTACGTGGCCCAGAAGACGTGGCCGGAGAAGGTGGAGGCTCTTCAAATTTAGCGAGTCGAGCCCGTAGGGTCGACATCGGTAACTCCTCACACTGCTCGCAGCCGCCCTCGGAGAGAGCGCGGGCTGCGTGGTCGAAGCCCAGGCAGAGAGCGCACACCACGTGGCGGTCTCCGTCGCTGAGCGCGGCTCTGCACGAGCCACAGGATGAGCGAGGCATTTGCAACAACGCCTCGCGCTCTTTTAGATGCACACACACAAACACAGAGCGGATAAAGGATATATGCCGGATAGCACAGCAGGCAGGGAAAGCTGAAGGCGGCGAAAGCGGCCGGCGTCCTCAGGCTGGGATCCTCGGCTTGCTGGTCGCTTGATTCGACGGCGGCTTCCTCGGAGAATGGCGATGCGAAGAGCTTCGCTGAAGAGACAGAAATCAGTGAAGCAGCCTCTGAGCCCTGCTTATATACGCTAAGCCACACCCCTAATGACGGGCTGTGACGCACTGCATTGGACGTGACGTCACGCCTAGGGCTCAGCGATAGGCTGCTGCAGTTGCCGCAGAGCAGCCAATGGGCACGCGAGTCGCCTGCCCTAGGTTTGCAGGCTGCCGCACTGCGTTGACAAGATTTTTAAAATTAAGGATAATTTTTTGGCTTCAGTATCTCGAGAAAGGAGACTTTCCCGCAGCGTAAACTACTTACGCAATACGAGAGAACCTCTCGTAAGAGAACTTATTTAGATGATGTAGTCTTGTACAGCTCTTCGTGGGCTGAGCATTTGAGTTTGCTTGGGCACGTTTTTCATCGGTTACCTGATGCAAACCTTACCATTAACTTGGCCAAATGTGAATTTGGCAAAGCCACCTTTGTTTACTTGGGGTTATTGGAAGGAGACAAGTTTGTCCAATCGCTGTAAAGGTTAAGGCTATTTGTGATTTCCCATAATCCTCTTACCTTTTTGAATTCAATGCGCAACTTTAATCAGCATCTTATACGCTGGAGTTTGTGTTTGCAGCCGTACAACCTCAACATTCAACATGTTCGAGGTAAAAAGGGTGTATGGTGATGGTTCTCTGGGGGGATAAAGGTGTTACGTGTGCATGTAGTTTGACTGGCTACTATTTTCTTTCTTAATGTTTTGTCTGCCCTCTAGTGGTCGGAAATTTGTATTACGTGTCTTATTATGAGCAGATTCTCTACACCTGTGGACCGTGTAAGAGGAGCATGGATATAAGGAGCTCCGTTGTTACATCTAAAAGGCGGGATTGGTGCGGCGGTCGAGTGGCGCTCGTTTTCTGTTTCCTCTATTCCTTTTCTCCCAAATGTTATGTTATGATTATTGTTTGTTAATAAAAGCCCTATTGGACTGAGCCTTCCGTGTTGACCCTCTTTTGTGTTATGGCAAGGGCCGTAACAAGGCTAAACATGCATTTTACGTCCACTGCAATGCACATTGCCTCAACCTTGTAATTGTTGATGCAGTGAAAGCAGTCCCAGAGGTCGATTGTTTTTTTTTTTCATTGCTGCAGAAACTGTATGTGTATATGTCAGGCTCTTATGTTCACCAGAAATGGCTGTCAGTTCAAAAAGACATGTACTAAGATGCATCCAGAGAGCTACAGAGACTCAGTGATACCAGCTGGACATGTAGGTACCAGGCATGTAAAAACTTCATGGACAGACTACCAGCTATACTAGGTGTACTTCATGAGATAGATGTGGAGAACAGTGGGGAAAGATCTGTGGAGGCACAAGTCCTATAGTACTTACTCAAATAGACCTCACATTTATTGGAACACTTGCAGTATTTAGAAAGATTCTTGGGGACACCAAGTTGCTCTCTGACATGCTTCAAGCACCATCACTTGATCTAGCTAGGGCCGTGGATCTGATCCAGGCACTACAGGACACTTTAGAGGGATATAGAGAGGAATCCTATTTTGATGAGCTTTGGCAACACTCACTTGGACACTTTGGACATAGCAAAGCAGTGTAATATTGCAGTTGAGGCTGTTGAGAAAAGTTTGCAAAGACTTAGCTTCAGACTTGGTGGATTTCTTGCAGAGTCCACTATAGGAAAGTCTTCAGAAAGTCAGTCAAAAAAATAAAGTTATCAGACATTATGTTACATAATGTTTTCAACTTGAGTAAAATTTGCCGCATAAAATATTATATTAATAATTTCCTGTAATAAAATGTATCTATTGTTACTACTGTAATGCCATATTACATTTTTATGGGATCTCCTTCAAAGCTTCCAGATTCTGTCATTTTTAAATATTTATTTTAATATATATTTATTAAACAAAAATAAATTTTCTTTATTTATTCAAATGAACAGAAAATAGTACACACTTTGCTGAAGTGATTGTTTTGAAAAAGTATTAGAAATGATGCAAAACATAGTACTTTAGCTAAAGTTTGTATCAATATAATGGGGGCCTTTTGCCCCATCCTGATTCTTTTACCTCCAGAGAGCAAAGCCCTCCTCGCCACCTCGCACATTTATATGATTTTTAGATGAAACAAAACAATTTAACATTTTATTTTCCCCCCAAAAATGTTGATCCATCAATATTCAATTAAAACAAATGACTAGATATTTTTCTGCAATCATATTGAAAAGCACATGTTCTATTTAGCCCCATTATTACTCTAAGTGTTAATTTTTCTCAAAGAAAGAATGTCGTAAACTATACAGATAACCCTGTCAAGATGATACTGTTATTAAAGGTTAATTAACAACTGTTAACAGCAACTGGCATACATGTCCAAAAACCTTGCCATTAAATACACTACTATATGCTAAGGTTTGGGGTTGGTACAATTTGAATGTTTCTGAAATACATTAATTTACAAATATATATATATATATATTTTTTTTTTTTCCTGTTTTCAAATATTTTAAAATGTAATCTATTTCGGTGATGTCCACTGATTTTTTTTTTTTAGCATCATTACTCCAGTATTCTCTTCAGTGTCATATGATCCTTCAGAAATCATTCTAATATGCAGATTTTCTGCTCAAGAAACATTTCTTCTCATTGTCAATGATGAATATATATATATATATATTTTTTTTTTTTTGCCTGATTCTTTCTTCAAAAGAACAGCATTTATTTTAAATAGAGTACAACATTTGCGTTTTTGTCAGTGTAAAGGTCTTTACTGTCACTATCGATCAATTTAATGCATCCTTGCAAAATAAAAGTATGTGCTGTATACTATATTTTAATCAAATAAATGCAGGCTGGGTGAGCATAAGACACTTATTTAAAAAACATTTAAAAATCACACACACAAGTTTCAAGTTTTGAAAAATACAACAACAAACAATAATATTGTAAAATATTATAACAATTGAATTTATAATTACATAGGATTAGGCATGTTCACAAAATTTACGGTTCGGTTCAATCGCTGTCTGTTGCTTTGAGACTCTGGTATGGCTTAATTTTGAAATTCTCCTCAGCAAAATAGAGGGAAAACAAACAATACTGACAATGTTTATAAAATGTAACTCACAATGTTTAATATTGTTAATTTAACTGTTCCGTTCCGTTCGCCTTACATACGTAATAATCGTAACGTAAACATTATGTACGCCAAAAGCAGCACCAGACATTCTCTGGCAGCGCTTAGTAATCGTGACGTACGCCAATAGCAGCTGCAAAGCAGAAGCATTGTGGGAAATACCGACTGTTTTAACGAATAAACGTAGAATTTGGCTGAGTCCCAATTCGCCTACTTATACTACGACCTAAAAGTATGTACTTTTTTTGTGAGGAAAAAGTACATACTTTTGAGTGTGTAGCAAAAGAGTATGCACGTTCTGGGACATACTTCGATGACGTCATGCAACGTGAACGAGAACGTGGTTGCCTAGTTACGCACACCGCGACTGTTAACAAAACATTTTACATTTCATTCATTCTTATATGTCCAATATAATTGTATTTACTATTCCCATCTTTTTTTCCACAATACATTGTGTTTTACCAAATTGAGGAGTGAAGCAGGGCGTCGTCGTAGAGCAACCAAACGCAGGTCGTTTGTGAGGCGGCTGGTTCTGACGTTCATGTGCAATGCGTGTAACGAAAACTACTTATTTTCTGAGTTAAAATATTTAAAGTTTATAGTATAACTATTGTTTAACGTATTTTATACTTAATTTTATACTTTATGTAGCAGTATAATACTCAAAAATACCCCGATGAAAATGAACCATGCTTTTACTATAGTAAAAGTGTAGTAACCATTCTTTGGTTGGACTTATAAAGTTAACATTTGTACAGCCACAGTATTACTACAAATAAGTCAGTGTGGTTAAACTATGGTTAGTGTAGTAAAAGGTGTTTATTTTCATAAGGGTTTATAGTAAGGTATAACGTTAAATCTAAGACATAAACATCAAAAGAAATACATAAAAAAAGACACTTGCATGACACTGTACTAGAGCCTTTTTATTTACCCTACAAGGTAAACACGGTACTTTTTTGGCACAACATAAACCCATTAATATTACGAGACAATAAAATATAACTTTAATTAGGGTTAAACATTTGAATTCTTACACTTAAAAACTGAGGGCGCATCTCCGCTTCTGCATCCGGTGTGTAAAAAATACAGTCGTATTTTTAAATTTCGCGGTCCTTCTCCTCTGCTATTGACGCAGCTCGGACTCATCTCTTCAATCGGACTCGATTGTTCACCACACCGGCTGCCATGTTTCCATCACCACCATCACCACAAAGCTCCTCCCTCCCGCACGCAATGGGTTGTGGGCAATATTAGCCGTTAGAGTGTGCATTGATCTGCACTTCGAATTCTAACCGGAAATAGTAGACCATCCGGGTATCTTTGGAATACTCATTTCAACATACTACGATTTGGGACGTACTAATTCTAGTTTCGCATACTATTTAGGACGGATAGTATGCGAATTGGGACTCAGCATTTGTGTTCTTATCGTGTTTAACACATCTATATTTGATCTCGCGAGTATATCCAACGTGAAAAAAATCGCAGCTTGAATTTCCAGTCACCGTCGAAGAGAAACACAGGTCGTGTCTACCGTATAAATATCCGTCGCGCGCATTGAATATTTGTCGTTGAGGGCGAGCAGGCTGTCGCCACCCCATTGATCGCTAGGTGGTCGCCTGATCTGGGCGGGTATCATCGTAACTCGACGATCTTTTTTCTTGAAAGTATTTTTTTTTAATTGAAATAGTCCAAGAAATTTATACTGTACACCAGTGGTCTCCAACATGGTGGGTGCCCGCAATGAGGCGGTTTGTGCACGCAATGGGAAATAACCTATATCATGCTAAAATAATCTGTCATATACTGTGGCTCACATTAATGGGGTCGCTTGCAGCACGAATTACGTGAGCAGCAACATATTCTGCTTCAAATATTGTGCATAGTTAACAGTGAGTGGTGGTTTCAGACATTATTTTATTATAGTGTATGATTTGTCCGTGCCACACTCGTACTGACTCTGACAGAAAGAAAAGCACGTAGCTTACTGAGAGCGGAGCGGTTTGACCAATCAGATGAAAGGGGCGTTTCAGCGCCGCCCACGTGCGCAAATGAAATATCGAACCCATAAACCGATTTGTAAACCACAAATGAAAAATGGAGCCAAAATCTCATTTTTCGTTTTTTAAACTAAAGTAAAAAACGAATAAACGAGCTGGTTTTCATTTCTCGTTATTCCATTCCAAACAGGAAATGAAATGATCAAAAAGTACACGGACCGTATGCGAGTGCAAATTTCAACATTCAACTTCAGATTTTTATTTTACAGGTTTTCACATTGGAGCTGTGAGTGTAAATGTTCATGTACAAGTACGAATATTTATTGTACAAGTTCTCAAATTCACATCTACGGATTCTCGAGTTTTGCTACTCTTTTACCTTAATACCTCTGAGACGTGTGTATTATATGTGCAGGTCAGCTCAGCCGACGAACCCAACCGTACAAACACTGAGGGCTTTACCACAACCGCATGCCGTGACCTCACTACATCTACACAAAGGAAAAATCTGGAGGTTATGCTCTACCTTGAGAAACATTAATACTTACATTCACTACAAGTATGTACAACATACACTACAAGAGTTTGGGGTCAGTAAGGCTTTAAAAAATAATAATAATACTTTTATTCAGAAAATATGCAAGTAAACAGTAAATGCATTTATAATGTTACAAAAGATTTATATTTCAAATCAATTCTGTTATTTACTCTTCATGAAAGAATCATAAAGAAAAAAAAACAGTTCTGTCAGGTCCATTAAGTCAAGAACACACAGACAATAAAAATAAAGAATTTTCATTGAATAGATTGCAAACAGTTGATGTTCCTGAATTGAAATTTGGCGGTATGGCTCTGTTCAGAGAGTCCTCTGACCTTTCATGAGCACCATGAAATAGCAGAGAGTCAGAGGACAGCAGCAGCAGCAGCATTAGGGAACGCTCACACAGTTTAGGACTGTGAGAGCTAAAATATCCCCCCAAACAAAACCACACCTGGCAATCCTCTGAGATACAGAGGATGATTTTATTTTAACAATTATATGCTTAGTAATCTACGAATATATACGGATAATTTGCAATATGTTATAATCAGATGAGTCCTGACCACCCATGAGTTAGCAGAATCAGGGGACAGCAGCAGCAGTATGTTCTGATCAGATGAGTCCCCTGACCATTCATGAATTAGCAGAAGTCAGGGGACAGCAGCAGTATGAGGAGATAGCAGCCGCATATAGGGACAGCATTATCAGCATGAGGGGATGCAGCAGCAGCCTAAGGGCTCTCACATTATTTTGACTAGATGAGCTATTCCCCCCAAAACAGAAATTGAGTGTCTCGAACGGTGTCGTCTGAGCCACCCTAATTTAGCAATTTATATTATGGTAAAAATTAATTACTGAAATGACTATTCAAGACTGCAATAGCTAAAACATGCTGTTACCTAGAATTATCTGACTTTGAACTGTTTTGACAGTCTACAGTGTAAGCGCTATGAAGAGATGACTAAGCCACCTTCTGAGAAACAAGCTAGATGAAGGAATTAAACAACTTTTTACCAGCGTACAGATCAGCAGAAGCGAGCAGCAAGCATGTATGAGCAAACTGAATGTGCTTTAAATAGGGCGCCTTGTTTGAGCTTTGGCCATTGAGCAGCGAGGGGAGTTAACGAGCTAATGCAGCTCAGCTGACGGGACAGTGTTGTTAGCAAACAGCATTAGCAGCGTCTTGACTACCTGGCCTGCCAGAACTGACGCTGACGCTCAATTTAAAGCTACACTGTGTAGGATTTACTCCCATCTAGCGGTGAAATTGTATATGACTACCAACTGAATATTACTTTCTAGCCCCTCCCATTCCGAGGGCGTTTTAACTCCTACGGTGGCCGTATTATTTCAAATCTGCCGGCAGTCGCGAGTAATCTCCCCCTCGCATTCGTCACGGTGCCACTGAGTGTAAAACCGCAAAAGGCAAAGCTTGAATTTCCAGGTATGTCCCTCTTTGTCTAATGTATTTTCAAGATGGATGCGCAACATGGCTGCTGCCATTCGAGCGACTCGCTCGTATGTATTCTAAATGGCAGATTATACACTTACGAGAATACTTAATTAGTTGGTTGAAGTGATTACTCATTAATGAGAACGTATAATTTTGAAAGAACAAAGTGTTTTTTGCTAAAAATCAACTTAAAAAATTACACAGTGTAGCTTTAAAAAAAAAAAAACAGCACAAATGTTTTCAACATTGATAATAATAATAAGCAGCAAATCAGCATATTGGAATGATTTCTGAAGGATCATGTGACACTGAAAACTGGAGTAATAATGCTGAAAATTCAGCTTTGCCATCACAACAATAAATATGTATTAAAATGGAAAACATGTATTATTTTTAATTTTACTGTATTTTTGATCAAGTAAATGCAGCCTTGGTGAGCATTAGAGATTTCTTTTAAAAAACAAATTAAAACAATCTAATTATAAACCTATTTCAATTCCATATGTAATGACTGAAAAGGTTGATGGAATTACTCACCAAAGTACTGGAATACAAACCATGTTGTGTTGACAGTGTGACCAAATGCCATTTTGCTTTTAACATTGTGTTGTCCCTGCACTGAGAGAAGGAGCAGTTTGGCCTTGACTAACAGAAAGCTCAACAATGTCCAGACTGTGACTTGCAAAAAAGGGAGGCATGCAGGTGTCTCTAAACGTTTCTTATTGTTTTGCACTGAAGCCCCTTTTTTCCTAAAAATGGTTAGAAAAACCACCAATGAAAGTCACCTATTCCATAGCTTAGACAACCAATGTTGTTCTGAACCAATTGTATTTTATACTTACTCCTAAAGAAATGTTGCTTCCTATTGTGTTAACAAGAAAAATAAAATTTTGTTATGGCCATTTTAGAAATTGGGGGCTCGTCCGGGATCTCAACTTGAGCTCTCTTGCACACAAAGCAAGTAAAAAAAAATGTACAAGCAGCCAAAATTAAGTTTGTTAATACAGTTTAACAGGGTCAATCAAATGCCACATGAAAGAACTATGCTTGTTTTAATCAACTGTAATGTAAAATTCTGAACAATGTTTTACAATGCAATTTTGTATTGGTTTAATAAGCTGAACATAAGTGATCAAAACATGTACCACAACTTGAACCTCACTGATGCATTTCCACTCCAAGCCTTTGTCTTACCTCTCTGCTTCCTTCATGTGGACAGTTACAGCATCATAATGCGTTCAATTCTATATTATGCCAATTTTAAAATAACAAAATGAGTGAAAAAGGCCTAATAACAGAGTAGACAACCACATTATTCAAAGCACAGAGAATAACATTCCGCATTAACACAAATATCAAACTATCAAAAATGATAATACATTGCTTCCAATATTCAAGTCATTAAACCACAAGGCTAGTTTTTCATATATTATCATGTATACATGAATGAATAAATCTACCACTTCCATGTAACTTACATGATCAAATCATAACTTAAAGAGTCCTTCTTGCTCCAGTAAACAAGCACTGCAGTTTCTGGCATTTATTTGTTTTAAACTCTAAATCATAAGACATTTTAAGACAGCATTTTCATGGGCATTCATTTTATTTTCCATTTTAAAGTCATCCCTTTTTTCTCACCGAAGCTATAAATTCCTCTGAACGGCCAGAAATTTTTAAATATGAAAATAAAAGCACTGCTCTTTAGAAATCTGTCAACTGCTTGACAGAAAAAACAAAACAAAACTCCTGAGAGAAACGGAGGCACAAGAGGCACAATAACAGCCGATGCTAAATTTGTGAACTATTGAACTAAAACCATAAATTTAAAAGAATGACTAAATAACTGGATAAATCTGAATCCATAAACACAACTGTTATAAACAGTGGAACATCATCAGTGATATCTGCATCCCTTCATAACATCAGGTATTATAAATGTATAATAACACTGTAAAGTTGACAAAATAAATGAAAAATACTGTTCTTGGTCAGTGTGACGATTTGAAAAGATGACGAGAACACATCAAAACACAAATTACGCTCAGTAAAAAACACATAGAATACTTTAGAAAACAAAGGTGTTTTTGACAGATAACTATATTTGACTGTACTTTATTCTGTATAAAAACTAAGCCAAATTCTGTTATATTTATAGCCACCTTTGTTGAATCTCTTCCTCATCAGTCTTTAGCACATTACACCAGTGACCCTGCGTGGTTCTGGGTGGGCACCATGACTGGCACCGCCCCCATGCGGGACAGAGTAGCAGTGTTTATAGGCATGTTGAGCGGGCACGGGGCCTGCGGCTGCGGGCCCTCAGTCCTGTGTGTGGAGGAGCTGTCGGGACTGTGATGGCGATGGTGGCGGAGCGTGTGATTGGGTGTGCTGCTGACGTTGTATCCGGGCAGGCCGTGGAGTGGGTTGGGATCCCCTGGGCGGAGGCGGTAAGTGGCCGTGCTACCCGAGGTGGTGAGGATGGAGGCGGTGTCCAAGGCACCTGGGGGGTATGGGTAATGGTTGTTTTGGAGTGGATGTTGAGGGTCCTGTGCTGGAGGGCTGGTGGCTATGGAGGACAATGTGCCATTCTTTGATATGATGTCAGATCCTGTGCCACTTTTAGCCCAGGAGACACGTTTCGGGGCCTGTGCGTCTTCCCTAAAGCAATGGAAAGCAGATACTGTCATACACACATCTAATCCGTAGCATTATGACAGTGGTGAACAAAGTACCCAAATCAAGTACAGATCTCATATCAAATATCACTCCAGTAAAAATACTTTTCTTTTTGAAATTTACTTGAGAAAAAATTCAAAAGTACTGATTAATGAATCAAGTTTATTTATTCTAGCCAACATTAGTCAGACTAATCATAATTTAGCACTAATAAAATATTAGTGCAGACATTTAATATGTATTGAGCTGCAAATAAGCAAACATATTATCACAAAAATGTATTATACACTATTAAACCTTTAAACTTCAATGTACTAAAATATCAGTTTAAGTTACTGATAATACAAGTGTACAAACAAGTTAAATAATATACATATAGTATCTTAAAGGGATACTCCACTTTTTTTGGAAATAGGCTCATTTTACAACTCCCCCAGAGTTAAACAGTTGAGTTTTACCATTTTCGAATCCATTCAGCCGATCTCCGGGTCTGGCGGTACCACTTTTAGCATAGCTTAGCATAGATCATTGAATCGGACAGGACCATTAGCATCTCTCTCAAAAAAATTACCAAAGAGTTTCGATATTTTTCCTATTTAAAACTTGACTCTTCTGTAGTTACATCTTCTACTAAGACCGACGGAAAATGAAAAGTTGGACCACTATTAAAAGTGGTACCGCCAGACCCGGAGATCGGCTGAATGGATTCGAAAACGGTAAAACTCAACTGTTTAACTCTGGGGGAGTTGTAAAATGAGCCTATTTCCAAAAAAAGTGGAGTATCCCTTTAAAATGTGGAAAAACTAAATTTGGGTAAATATGTGGTGACATATAGTATAAAAATACAATGTACATATTGTCGTCAAGTAAAAAAAGTTTGATATTACACTTTGGAATGTAGTGAAGTAAAAGTTTCATGAAAAATAAAAACACTCTGATAAAGTACAGATACTTGAAAATTTTACTTGTGTACATGAATTAAGTAAAAGTATTCCATTTCTGTCCAGCACTGTATTATGAAGAAATATAAGACTGGCTCTTACTTGATATCATTGGCTATCTCATCCTCCTCAGTGTCATGATTTCTCCTCAGGATAAAGATCAGGAATAAGACGAGAGCCATCAGACCCACCACAGACCCCACCGTGGCCCCCGCGATGACCCAAACATTGTTAGCTGCGGCCACACGAGGAACAATTCAGTTACAAATATAGAGAGTGTGGAAATCGCCAATGTTAAATGTGACGTCAACCTTTGTGACTGACACTTACGGGTGGAGACCTCTAGATTGATGTGGCAGCTGTCAGTTCCAGCAGTGTTGCTGGCACGGCAAATATACTTGCCGGACATGCTTTTGGTGAGGTTGCTAAGTCGAAGGGTGCCCTGCCTCTCATCTGAAAACAGAATCCATCATTCATACTGCCATCACTGAACATCAAATAAGAGTTTCCAATAGAGTTCACCACTCCATATATATGTTTCGGCTGTTGTGACCTTTATGTGCAAGGTATTGCAGACAGTGTATGACTGCTTATTCTACGTCTATGGGTGTTTGTTCAATTATGGGCACTTTTGGTCCTGAGGACTTTTCACACACTAACTAATTTGTTAACATTGTTAAACATACACTTCTGTTCAAAATTTTGGGGTTAGTAGGCTAAGATTTTTTTTTTCTCTTTAAAGGGATACTTCACCGATTAACATTAAGCTTTGTATCAGTAGAAACCCGGTAGTATTTTCAAATGATCGTGCTTCCCTCCCTCATGTCCCCCTGAGACGAGAGATTTCTGTATTGTGTCTGGAAAAGAAACTCATCGGAGGCTTTTTTGGCCAGAGGCGAGAGACTACAGCCAGTAGGAGTTAGTTCCACATGTTTTCAACCCGTCCATAGGGGGATCTCACGATAAAACGGCGTCTTTTCAGTTTCGAGTCAACTAGTAGCCTAGTTGTATCATGTCTTCCGATACTGCCCTCTGTAACCGGTAGGCTTGGCTTGGGAGTGGCCTCGTAGGGCAGCGAAGCAAGTGCATTCTGGGAGTTGATGTCTTTCATCCACATGAGCCAAAAATAAATTTTCTGGCTTTTCTCAGTCTAGAAGGCACCAACTTCTAAAATAATTTCACATTTCTACTACATAAATGACCCAATTTAAATACACATTCATCTTTCCAGCGGTGACATATCCCTTTAACAGATTTCAGCTGTTTCTTATATGGTTACATAAATCTTTTTAACATGCCTTGATAATTTACTTTTGTTACTTTATCAAATGCATATTAGGTTCAAATTAAATTGTATTCTTTTACCTTTTCGATCTTAAAACATATATGAATTTTCTATTTTCCACAAATTATGGAAAATATCTAAATTGTGGTATCCTTTCCACCAAATCAAGTTGTTTTAAAATATTTAAGATGTTCAAAAGTGTGTAAGATTTTTTTTCTCCATTATTCTTCAGCAAGGAGGTTTTATCAACATTTCAGCATCAAGCTAACTTTTTTTCCAACATTGATTATAAGAAATGTTTCTTGAGCAGCAAATCAGCATATTAGAATGATTTCTGAAGGATCATGTGACACTGAAGACTGAAGTAATGATGCTGAAAATTCAGCTTTACCGTCACAGGAATAAGTTAAAATTTTTAATATATTCAAATAGATTTTTTTTTTTTTTTTATTCTAATAATATTTCTCAATAGTACTGTTTTACCATATTTTAATCAAATGAATGCAGCCTTGGTGTGAGTTTAAAATATACCATCTTTAATGAAAAAAAAAATCTTCGGACATAAGAGTACCCAAACTTGAAGAAACACCTCTGACAAAGACAGGAAATACGAGTAGAATCCTTTGAAAAGCCCTATTTAAAAAAAACAAACACTTTGTCGTGACTCTAAAGGAAGCTGAAGGACACAAATACAGGACATACAGTATGTGTTAAAGATCTGGCTGCAATTATGTACAAAATACTATTCCTATTTTCACTGCATGACAGTGGGAAGAAGGATGGAAAGTTAAAACCACAAACACAGAGAACAAACATTACATTTTGGCCATTATTATAGATAGTGTTGGCAGAGAGTGCAGTGGGACCATCTGCTGCTGTAGCTTCTGTCCACACTGACTGGCCTGCAGTGAAGAGCAGCCAATCTCAAATTCCTCAGTGACCCAGAGCCCAGGACAGACGCCCAGGGACCGGAGTCTGGGCTTTACAGATTTTACAGGCACTTTTATACTAATGAAGTGTCACTTAAAATGATTGGCTTCATAAAATGTACTCTTCAATGGTATGTTCATAAAAACCATGCGATGATGGCTGATTCAGGATGTGATGTTTCTACATTGAACAAACAACAAGACACAGGACTGATTTTAGCTCTCTAACAAAATACACAAATAGTACAGAACCACACGATTCATAATTTCAAAAATGGGAGGGAACAAAAAAGATGAAAGGGGTAGGATAATGTTTGATAATATGCTTTTAGACTGATATGTTTGGGATATTGAATGACTCTAATCTCACTGACACACATTGATACAAATGGCTGATAGCTAAGCTTTTTTTGTTGGTTTTGTCCTTTTTGCACTCTTTGTTGACAGATTTTGCGCAGATGGTAAACTTCATTCTGTGAAGGTTATCAAAATAGTGTATATGAGCATTGCATGTTTTTCACAGAATGATGATCCGCCACTGTTATTATGAGACAGGAAATGAAATGAAGAATATGGCAAACGGGATCGGGAAATAACCCTAGCCAGATTCGAACAATATTTTAACAATGATATAACAAAGATTATATCATATATCACATCATATAATATATCATTATAACATTATCTTTAAAGGTGGACTAACGGACTCATGCATATGTGAAATTAGTTTTCGGTTATCATCAGCATTTTGTTCACAGTCAGCCATAAATCATTTATACTGCAAATGAAAATGTCCCATAAAAGGGAGGTTACATAATTTAAAAAAATTATCTGAAGTACTATCACTTTCTTTATGTGTAAAACTTTTTTTTTTTTTTTTATGTACCTTTAAAAAACCAATTTCACTACCGTTCAAAAGTTTGGGTTCAGAAGTTATGCTCACCAAGGCTGCATTTATTTGATCAAAAATACAGTAAAAGCAGTAATATTCTGAAATATTATTACAATTTAAAATAACAATTTTCTATTTGAATATATTTTAAATTGCAATATAAACATTTCTTATTATTTTCAATGTTTAAAACAGTTGTGCTGCTTATTTTTGTGAAACCATGATACTTTTTAATTTGCAGAAAGTTCAAAATAACTGCATTCATTTGAAGATTTTTTTTGTTACAATATAAATGTCTTGACTGTTACTTTTGATCAATTTAATGCATCTTTGCTGAATAAAAGTACAGTATTACTCTAATAAAAAATAAAAAAAACTGACCCCCAAACATTTGAATGGTAGTGCAAGCAGTAGCAGTTTTTTTTATTCCAGTAAACAACTGAGCAACACTGCAAGAGTGAACCGCACATTTAATGTGGCTCTAAAGAGTGTTTCTAAAGGAGTTCTCTCTATCCTAGGGTCTGTTCCCTTACCCAGGTATCCCAGTACAAGCACAGGCTGGGGGCAGGACCTCCACTCTGTGAATGCGCAGATGAGAGTAACAGAGAGAGGACGAGAGGAAGACAGATGACCAGGAGAACACGATACGTTTTTCTTTCCTGAGGGGAGTATTACTGAGCACCTCGCCTCCCTCAGGACTCTCATGTCAGAAGAAAAAAACGGGAGACCCACGTGCCTGGGATCAAGGAGGAAATTTGCAGCACGGTTGATAAGTATAAGCCTGCTTTCATGAACAGCTGGCACCGCAGTGTATTTCCACCAAAGATTTGTGCTGATCACAACTGACATGTCAACAGAAATCATCATGATATATTTTGGAAATACACATTGGAAACTAAATGCATGTTTTCTTTCCTCTAGTTCTGCAACTGTTATATGTCATGCATGCTTTGTACTTGAAAGAATGCGCCAGTGCTGTAGAAACATTGTAAGACATTCCTGGCACTCTGTCAAGGTCAAACCTGTTGTGTTCAGAAGCTGATGGGAAAGTGTCTATCTGGCTGCTCTGAGGATAACAGAGCTATTTCACCTCTCCTCAGGCCAATGAGAGGGAAACATGCTAAAGCAGTGATAAATGATGCCTGTGCTCTTCCTCTCTACACAGCACCTAACCAATCTCATCAAGATAATAAACTGAGTTCTGAGAAAAACAGCCCCTCAAGATGATACTACAATAACACAGTCATATACTATACTGTTCACACATTTGGGGTCAGTACGATTTTTTAAAAAGTCTTACGCTCACCAAAGCTGCATTTATTTGATCAAAAATACAGTAAAATTGTGAAATATCATTACAATTTTATGTTTAAAATGTATTCCTGTGATGGCAGCTGAATTTTCATCAGTCTTCAGTGTCACATGATGCCTCAGAAATCATTCCAATATGCTGATTTGGTACTTATGTAACATTTCTTACTATTATACATTTTGAGAACAGTTGTGCTGGTTAATATTTTTTGTGGAAACTGTGATATATCTTTGATGAATAGTAAGTTTTACTATTGTAACTTCATAAATGTCTTTACAGTAACTTTTGATCAATTGAGTGCATCCTTACTGAAGAAAAAAGTATTAATTTCTTGTGTTCGTTTTGAAACACTAAAACACAGTAGAATTAGCATTTGTGTGTCATGACAGTTTTTAAAATAGGGTTTTTTGATTTGCAGTATGGAGTAAAATAAGCAACTTGAAGAGACTTGCCAGTTTTGTTCTGCAACATCAATTACACAGTCAAATAACATGAATTTTGAAACTGTTGTTTGACTCCAAATGTCCGCTGCTAACAAGTACTGTAGCTACATAAAGTCTAAAACGGTTGACTGATTTGTACAGCATGTAAACTCAGACAATTCCTGGGGAACACATGGTGAATTAGCCCTCGGGGTTGGTCTACAAATTGAGGTCATAAATGAACAGCATTATAATTATATTCTAATTCCTTTTATATAATTGTTGTGCTACATGTGAAAACAGCTATAAACAATAAAAAAAAAAGAATACTATATATATATGTGTGTGTGTGTGTGTGTGTGTGTACACTAAGTAGAACCTGGTTATTGATAAATCATTTGAATGCAGCATAACAAATAATTTGTAGCCAGAATGGGTTTCTATTACAACATCTTCTTAAGCTTTGCAACACGATATAATTGCTTATTAAATTCTAAATTGTTGATGACCGGATGATCTTGAGGTAACAAGATTATCAATGTTAATCCTTCAATTTTACATCCAGTGTTCAATTGTATTTTTGCCACACAATTATGCTATTTGAGCACTTTTTTAGTTTGCTAAAGTTTAATGACTTTAGTATAGTACGTTTTAATGTCGGTGTATCTCTTTAACTAAACTAACATTCATTCATAATACTTTTATTCAGCAAGGACACATTCATTTTAAAATATATTCAAATATTTTAAATTGTAATAATATTTCACAAAATGACTATATTTTTGATTGAATAAATGCAGCCTTGAGCATAAGAAACATTAAATAATCTTACCAGCCCCAAACTTTTAAATGGTAGTGTACCATCTAATTAACCACCATTCAAACATATATCAATCCATACAGCAAATTTAACACCTTTCAGTGAAACTATCCTTAGCAGATGAAAAATAAAATCCCCAAATCCTTTAAATGAATCCACAGAAGCTCCTGATTTTGTTCTCAGATCAAATAAAAAAAGAGAAGCGAACAATGGCAGGAGACTCACTTTGCATGGGAGAGAAGAAGACCTCAGAGAGTGGAGCTGCTTTGGTCCATTTGTACTGAGGAACAGGTTTCCCATAGCTGGATTTACAGCTCAGCGTTACGTTGCCACTCAGCACAGGTTTTCCCGTCATAGAGCATACGGGCGTGGATGGAGGAACTAGAACAACCAGAGAAAGAAATCATGAGATAGACAGTTCAAAATGCTAATATAAACATTTCATTTTGTCAATGTACCTTTAACATTGAGGTTTAGTTCCCCTAACAGGCCTATAGCTCCTGGGATGACGACATTGCAGGCGTAGCGCCCGGAGTCGGACTCCTGTGTGTTGTTGATGTAGATGGACAGATTGGCGGAAGGCATAGACATGGAAAAACCCACCCGCTTCCGAAAGTCAGGACTACCGATGCCTATCTGTCCAGATGAGTAGGAGATAACCTGCAGTGCAAAAGCACACAGAGACACTTTAACACGCAACTAGGCTTCTGCAATATCACACGTTTGCATAATGGTTGTCTGAACCAATCAGATATTTCTTAGGATGCGTTCAGATACAGTAAGGTGAGAATAAGACAAGATGGAAAGGGGTCTCAAGATGCACATTTTAAAAAAGTTTCATTTTGAAGCAGTTTTCAGTGTCACAAAAATCATTCTAATATGCTGATTTGCTGCTCAAGAAACATTTCTTGTTATTATCAATGCTGAAAACAGTTGTGCTGCTTACATTTTTTTTGTGTAAACCATGTTTACACCTGGTATTAAGATGTGTTTTGGTCGATCGAATCACAACTAGACGAGAGAGACACATTCCCGTTTACACCTGGTGTTTTAATCTATCTCTTTTTTCCACTTTCAAACACTTCTGTCCTCATTTCTTCAAGGGAAGGGTCTATGGGCAGGTCAAATCTATGGGCATTCGACCACAAGCAATCCAGGCGAATGTGTATTCGACTACCTCTGAAAGCTCAAAACGTTTTAGACCCTGTTTACCCCTGTATTTGTGATCCGACCGACCAAAAAGCATCTTAATATCTGGTGTAAACAGGGCCAAAAGCACAGCATTTATTTGCAATAGTTTTTTTTTTTTCAACAATGTAAAAGTCTTTAGTGTCACTTTTGCTGAATAACACAAAAAATAGCACAAAAATTGCCAGCCTTTCAACAGGTTAAAAATGATATAGAAAAAGGCACCACTAAGAATATGAAGCTAAAAAAACTACCGGTAATTAAAATCCACAGTATAGGTAAACTAATAGGCTAGTAGGCTGTTGGACCTCTATCATTGCATATCAGTATTCATATGGTCAAGAACATTAAAATGAAAATCTTCTGGCACTACTTAGCAAGTGGCCGATGATAATGATGGAGGTAAACTGTCATGCTAAAGATAATCCTCGGGTCCAACAGCAGATGGTCAAGTTTGAATTTTAGGCTGATTTTCCATTTATTTATGATAAGCTAGCAGGCAAAGGGAAACAAGTGCAACTACAGATTATGATAAGCATCACAAATATCATTTGAACACATGCAGACGCATGCATGATGTCTCGCATATGCAGTGTAACCTTACACATTATCACACCTCGAGGGTGTATTAGCTGACATTTACATCGCAATCTAAAACCTTCAGTGATAACGGCTCGAGTTAATCCACTTCTCGGCCATCCATCAAATTCATTGTGTGTAATTTCATAAGCAGGCTTTGACCTTTCAAGCGTTCCATACTTTTCCTGTGACATTAAAGTGAAACCCATCTGTTGAGTGAGCCTGTGATAGAGGATGCAGAGGGGGTCTGACATGTTAGGTTCATGTCATTTATTTGTTTGCTGATGGAGGACAACAGATTGTTCTCACATGTAATCTGCCCCTTTTTTTTCACAATGACAGTAAAAGGGGGACAGGCAATGGTCATCTGACAAATAAAATCGACTTAACTTTACATTAAGATATTGTGTTTATATATATATATATATATATATATATATATACATACATACACACACACACACACACATATTTATATATGCACATATACTTGATTGTGCTAAAGTGGAACTATTGCAAGTATACTTCAGGTACACTTTAAATATCTTGCATTTAAAGACTGATATTATACAGAGAGCATACAATCCTTATTAATAATGATATTAAAGCACATTTTAGGCTTAATATTAAGAAATGTGCATTGTACAATAAATAAATACCCCAAATAAACTTTAATTTTAGTCTTAAGTGATATGTCAATAAATAGTATAGTTGAAGTATACTTAGGATGAAATAAATGTATTTTACATTTTTGTAGAGATAGTTTTTTTACACTAGATCAAGTTTTTTACTTGGGTATATACATACATATAAATATAATGTATATGTATAATGCATATGTATATAACATGGACTTATTTTCAAATGAAACATCAGGATTATAGGTTAAATATATATTATTATTTATATATAACATAGACTTATTTAAGAAATTCACCATCAAAAGTATACATATATATTCCAAACATACTCACTTGTTTGGAATCATTGCCCCAGAAGGTCCAGATGATTGTGTTCTTCTCGATGGAGGTGGTGGGGGTGTACCAGGCCTCCAGAACAACCATTTGTCCCATGATTACTTCCATGTCTTTCCGTGGCACCTCGACCTGCTGAGAATCACCTGTGATAGAAGTGAAACAGCCACTGATGGGACTTATTCTGGAGATCAGAGGGCAGGTTCGGCAACAGTGCTTGACTTTAAGGTGACATCATTAAATTGTACATTTAAAAAAAAACTAATCATAATCCTACACAGGCAAAATTCCTAATCCATCCAAAAACACACACACAAAGGGAACATTTACAGCCCCTCAGATCCCAAAAATCATGTACTGAAAAAATGAATAAGTTCATATGAGGTAACTCTTTTTAGCAAATTCTGTAGAAAAAAATGCATATTCTACAAGAGCAAAATATAAATGCATCCATATTTTCCAAGCATAGCTGTCGTATGACTTCATTTGAAAAGAACTAATTAAAGTAATTGAAGTATTTGATGTGCTCCTCAGCGTTAAACAACAAGAGGCCACAATGAATAGCCAACCTATAGTTTGCGCAAAGAGCAAGAAAAAGCACACAAGAAATATGAAAATATAAAACAAAATGAACTGGTTAATAAGGAAAAAAACAATCTCCTTGAATGAGAACATCTATTGCCCATACACACAATGGTTCCACTCAAGAAAAAAGTGCTAAATGATACCCTGAGGTGACTAATTTAAGCAGGGATCACTCACAGGGCAGGAAGTCTCCAGAGCTGCTCAGCTGGAGGTGGATCAACTGATCCCAGCATTCCCAACTGTCCTGGTCAGCCAGTTTGGCAGTAGATCCCTCACTTACAGATAAGCGTGGTGGTGGAGCTCTGCTGAGCCGCGCTGCGCTGCACTGCTGCTATATTCCCTTTACTTTCAGCTTTAAACTGAATCTGTCTGTGACGTAAAGACGCCGGTTTCTTGCTTTAGGCTGAACGCTGCCCTCAAGCTGCTTTGTTATTGCTCATGAGACTGCGCCTCCATTTTTTAATTTCTGTTGTGGATCTGGACTAGTAATCCTCCAACAATCCACGGCTCAATTTAGCAACGCTTTCTCCTGGCTCACGTGAAACAAGTCAAACTCGGCTGGATTTAAAGAATGATGTAACCGACAGCTCCTTTGACAAACGCTTTCACTGCTGGATTGCCTTCATTCATATTCTCACAGAAAGATAAACCTACCAGATTAAAGGATCTGGTGGGAAACTGATCTAAACATATCCACATTCCTTATCATTTAGCCTTATTTCACCTAACAGAGGGATCTATACATTAGTACATAATCTCATCATCCAAAGAATACTATTATTATTAATAAGAAATGTGTATTCAGCAGAAAATGATTTTTTTATTTTTTTTTTACAATATTTTGTATTTTTGATCAAATAAATGCAGCCTTGGAGACCATTAAAGACTTACCGACCCCAAAATTTGCACAATATATTAAACATACAAGTTTAACTAAAGACGAGCATAAAAGTGTATTTAAAGCTTTCCTTGGATATTTAGAACGGCAAAATTTACTTCGGACTCTGATTCAATCATATTACCCAAAACAGTATTGTATTTGTTTCTGTCTGCCAGATTTGTTTTGCACTTAATCTTTTTAGTGGGAAAAGCTCAATCTTCCCCTTCGTACCACCCTGGGACTTTGGAGGGAGTGTAAGTAGGACATGCGTCGCCTGGGCTCATGAAAGCGCTGCGCCGATGTGTGGCGGCTCTCTGATGTGCCTCTGTGTGCCCAGGTTTATCCCTTACATTTCTGAGCCATAGTTGTTTATTAAATCAAGGAAAATCGTCCCTAATCCCGTCACTGGCTCCATCTGTGCCGCTCCAGACAGACACACACAGTACCAAGGTGGGTAGCCTGACACGGACACCTTGATTCGAGGATTACATGGACACACTGCACACACAAATACATGATGCATGTATATTTATACACAGACCAGGTGAACACGTGTAAAACTTTAGATCTTCATCCTGATACATGTAAACAAGCTATGCATGATAACAACACTGACATTGATTCACACCAGTCTAACAAAGTGCACAGTAGTATTTTATACATCAAGAAGGTGAAGACAGGAGAAGCTGCACAAAAGCAATGGGTGAGGGACATCTTTTGGAAATGTAAAAATCAAACTAATGAATGGAAAAAGAGATCACTATTGTACAGTCTATTGCCGTTACAGAAAGCCACCTAATGAGGGCAGCGCAATACTGATGGATGCAAGTAAAGATGATAGATGAGTTCAGATAAACAGACATAACAGGGTAAACATCAATGCCACTGAGTCTTATGTGCATTCAAAGGAATCAGAAATCCAGATCAGACAACAAAGCTAATTTTAATGTAGTGTACTTAGAATTTGTATCAAAAGACAAAAACACCACAAAATTCTATATATTATATAAAAATAAAATAGTTTATATAAATAAAATTAATTGTCTAAGGATCAATAAGAATATAATTTTGTTTATAAATAAATCAAAAAGTCACTATTCACTGACAATCTTCCTATTCCAGTAAGCTGTTAAAGGAGAACACCGGTCAATTTTAACATTGAGCTCATTTTTTTGTACATTTGGAGTGCTGTCAGTACAGAGAACAACGACAAAAATCGGTGTTATCCTCGTTTTAAAATGTGCACCCTGTTGACTTCAATGGGGCAAGTTTTAAACCTGCTTTTAGCCTCTTAACATCCTTGATGTGTCATTACAAGTGCACAGGTCATGTGAGTGATTCCTTCGGAGTGAACGCGAGTTCACGCGCATAGGTTTAGTACCTATGATCACGCGCGTGAACTCGACAATCGACTACTGTGGACTTCGACCGAAAACAGGATGTAAATACAGGTATGTGCGCTGGCTGAATAAACATCATTTTTCATATATTTCTTTCACATCTACTGCAGTCTGATTCACCCGCGTTCACTCAGAAGGAATCACTCACATGACCTGTGCACTTGTAATGACACATCAAGGATGTTAAGAGGCTAAAAGCAGGTTTAAAACTTGCCCCATTGAAGTCAACAGGGTGCAAATTTTAAAACGAGGATAACACGGTGTAGGCAACACCGATTTTTGTCGTTGTTCTCTGTACTGACAGCACTCCAAATGTACAAAAAAATGAGCTCAATGTTAAAATTGACCGGAGTTCTCCTTTAACTCAAGAACTATTGTGACCAGATCACAGAGTCAGTGAGTTTAAGGGTGTGTTCACACTTGTAGTCCAGATTACAAAAAAAACAATTACATATGATGGTATTTTGACCAGCTGAGAACTCGCGAACTCGAGTCAAACAACGACAGGAATCACTCCATCACACACAAACGAAGATATGCTGCGAGTAGATGCGGTTCTGATGCCTGTGCTTGAGCATTATGTCCTTTTTAGCATTGCAACTTGTGACATCATGTCCCGTTTTTGGTTCGTTTACATGTCTTTGGTCCGTGTTGCATTTATATATCATTTGAACCGCACCAGAATTCATGTGGAAGCGGACCAAGACCCATCTTTTCAGCGGTCTCGGGTCCGCTCCGCTTGTTTGGTGCGCACCAGGGTTCAGATGGCAGCATTCACACTAATTCAAATGAACGGCACTAACAGAGCAATCACACCAGGGTTCGTTTTAACCCAACCAAACACGCCAAGTGTGAACACACCCTAACTCAACAACTGTTGAATCAGTCTGATTCATCCAATTCAAGAATCAGACTGATCTGATTCAATTCACTGGCTCATTGATCCAGTCAAAACAAATCTCAAGTTCACAGCTTACTGGAGGGGAATGACAACTGAATGAATGTCATGAAATTTGGAATGACAAAGGGTAAGTAAATAAGGACAATATTACAAGTAAGAGCAAGAGCTACAAGTAACTAACTTCATCTAAAGGTTCATTGTCAATTGTAGGCCTATCTAAAAGCAAGAACTGACATTTCCCAGTACATCCCAGGTGCTCAAAAACAGGCAAGAAACTTTTATCAAACGTCCTTCCTGAAAAGAAAAACCCCTTGAGCCAGGTGTTGATAGGAGCTTACTTCCATTAAACAGAGACCCATTGTCTTCTAATATAATCTCCTCTTTTGCTTGTCTCCAGCTCACAAGGGTTGTCTGATAAAGCTTTAGCATGAGCGATCTGAGCCAGCCTTAAAATACCTGCTAATCTTGGGCAGCTGCACATTAGAAAGCACTTTACTGAGGTATGAGCGATGCAGCTCAGGTCTGATGAGTACGACTAACCCTTCCCATTTGATTTTTAAAATCCATTGTAAGGGGAATGCTGGGTTTAATTATAAATGCTGAGAGTTTACCTTGAGTGCTGAGAGCGAAGTCTGCAGTATACAGTGACATTGAAGTCTGCAAGGGCTCATATGTGTAAATATAAATGCGCTCTTTTGAAGAATAAACATCTGGTGAAGGTTCCTTTAAATAGGGTTACATCAGTTTAATCTTTAGTGCTTTTTTAAGCAATTTTCTGTGTTTTGTCACATCAAAGGGCCTTCTTTTAAGTTTAGATCAATTCTTCACGCATAGATGGACACAGACAGGCCGTCGTCAGGGGAGGACAATCAGAAACATTGTCCTGGGCCTACCAAGGTCTTTTAGGTTGTAGCCTACTCATCCAGACCCTGTGGATTTTAGCAATGGTCCGGCCATAACATAGTATCTACTACCTACTGTACATAGGCAGCACTCTTAACTCTCACATCTTCATGGACACCACAATTATTTCCCTCGTGTCGTAAATTTTTTCCTTGTAATTATGTATAGAGTGTGTAGATGAGAGAAGCAAAGTGAATGCGCGTTGTGCACACGCTACATTATGGCCAAGCATGCGCCCTTAAAATAGCATCTGAATAACGCGCCACTGACTTTAGACTAGGATTTTCCTGGTCTGTGGCAGAATTGTTTTCTGAAACTGCAAAATAGCACCAGGGAACATGCCGGAACACGCCTCCTCTTTTCGCTGAACCACTCCCGGGAGCGCAAGTTCATTCCCTAATTTACCGACGTGCGTCTGTGGAGGGAAAAGTCTGCTGTGCGTCGGGTGCAAAATAGGAATGATACATCCGTCGGTGTACAAAGTCAATTGCGCTGGGTGTAAGATAGGGCCCTTCAAATTGGTAATCTACTGCTATTCCTGCAGTACCGGGATGTGAAATGTTGAATTTTCCATCGAATTTGAACCACTGAATTTGTGGAAGCAAATTTGTAAAGCGAAATAAAATTGCCTGTCGAATATTATAGGTTGTATTTTTACACAGAATGTATAAATCTTGGAAGAGTCAGGATGTTTCTAAAAATAACTCTGACTGTGTTTGGCTGAGAGAAGAAAGTCATAAACACCTAGGATCGCTTGAGGGGGAGTAAATTATGGGATCATTTTCATTTTTGGGTCAACTAATAACCCTTTAAGTGACTTATTCGGATCACTTTACATAGGCAACTCTGCATGCACCTAAATCAATGCTTCTCATGCAAAGGGTATGGGCATGTTGCTAAGATAACAAATGTGATATGCTAATAAGAATAAAAAATACATGCACACTTATACAATTTGTTACTACGTGTTAAAAAGTTGCATTTTAACTATTTTTGAAAGAAATCTCTTATGCTCACGAAGGCTGAATTTATTTGATCAAAAAAATACAGTAAAAACAGCAACACTGTGAAATATTACAATTTAAAAAACTTTTTTTCATTTGAATATATTTACAAATTTTACTCCAGTCTTCAGAGTCACATGATCCTTCAAATATGCTGATTTGATGCTCAAAAACATTTATTATTATTATCAATGTTGAAAACAGTTGTGTTGTTTAATATTTTTGTTAAAACCGTGATACTTTTTTTCAGGATTCTTTGATAAATAGAAAGTTGAAAAGAAGAGTACTTATTTGAAATAGAAATCTTTTGTAACATTATGAATGTCTTTACTGTCATTTTTGAGCAGTTTAATGTGTCCTTGCTAATTAAAGTATTAAATACTTATATTAAAGTATAATAAAATACTGACTCAGTCACAATGAATTTTGGGATTGCCTTCTCCATGAAAGATGAATGTCATGCTGCCGAACTTGACCAAAACGAGGGATATTAGAAACTTCCTATTGTAAGGCCCGTGAAATTGGCCCAATTGCCGGTTCGCCAATACACGGGGAAGGTTATCACGTGCTCTGTCCTTTCCTCATGCGAAGTATTTGTTTGGTTAAATTTGTAATATATTAATCATATGTATTTACTCGTTAATTCATCTGACTCCATAAATGAAAGGTTTTAATAATATCTGTGCCTCACTAAAAGTGAGCAAATGTTTGACTATTCCTTTTAACCATTAAATGAACGATGTCAAGATCAGTTAGAATAATCACATGTAAGGATTTATTATGTCAGGTAAATGTATCATGCCAATTTCATAATCAATTCAAAGATAATCGATACAAAACATCAAATGCTCTGGAATAGAGAGAAGATGCAAACCCAACTTTAAGAAATACGTGAGGCTGAGAGATCTATCTCTCTCAGCCTCACGGACCGATCTGAAGTACAGAAAAAAGGCCCCGATCTCCCTGCTGCACCTCCTTAAATAGACAAACCTTTTCACCTGGAACCATGTGCTAACAATAGAAATTTGCATTCAGAGGTACACTGTAGCACCTCTTGGGGGTGTGTGACCATTTGCTTGAGAGACCAACCCCTCCTTGTATGCTAGTTATCCATAAACCTTCAAAAACCTTATTACCTTGTGTTTTACTTATTCTGGAAATAGGACATTTGTACCAGTCGCACTGTGACATTTTAAATGATACCAAACATGAAAATACTCTGTGATAATCATTCACATTAAACTATACATTTTCTTGGGTGATCTTCAGGGGATCATCTGAGAGAGAGAGGGGGTGAGGGAAAGAGATGTAGATTAGATGACTCGGAGGTGAGACTTTCGTCTCGATGGTGCATGAGAGCCAGTTCAAATGCTAATCTCCAGAGAGGTCCTTTTGTCCTCTCAGGGCCTGGTCACCCCCAAAACAGACTGTCTGGAATCTCCTAATTTATCAATTCTTACACTATCTTTCGGAACTGGCTTCAGGTCAGCAGTGTGCCTATGATGATGATGAAAATCCTGTCTAGGTGTCACAAACTGCTCCGAGACAAGAAGGTTGAGGATCCAAATGCAGTATTTATTGAACAGAGTAATCCAAAGACGTAATCCAAAGTACAGGCAAGGTCAAACACAGGCAGGCAGGCAGGCAGGCCATACAAACAAACACAACAAGGCAGGGAACACGGGCAAAAGAGTAGGCTAATCCACAGAACAGGCAAGAAATCCAAAATCAAGAGACATGAAACCAGGGAGGATGCTTGGAGTTGCAGTGTGACACTAAACAAGATAATGTTCACAAATAATGAATGAGAAAACCAGGCTTATATGGGGTGAGCTAAACAAGATAATGAGACACAGGTGAATGTGATAATGGATGAAGAGTCCGGGCAGTGAGTTATGGGAAATGTAGTTTATGAGGGAATGACAATAGTCTGATGTGGAGTGCCCTCTGGTGGCTCTCAAGGGCACTCCAGCTGGTGACCGTTACACTAGGTAGTCAGCTCACAAGTTTTGAACAGAAAAACTAGAAAACTAGTTTCCTCCTCTCAGAAATTCACTCTTCCTCTCTTTTTTTGCACACATACACCCCTATAATAACAAATATTAATCTTAAAAAAGATGGAGGCCATATATTGTGACATGACATTATGGGAGATGCTAAAATAGAATGACTGCAGGGCTTGCGAAAAACTTATCGGCCATAAATATGGTCTTAAATCAATGTGACTTTTTTGCTCTCAGTCATCATGACCCAAGCTGTCAGCTGGCCTTTCAGAGAAACTGAAAAAACATAAATAATACCTCAGTATATATAGAGAGTTAATAGACTCTACCAGTTCAATAAATAACTGATAAAAAAAAACACGAGTATACTGTGGTGCAGACAGACAGATATATAGATTTTCAATAAACACCTTTAGGGGACATTACAACTGGTTTTGAATAATCTGTGTCGCAACCAAGATCATTATATTTGTTTACATGTCTGACTGCTCTTGAATTGGTGCACATGCTTTAGTTTTGATTGCTGTGTTGGTCTTGGAGAGCGCTGTAAATCTAAAGAGTGCTGCCTAAAGTGTGGAGAGCATCAATCAGCCTGAATGTGACTGGCCTGAAGTGCTCTCCATCTCTGCCACTCAGGTCCACAGGAAGAAAATTATGCCGTTCCACAAAGCTACTCTCTCCGTAGCCTCTGGCATATGGACACAATCTCCTCCTACAAATCTGTGCAGAAAATATTAATCCATGCAACAGGCAGATGGATCGGGCTTGAATTATGTATAGAGCGCAAGCTCAAGCAAAAGAATTACTCCAGCAGTCTAGCGGCACATCTGACGTACAACATCAAAATCATGCTTATCGGGTTCTCATGAAGGAAAGTCAAGAGAGAAGATCATTATGGACTCTGTGGATGGAATGGGATTCACAGAGAGTCGGAGGAAATTTAATGGCCATTAAAGGCTATCAGGAGAGATGATGCCGCATGTTGCCTCGGGTCCTGAAGATAAGCATGGATGGAAAGCAGTTTACTCGTTCCTTCTGCAAAAGACTGCAGAGAACGTTTTATCAAAGTGTGCTCACAGTAAACTGTACTTACAGATTCTTGGTTTGTTTGCTTCACATTTATCTTTTTGTTTAAATAATCCCACAAGCTTTGAATCAAAGGAAGTCAAGTCAGTCATAGCGTAGGTTGAGACACAGATCAAAGAACCACAACTGACATCCTGCAGGATTTTCATAAAAATGAGAAGGGGAAAAACTTTAAATATGGATACGAATTCTAATCAGCAAATACTAGTGAGATGATATACTGGGATCTGATTGTGTCCAGTAATGAAATTGGCTTTATTAGACACCCTCCATCTGCACACACTTATCAGATGTCCATCATCTAATCATACGCAGGTCTGTGAAGCTCAGCTTCAGAGTGGGCTGTCTGGATTATAAAAAGAACCAAATCTAGACAAAAATTTAGACTAAAGAGCAAATCTAGACTAAATCACTGAGACCTTAAATCAGACTCTCCAGCCATGGGCTGTGGGATAAATATTTAGATGTCAGCGAGGGGAAAGGATGCAATGTCTTTTCATCTCTTGGATGCATCATTTCCAGGGAGATCAGCCAGCTGCTATGGCAACCTCAGGGCTGACATCATCTTTGAAAGTTTCATTGGGAGGTTAATTAGGCTGTTCCAAAATATGTACAGAAAATATATACAGTACACACTGGTAATATTGTTTATGTTTTAGAAAGAAGTCTCTTATGCTCGCCAGGGCTGAGTTAATTTGATCAGAACTACAGTAAAAATAGTAATATTGTGAAATGTTATTACAATTAAAAATATCATTCTCTATTTGAATATATTTTAAAATGTTATTTATTCCTATGATGGCAAAGCTGAAGTTTCAGCAACATTACTCCAGTCTTCAGTGTCACATGATCCTTCAAAAATCATTTTTATATACTGATTTGCAGCTCAAGAAACATTTATTATTATCAATGCCAAAAACAGTTGCTTAATATTTATGTGGAAACCATGATCCATTTTGTCAAATTTTTTGCTCAAATTAATGTCCTTGCTGAATAAAAATCTTACTGACCCCAAACTTTTGAACAGTAGTGTAAAGGCCGTGTCACACCGCCTGTCAGTGTAACTCTACCTCTGCGTTAACGTTATGTGAATGTACGTCACATTGTACAGTATGTTGAGACAGAGGCGCCAGAACTGCAACTGATAGAATGCACTGTAACACGATACTACAATATTTCTTGAAAAGCAGATCGTGGAGACATTTTAATGTTCCATGATCAAAAATCGTGATATCGCATACCCTACGGCTGATCGTTTAGTGCGATAAATTTCTTACATTGGGTAATGCCTTTTGCTTTGATGCTGTCTTGAGTAAACTTCTTTACTTTTTCAAATACCTGAGCCACAGAAAGTGTCGGGACACTGGGAGGCTGTAGTTTTCTTCTTGGCAGCACTGAGGCAAATTAAATTGGATGTGTTGAAACTATTAGCTGTGCTACCCCCTCTTGATATTTCTGCAGAACTCAATTTTCCATCCATCCATTTTCCAAAACGCTGGTCCAATGTGGGTACAGCGTAACATCATACAGGTGTAAATTCCTTTTTAATTGATTATTAAATTAAAGTTTATACATGCTAGTTTCCATGACAGAGTGATGATTATGATGAAATGATTATTAAACAGCAAGCACAAACTATGCAAAAGCGACAGCCCTTCCGGCACACTCAGTGTCTGAATTTACTAACTCATTTTCATTCACTTCTTCAAGTGGACTATATTAGAGAAGTAATATAGGGGATAGTACAGAGTGATTTCAAACATAGCACATGTTATAAGTTCCATAAAAAAACACCATTAAAATGGATGGTGCAGTTTTTATACAACAGCATGCTGAGATAAGGCTCAAAAATAGAACTTAAATGCTTGATCTGACCTAGACAAATAAGAGGGCCATTGGGAGCTGGGATGGATGCGAGAATCCCACAGGGCTGCCCCGTACAGCTGTGGGACAGAGTGGACCCCGTGCTGAGGCTCAGGTGTTTCATCCAGTTGGCAAGCAAGAGCAAAGGAACTCAAAGCTAGAAAACAGAAACATGGAGTGTTTCGTCATGCGCTCCAGTGGAGAGCTGGAAAACCTTCAAAATATTGTCACATCCAAATCTGAAAGCTCTCTCGCCACAGCAGACCATCAGGCCTTCGTTTAGTGCCATTACAAGAATACCCTCCTGGGATGGGAGTTTAGATAACACAACAAAAGTTTGGAATTTTAAATGTACGAAACACATAATTATGCAAAATACAGCCACTCAAGCTAGCAAGTTTGAAAGTTTACACTACCATTCAAAAAGTTTGCTCTCAGTGAGATCATTACTCCAGTCTTCAGTGTCACATGATCCTTCAGAAATCATTTTAATATGATTTGGTGCTCAAGAAATATTTCTTCTTATTATCAATGTTGAAATCAATTATGCTGCTTAATATTTTGTATATGGAGAGGAAACCATGATACATTTTTTTCAGGATTCTTTAAAAGAATAGAAAGAACAGCATATATTTGAAATAAATATTATGTATTTATTTGTATGATTGTATTATTATTGTTTTTAGTAGTAGTAGTAGTAGTAGTAGTTTAAGTATACATTTAAGTTTTTATTCACTAATACTGTTCACCTATCTGTTTGGTTCATCTATTCTGATCTGTGTATAACACAAGGACACCTCACTTGTCTGGAGAACTGGGATGGTTGACTCATGGTAGATGATGAGTCACTGTGAATCCATATCATCATGTGCGTCATTGACCGAAACCATTAGTCTGACCTGATCATGTGGATCATTTTAAGACTGTATTAAGAGACCTAAAGTTTAAAGTGACTCGTTTAAATGGTCATTAGCTCAGTTAAGAAATAAAACTAGTAAAGTCTGAGTAAATCTCCAATCCAACTTTAGATTAGAAAGGAATTGAATTGCTTTGGGACATTTCCCCCAGAGAAACCTGTGGTAAAATACCTTGCTCAAGGACAACATTGCTGTTTCATGACTTGTGTCAGTGTAGCAATGCACTTCAACATACACCATAAAAATTGTCTAGACAGTAATCATCTGAAAGGTCAGCGGCAAGCAGGGTCAAAGTTGACTGCATTGAAAACAGATGCAAATCAGGTGAAGGGGCTTTTACAGGAGTTGAGAAACACATTAATGCAAGGATGATACATCTTTTGCTTTGCTCCCAGAGACACATGCTGCCTGTTGATGATAAACCACAGGAATGAGCTTGGAAGATGAATGAATCTTATTAAATGCTTGACATGTTTATGACTCTGCTGAAAGGACAGGTTAGGACACCCAGAGAGAGATATAATATTGTCACAGTGCTTTGCAGTTATACAAACAAAACAAAGTATAAAACCATTATTACACACCACATATGCTACCGTAAACACAATATAATAAATAATAAATACAACTGTTATCATGATGAGTTCTTAGAAGAAATTAATGTATTTGTGTGGTCGTGAGAGGGTGGTACCAGATGTCACTTACGGCTCTCGTGTGAATTGGTATACCTTTTAAAAAAAATATATAAATACACTACTGTTCCGTTCAGTTCAGCCAGGACACATTAAATTGATCAAAAGTCATTTTTGTAAAGGCATTTATAATGTTACATAAGATTTCAATTTCAAATAAATGTTGTTCTTCTGAACTTTTTTATTCAAAGAATCCTGAAAGAAATGTATCAGTTTACAAAAAATATAAAGAAGCACAAGTGTTTTCAACAATAATAAGAAATGCTACTGAAAAGGAAGCACAGGAAATATCTTGATTCTGTGTTAAAAAATAAGTTCTCTCTTTCCAGCAAAACTGCTGGAAGTGCCCCTATTATGCTTTTTCGAATACTATGTTAAATGCAGTGTGTAATATAGTTGTTTGTGAATGTAAAAGTCTGAAAAGTTTTAAAGATCAAAGTGCATAAACTGCTACAGTACGCAACAATGTAACAAATTTGTATAATACCAGCCATATGGTCTGTTGCCGGCATGTTGAGAAGATGCTGTTTTCAGCGCTGCAAATCCACTTTGCATGCACTTCAAAAGGATGAGGATTCAAGCTGGAATTGATACGGAAACATGTGGAACATTGTTTTCCTACACTGAGGAAAAATCAGATACGGTAATAGGTGTTTCGTTTCTGACATGCACTAAGCGGTACACCAATCACAACAGACTGGACCGTCCGACCAATCAGAGCAGAGTAGGCTCTCGGAAATAAGGGGATTGGAGAGACTGATTCCTCAAACAAACCGGTTTCAGACTTTTTGAGAAATGAGGTGATGTGCAATGTATATTATGAAAAAATGTACGTGTTTTTTTTACCTTTGATGGATGTAAATCTATTGTAGGAGACAAAAAAAAACTAAATTAGGAATTTAAATAGCATAACAGGTGAACTTTAATTTAAAATCAAAACATAGGGCCTCATATATTGAAATAAATTAGGTCAAATATTTCAAGAGGGTTACCAACTTTTGTTTTTAGGGTTAGGGGTTGGTTAGGACAATATATCAATAACATTTTAATAATTAAGCAACTAAATAATTCCTGAAAATGAATAATACAAATGCAGAATTGAATATTAAGTGCTCTGCAGTAGCCTATAATCTTCTAGTAGGCTACATACAAAAAATAAATAAAATGAGGCTCCTAAAAATGTGGTCCGATGACTGCGGTCCTGAAAGTGCAGCCTCTGGTATTGCAAGAATACTCAACTCAAACTTTTGTAAACAGTAGTTTATATATGTAATATGTAAAAAATATAGTAAATATATATATTTATAACAGGTTGATCTGTTGCTGAATCCTAAGCAAGCAACTATCAGTCATAACATAAGCTGATGACATGTTTCTTATTAAGTTTTTTGCTATTTGTGTAAGTCATGAAATTCAAGTCATTAGATGTCACAGATTTCTGCATCCTGTCACATTATCCATAATACATTACTGCAAGACATAAACAACATGCACATATTTAAACAAAACAGCCTTCACTCTTCACACTGAAGGAGCCACACAACTGTCACACTGAGCTGTTTGTAATCTGTCAGCAGATACCAGCTCTAGCAAAGACTAAATCAGGACAGAACGGCACAGGAAACGTCTCCTTTCTCTAACTGTGACACACACTATTTAGTTAGTTAGTTACTAGACATTCACAGGAAAGTCTCCCTGGAGCAAACCTGAGGTTAAATGCTTTGCTCAAGGGCACAAGAGTGATAGGTTTCCTCTCAAGTTGCCTACACCTAGGTCCTGAGACCAAAGTGTGCCATGTTGAAAATGACTTGGATATTGGTACACTGTAAACCCGAATAAGTTAGCAAAACTCAAAAAATTTAAGGCAATCGATTGCCTCAATTTTTTTAAGTATTGAAATTTCAAAGTTTAATTAAGCAGAACTTAAGATTTTAAGTTTGTACTTAAAAATTTCAAGTTAAGAACAATTAAAATCAGAGTACACTATTTCATACATTTAACTTAAAACCTTCATGTAATCTCAATGTGAACACTTTCATTAGTATTAACTTTAACAAGCTAGTTTGCTAACATACTATTTATGTTATCATGCTAACAATAGTATGTTATACAGCACTTGCTATACGAGTACAACAATATAAAGATTTTATTTGCTCTCAAATCAAGCCGCATGCACCACTTGTCACCATGATGGTAACTATTCTAAAACCAACATTAATCACTACTAAATCTCCCACTTAACATTAATCTTGCACAAAAAAAACACATTATATTACACTTAATTTTAGCATTTACTTTCCCATTCAAGTGCCATCAGCAAAGCATGCTGGGAAATAGACATCCCAGCCGTCCAAATCATTTCATAAAACTCAAAACAATGAAACAGTTCAGTTTACTTAAAATATATCAGTTCTGTGAACTTGAAAGAAAAAGAAAGTGCTAAATACTCATAAAAATTCATTTGACTGAACTAATTAGTTTAATTTAAGTTTGTCCTACTCAAACCAATTAATTATTTTGAGCGTTAGGGTTTACAGTGAGCTTATTCAAACTTAAGAAATGGCTGTAAAAAATTCATGTTTAAATGCTTACCTTACACTGTAAAAAATGATTGTAATTTTAACAGTAAAAGACTGCAAAAATGCCACGGTAAAAACCCATTAATTGGTTAAGTGTAAGATTCCTTAGTATATATATATATATGTTGAAAAACTGTAGTAAATGTTCAGTAAAATATTGTTTAATATACAGTTGTTGGAAGTGAAAAAGAACAAGTCATCTTATAATTTACGCTACAATGAAAAAAATGTAAATTGTGACATTTCAAATTTGATGTTTTTTTTCATTTAAATCATTGTTTCTTAGTTCTATGTTATTAGTTATGTACATTTGAGTCTCATGTTATATATTATATTTTTTGCATTATTTTAGTGTCATATGTGTTACCATTATAGTGTTTTGTATTTGTGGGCAAAACACTACAATATATTAGTATTCCTCAGCTTGTGGAAAAGATATAATACTGAGCTTTGATTCTACAAGTGTCATTTTCATCACCTGTGTTTATAATATAAATATAAAGGTATATATAACGGTACAGAGTTTACTTCAGTAGCTAGAACATTATATCAATTAATAAAATATACTTTTTTACTGTAAATTTAAGTTCAATACATAAAACCTAAAATATTACAAAAAAAATTTTTACGGTAAAATACATTTTCTGTAAATTTCACAGAATTTTTAAGTGTAGAAGAATTAACTATTGGCCTAAATTATGCTCACACACAAGTCTATTTATTCTTTGTATGCAACAATGTCTCAAGGCGAAGGAATCTTGTGAAATCTGCAGGTGTTTCACTGACGCAGAAGGACATCAAGGACGTTAGACAGCGCTGCTTTTAGACAAAGCTATGAATATACAATAGGTTTGTATGTCCTGCAATAGACCTTGGTCAGAAGAAATACACAGTTTAATTTGATGGAAACAAAGCACTGAGGGACGGTGGTACACTTCAGTGCAGTTTGACGTACTGATCTAGGTCACATCTAATTTTGCAACCCATGCCATGCAAAGTGTTTTGTTAACTGACAATATTTATTTTCAATCCTTTTCTGTGAGCCTTGTTTTCGTTCATGTCAAATTACGTATGGCGTCTATAACCCAGTCCTAACAAAACTCTATAACAGACAATAACAGACATAACAAGTGGATATTTTGATGCACATGAATATACTGCCAGAACGATAAGTGAGACTAATAAAATGAGGAGGATAAATATGGAGTCAAATTTATAATGTTGCCGCTTCACAGCATCACGGATTTAAAAACCATAAATACTGAAACCGAAACAAACGCCCTGACTCATTAACCTTGTCTCATTAGACATGCTAATTGTATTCTAAATCAAAGCAGCAAAAAATGAAATGTCAATTTTTTTGCTCTTCTCTACATGATTCAATATTAGAGTGGAGACTGGTGGCTTCTCTAAACCTTTATATCAAGCCAATGTATCAAACATTCATTGGTACAGTGTGGATTTCAAACCATTTGTTGCCTTTCACTAACTAAAAATAAAGCTGGAAAAAATCGTATCTAAATATTAAATGAAAACTTAGGGCAAGACACCCCAGGTGAATAGGGTAAAAAAAAAACCTATAGATATCACCATACTTATCCAGTTGATTGATTACATTAAGAACTGCAAAAAAAAAATTGTATTACAAGTTTTATGAAATGTTATGTTTAAATACGCGAATGAGGCATTATCTAATTAAATATGCACTAAGAAAAATCTGAACATTGGATGAAGTCGGGTTCAAATTTCGTAATTAATTTTTTATGACATATTAGAGTCAAAGGTTTTAACAGAGGGGGTTTTGGAATTCTCTTTTTATCACCCATTAATCAGAAAATACTGTCAACAGCCAGAAAAAAAATTTATGTTCACCATTTCTTTAGCAATAAAATGTATAAAATCAGGCAAATTATATTTGAATAAACCCCTCAGTAAAAACCTTCAGAATATAGATAGGAATAAAACTATAAGGTTTGGTGTGTGTAAGTGCTACTGAAGTGGAGATTTCTGGCTCAGTGCAGGAGAAAAAAACTCATTTTGAGAAAACGGCCTTTAAAGAGTAAAAAGTAGTGTAACTGAAATCTACAGACGCAAACAGATAGGTGCTATAAAAGATGCATCAAAAGAGTATTTTGGATGTTTTCTTTCCACTAATTTTTGTGTCACCTTAAAACAGAAAATAAGAAATGCTGCCTTGGCAACTAACTGCACTAAAAGTACTAAAATGACTAAAACTGAAATAAAATAAAATAAAATAAAATAAAGCTACATAAAAATATTTGTTATATATATATATATATATACAGTGCTATGCATAAGTTTAGACACCCATGCTAAAGTTGACTAAAAAGAGGAATAAAAAATCATCTTTTGGAAATTGACCTTAATGCCTTAATTAAAAAAATTAGGAAAAATCCAACCTTTAAGGAAACCAATTTTCTTTGTGAATGAATAATGTATCGTAAATAAATAAATGTTCTTCCTTAAAATACAGGGTGCATAAGTTTGGACACCCCTATGTTAAATTCCCATAGAGCCAGGCAGATTTTTATTTTTAAAGGCCAGTTACTTCATGGATCCAGGATAATATGCATCCTGATAAAGTTCCCTTGGCCTTTGGAATTAAAATAGCCCCACATCATCACATAGCCTTCACCATACCTAGAGATTGGCATGGGGTACTTTCCATAATATCATCTCTCAATGCAAATCAAACTAGCTATTAGGCTAACTGAAATAAAACCATGCCAATCTCTAGGTATGGTAAAGGCTATGTGATGATGTGGGGCTATTTTAAATCCAAAGGCCAAGGGAACTTTATCACGATGGATAGTATCCTGGATCCATGAAGTAACTGGCCTTTAAAAATAAAAATCTGCCTGGCTCTATCGGAATTTAACATAGGGGTGTCCAGACTTATGCACCCTGTATTTTAAGGAAGAACATTGATTTATTTACGATGCATTATTCATTCACAAAGAAAATTGGTGTCCTTAAAGGTTGGATTTTTCCTATTTTTTTAAATTAAGGCATTAAGTTCAGTTTCCAAAAGATGATTTTTTATTCCTCTTTTTAGTCAACTTTAGTATGGGTGTCTAAACTTATGCATAGCACTGTATGTATATATATATGTATGTATGTATATATATATATATATATATATATATATATATATATATATATATAATATGACAAAAGGCACATAACACAATTGAAAATAATAGTAAATAAAATAAATAAAAATAAAATATATAATAGTATAATAATACTAAAATAACACAGAGAGCAAACATGATTAGTTGTTTAAAAGCAGCAATTTTCCCTTCTCTCTGCAAATAGCAACTGTTAAAGGGGTGGTATAATGCCCTTTTCACAAGATGTACATTAATCTTTGATGTCCCCAGAGTGTGTATGTGAAGTTTTAGCTCAAAATATCCCACAGATATTTTTATATAGCATGTTAAAATTGACAATTTTTGAGGGTGAGCAAAAACGCACCGTTTTGTGTCTGTTCCTTTAAATGCAAATGAGCTGCTGCTCCCAGCACAGAGGGCGGAGCTACAACAGCTTGCACTCACACTTTTAGCCTTTTATGTTCAAACCGGAGTCAGACAATGATGGAGAGACTCAAGAAGAAGTGACAACATGTAGAATGCAACAGGACATTTCTGAATGGTTAATTGATGAATTTATGTAGCTGATGTGTAGTTATCTTCTAGTCATTGATTAGCATATTCTGTCTTGATAATCTATAAATCGTGTTTTAGGGCGGGGTTTATGTAAATTTTAGTGTTGGTGATGTCACTAATTCAGGAGGAATGTCGTGTAGTCCCTACCAGCCGTTTGTTGTAGTCCTTAAAAAGCGATTTCTTTAAAAGCAATATCTCCCTTTGCTTTGAACTTTGAGCATTGTAACTTTGCAGATGTTGTTTGTGCTCAAACAGCAATATTACATAACTAGAGTTAAAAAAGTGAAATCATAATCAACCACCCCTTTAATCATTTGATTTACCTAATATAAATGTCTTAATACATAATAAATCAGGCTGGCCAAGTCAGTTCATAAAGCCGTCAAGTGTCAATTCTGCAAGCATTATTTCAGGGAGCTGCTGTCGTTCTGTGGTGTGAAAGACAATAGCATTCAGTACGATAACAGTAAATGGGTTATATTATGCGAGTGTGTGTGAGCAGGAGCGATGACCGTTCCCCCGACTACTTTTTCCAGGGGCACTTTGTGGATCCTTAGGGGATTGGACAATGTTCCTTAGGCCATGTAGCTAAGCTGCCTCTTCACACTATAATCCCATTACCAGCCCAAGCTGTCTTTACGGGGAAGAAGACAGGCCGATTCTGGCCTTAACGAACAACATTTCTTAATCTGTGACTTTTCAATTCCCGGTACAATTGCATTAGGCATTGCTAATATTTCAGAGAGTGGGTGGAAACCCCTTTTCACATGCTATGGAGGATTTCAGCAGATCTACTCTTGGTTATGTAGGTTACCAGCCAACATTTTAAAATAAGACATATTATCTGGAACTATTACAATAAAAATGCAATATTTAAATGGATCAGGAAGAGGAAAACGCACAAGATGTTAAGCTAAACAAGTCTGTTTAAAGAACTAACCTGTCAACTGCCATCTGTACTGAAATGAATGGAAATTTGTCACACCAGCTATGATGGATAGATGTCCTCTTTTGCCAGAAGGAAATCATTTAAAAGGGCTGTAGATTCCTTTGCCCTATTTTTTGGACAGAAAACCTATTTTATATACCTGATAGTCATTTTTTATTTTAATTGAAAAAGAATAGCACACTTCCCCTCCAACAACCAAACAATTCCTCACAGGCCTATACGCGGATGTCTGGTGAGGCAACATGTTCCCCTAAATAATTGATCACACCATCAGTTCACTATGACTTCAACAATGTTTTCTCATTGCATTTGAGATGTACTAGCTTGAGCTATTCGCATTAGACATGTTCAGCTAAACAATGACATAAAATAAGAGAAAAGTCGGGTCTTGCTATAATTAAATACCCTATAGTGAGCATTTACTGCAGCCACACATTTTCCCAAACATATTCCTAATGGTCCTTTCCATCTCGCTTCTCTGCTTGACAGTAACAGTCTGCTGCTCAGAAATAATAGATGCTCACCAAAACACTACACAAAGATAGTCCATGTTAAGTCTATGAGGGAAGCCTGAGGAGATATGCATTTCAATCTTAAAATGACACTCACTTAGGAAATCACAAAGAATTTAGCGATTCTGCTTCAGATTCCTGAACAATGTTTTTATAAAAACTAAATAAAACATACAAACTTTTGACACAAAAGAACAGTAATAATGAATTCCATAATGATTTTGTATTATAAAAAATATATATTGGATTACACAACGCTGAGGAATGCCTGTCAAAAAAAAAGTCTAAGTCTTACCACTGCAAAAAAAAGCATTTATGCAAACTTTTAGTCATAATGGTGTCGACTTGTATTGTTCCCGAATGCAAGAATTCAAAGAGTAAACGTTTAGCAGGGGTGAGCTACTTTTGGTTTCCAGTGAAGGATTCTGTCAGTTTCACCCAACCACCCGAAGCAAACGCTGTACAGGTAAGAAAGCTGTTGCCATAGACTTCCATTTTCACCATAATGTGGTTTAAAAAGTAGACATAGTACGATCCAATTTTCAGTGATAAACCTACCCTTACAATATCTGTTCTGTTAATAACCCTCTGTCGATCCGACTGTCCGTGGGTGGGGATACAAAAACACGGAAGTATAATCTGTTTTCACTAAACCCCTGGAGCTAACGTGAATGAACGTGAATTTCTCTGTCCATGCAACACAGAGAATGAGTAAACTTTTTCCATTTAAATACACAACAGACATTGTAATAACAATACAAAGCGGGTTGAAAATTGGCAAAGTTACACTTTTGACAGAAATTGTGAATGTAGAAGAGGAAAATATCCAGGGTACTTCGTGTTTATGTGAAAGCTGTTGGTGAGATAAATGTAAGGCACTCTAAAAAACACTACCCAAGCAGCCTGCTTACTTCTCATTTGTAAAGCAAAATAGTGAGCCCCTCTTTACCGTAACAGAAGCTCACTGCTCTTTATCAGGCTTTATGTTACAAACTTTGACAATCAAACTATTAAGGGCAAATGGTTAATAAACTCACTGAGCCCAATGTACACAGCATAATTTCCACAGCAGAATGTAGAGCACTCCAAACCTCCACAGACTAGGATGCCGGGCTTATCAGGTCCAAGCAGGTTTCACAGATGCTGCTCTGTGCGTGGAACTGGGACTACATCAATTTAGCAACCAAGCTGGGGAAAATTGAGGCCTGACATAGAAATGAGAAGGTAACACAACTTTGAAGATGACAACTAATTTTCAGCTGGATGCATTTGCTATGAAGCCCAAGTTATTTATTTTTCCAGACTGTACTTTTGAGTAGTTTATAACTTAAAAAATCTGCTATATTTAAAAAAATAATAATAATTAATATACATACATACATACATACATACACACAAATGCTTCTGTTTGGGATCAGTAAGAATTTTTATGTTTTTTAAAGAAGTCTCTTATGGTCATTAAGGATGCATTTATTTGATTAAAAATACAGCAAAAACAGTCATGTTTTGAAATATTTTTACAATTTAAAATAACTTTTTTGTATTTAAAGGTGGGCTAGGCAATTATTTTATAACATTTTTTTGTTATTCTGGTTGAAACTCTTTTCCGAATGCAATGATACAATGTCCTACCTGCCTGTCAACATACGTATTTCCATACCTCCTCGTGTGCTATGCAGACAGTCACGAGAGCCGCAAACAAACAGCAGCCGCCTTTTACAGTTCCTCCTAAACCAAAACAGCGAGCTTATGTTGCGTTCATGCCATGTCGTAACCTTAATTATGAGATGGCAACCCATGATATTCTACCCGGAGCTGTTCATGTCCTAGCCTCTCTCCGAAAATGCCTACCCTACCTTTAAAATCCCATTTGAGGGTGGAATCTCATGCTTTCAAAGATGGCTTGCTATTGCTAGCCTCTCCAAAATAGCCTACCCTACCTTTAATATATTTTAAAAAGTAATTTATTCCTGTGATGGCAAAGCTGACACATGATCCTTCAGAAATCATTCAAATTTTCTGATTTCGTGCTCAAGAAACATTTCTTATTATTATCAATGTTGAAAACAGTCGTGCTGCTTAATATTTTTGTGGAAATCATTATACTGTTTTCAGCATTCTTTGATAAATAGAACGTTCAACAGCATTAAAAAAAAAAAAAAAAAAAATCATACTGACCCTAAACCTTTCTCTCTCTTTATGTATGTATATGCAATATCAATATTAGTTTATAAAAGTAAAAATATAAGTATCAGTTTATAAAACTGTTGTGCTGCATATATCACACTCACAAACATGCTGTTGTATATCAACACATACGCACTCTTGCTTGTGCGATGTAGCTTAATTTCGGATCTAATAATTACTGTCTTTGGAACTTTAACTGCTATTTTGGGGATCCAAAATGAAGTCATTGTTGTGATTCATGCTGCAGGTGCTGACTGCTGCCCCACACAGATGACTGCGAGCTCAGCCCCATCATGGCTGATTATTCTCTCTAATTACATTTGCAGGTGATGGGTGCACAGCATGGCCAACCTCTTCAACTTCAGATATGATCTCATATTGCTATTCCTCATCCTCGGGCACATCAGAGTAATTGCTGCTACTACTACTACCAGAGGGATGCTATAATAAAAAGCCCTCATAGATAAGAGTTAAACACATGCGGCCCCCCTCACAAGATGTCTGTCACGTTAAATCACTGCGATGAAGGACGGACAGATGGATGTGGATCAGCTGCACAGATGTAGCAGTAGGGCAGGGGGAAGTTTAATAAGAGCTCAGGAGAGATGGGGGTGAGATGTTATGCTCCATCACGATAAGAGAGAAGAGAACGGATGTCTCCACGTCAGATCAGGGACAGTGAGAGCAGGGGGGAAAGGCAGATGAAAGCTTAAAACAATCAGTGGCGTTAATCTGCAAGGTGTAACAGCTGCTCCTGGTGTATTCTGAGGTGGCTGGCCCGGATCGGATCCTTTAGGCCCTTATTAGCCTCGCTCGACCAGGTCTAGCATGCCTAAATCCAGGTCACACCTCCTAAAAAAAACAAGATTCCTGCCATTCCCCTCGGACTATCCAGGGTAACGAGGATTACGTACCTCTAGGACAAATCTTGACTCTAAAGGATCATGTACATCCTTTAGGATCATGTACAGTAATGAATAAATTCTATATATTTCACTATATTGGGTGGATAATTTACAATTTCACTACATTAGTCCTACAAAACCACTGGCTAAAAAATAACACATGTAATATCAAGTGTGCTTAGATCAAGGGACCCTATTCACTTTTCCGAGGTTCTCGGAAACTAAAGTTGTCATAGTTTGGGTAAACTATGATAAATGGAAACTACAACAAATGCAATTTTTACGTTCCAATTTGCTCCAATAGCAAAATAAAGAAATCCATGATAGCACTTTTATGACTTTGCAGAAGAGTACAAAAAATCAAAAGATTGATTATGTGTCAGAAGAGACAAAGATGTCAAATGTTGTATTAGAAAAACTTATGCAGCAGCATCAGTTTTCGGTAATGTAATGTCAATGTAATTTAACAGAGTATAGTGTTATAATAAACATGAAAAAATATATATATATAATTTTTTAGTTGTTGCTAGATTTACAATGTTAATAACTGTGGAAACGCATCATCAGTCTGTGAAAAGGGTCCGTATAGCCCTTGACCTAACTGTCCATCCTAACGAAAGGATAAGCTTATCTGTGTCTAATCCCACTGAAATAGCTATTTCTTCTCAATGATCCTCATAAAACATACTATGATCATATAATGATGCTATAGAAGTGCCTATGGCATATACTGTAAAGCGTTGGAGTGCATGGTCAGCTAGTTTGCAGATTCCCCAGGTGTCTCTGAAGCCCACACAGGCACACAGCAGTGTGCCCAGAGGACCCATGGCCTCATTTAGATGGCTGAGATCCTCATTACTGTATCCACTCTCCCAACTTACACCTGCTGTAAAACAGCTTCGACCTCGCCTACGCTTCGGAAAGCGACACAACAGCACCTCTGAACATGCAGCTCTCAAGGGAAGTGCAACTATGATGCCATGCTGGTCTGCTGTTGAAATTGTATGCAAGTTTATAAACAGATTGCAATTATAATTATTTGAGGATCATGTTGAGAAAACTGTATGGCAGTGGCGTCAGTTCTTTTCGCTGCACTACTTCCCGCAGGTGGCAGAGAGAGGGGGAGGGCAACAGGGCTGCAGGTGTGATATATGGCAGCACTTACATGAGATGATCTAAAGCATTAATGAGAGCTGAATCTGTCTCTTGTCTCAGATCTGTCAGGATGTGTTTCTTGACAGATGAATGTGAGCATAATGGTTTTCAGCCATATACTTTCCAGGTAAATCCTGGAGTTCATAAGAGCTGTAGTGGAGTAAAAAGACACTGTAGTGTAAGTAACATTTGAAGCAAAAACAGCCAGCAATATAGTGAATTCAATTATATGTAAATAGGACTGGGTGGTATAACAGCAGAAACATGCCATCCAATAGAGACTTATATTTATATATTGTATATACTAGATATATTCGCACAGATAGTGGGAAGGACCTTATCACATGTTAAAGCAACGGAAAAATAGGGAGTAATGCAAAAATACGTTGGGACGTGTACTGCAAATGTCAACATGAAATGTTATTAGGCACTACACAACGCAGAGCAATAGCACAACATACAAAATTTAAATTCCAGGCGATTTGTGGCTCGTCCAATCAGAATTTAGATTCAGAAGTATTTTTATAATATTAGCTTTACCATTTTAAAGGGGTAATGAAATGAGATATCAAGTTTTCCTTGATGTTTTAACATGCAAGAGGTCATCATATATAAAAACATCATGTAAGTTTCAGAACTCAAAACTTCCTTGTTAGTCCCAAAACAGCTTTTATTAAAGCCAAGCTCCGAAATCGACTTGTTTTGGATTTTGTCACATTATGACGTAATAGTGTGATGAAAGACCAACTCTGCAGAATCAGATGAATGCCTTATTGCATGCATCATGCATCTCTATGCATCATCGCATCTTTGGCCCGGCCCACTGGCGCATTAGTGAGATGAGGAGAGATCTGCTGCGGATTTCTTACAAAGGACCCTAATGCTAGGAAAGTGATTATTTATTTTCAACTACATTTCACTGTGGATTCTTAGGCAAATCAGTCGCATTTTGGTGCAGAGTTTGCAAACAGACTTTTACTGCAAGATATGGACCCGACAGTAATGCCGCAACATGAAAGTACGAGACTCTTGCCAAAACTCCAGTTATAATCAATGACACTGTCTACACTGCACAATGAATCTCTTATTTACACAGTGTTTGCACTGTTAGTTATGATGCAAGTATTCCAGAAATTGAGTTGCATTGACGAGATCACTGCATTCATGCGCTCAACGGACATATCTGTCATAGGCTGCAATGCTCATCGCTGCAACCTTTCATGTGATGGGAGTAAATCTAAATCTAATGCTATAATCAACACTTTTCACAATTAGTTAATTTCGACAGCTGTAACAGTAAAAAGGAAGTCAAGATTTTGAGAGAGTCCCACGTGTAATACTTATTTCACATGCAAAGATGTTAGCCAATCAAAGCAGTGGGCGTTTACACTGAAGTCTCTCAGCAGACACACCCCTTCAAACAGAGCGATCAAAATCGGCCAAAATAAGGGTAGAAAATGGCCTTTAATTTCTAAAATGTGACAATTTTGACATTAAAAGTGCACCTAAGGAAACATTATAAAGAAATAAAGTTCATGACTCCTTTAAGTCAGCTGCTCTTGCAGTGTCAGACTTTCATTTATTTGTTATGAATAATCCAATGTTTTAGTTTGCTTCCATCCAAGTTTAAAAAAGAGAAAGTAATCAAATGATTAAGTTTCATTTGTGAAGTATTTAATTCACTCGATTATCCAAAAATAGGCATTGTCACAAGGTTACTTAAATTTTACCTTTTTTCCCCAAATTATACAGAAATATAAACTGTTACCACCATCATGTAAAATCTACGTCTAAGTGCCAAAATCTATCTTATAATGATCTGTATCAGTGCAAATCAAAAGATTGATTCCAACAATAGATTGGTGTCAGGGTTAATGAATTGAAACATGGATTTTTTTTGCCATTATTAAAATGTTCTTTGCTGTGCAGGGGGCAAACATAATTGCCTCTGGTAGGTGAGCATTACTGTTTCTAATGATGTCTGTTGTGAAGGCCCAGTGATCCGCACTCAATTACAGCCATTGATTATCCACCTCCGGCTTTTCAGAGGATGAAACAGTTTGTTTAAACATCCTGCAATTTGCTACAGGTGGTTTCGAGCTTAGAGAAAACAAATATTTTAAAACATTTTTGATTGGTAAGGACGACATAAGTATGGGGAGTATTAAATGTTAGACTTATTTCAAACTATCTTCTCTGAAAATATAATCACAATTGACCTTGTACATTCCAGGAAAGCAGTTAAGATATTTGCACAAAGGTTGTACGATCACAAGTAGATGTAACCCAGGGACTAGAGAGCCACATTGATCACAACTGAATACTTGTTCAAGGGACTTAAGCCATCTCCTGTGGGGCTTTTCCTTTAAATCGGTGTGGAGTGTATTTAAGCTGGTATGGATTAAAAACGCTGGATAAATGGCATATAAATCCTGGGCATTTTCATTTTCAGAAAATTTTAAGATGACAGCAGGCACTAATAAGCCAAACTTAAGTTTTATTGTTATTAATAAATAAGGGTCTGTGCCTAAATTTGCAGTCTACATATAAAATGCAACATTCAGACCACCTTCAAACCTTGAGGTTTGTCAACGTATGAAGTCATTACTTAATTAGGTGTAATATTCTACAGGCTGCCAGATAAAAGTGAATGTGCAGTGTAGTAATTTTGCAAGGCAGCATATAGGTGGCAATATTCTTTTGGGGGTCATCAAGACAGGTCACACAAAACAACTAAAGATTTGCAGGCGGCAGCAATGTCATCGGGCAGTTTCCCCATTATATGGCGCATTCTCCATATAATGTGATAATGGTGCCTCCCTGGAGGTACAGAAAACACCACCACATCAGCAACTTGCCATGTTGGAAACACAGACCAAAACCCTGACAAAGCAACCAATACCTGTTTAATATATCTCACTACATTTCAAAACATCACAAAGGTTATGAGGGCATGTGAATGCAATTTTGTTATTTTCAACCTTGTCAAGGAAACAAGAATTGTGAGTTTTGGAGCTCTAAAGGAAAAACTGCAGCACACTGACACAGTTTAATCTCGTCAGCCAGCACTAAAAGTGAATTCGTACCTTGTTCTTGCGTGCAAAATTCAACGGATTACAAGCTCCTCTGACTTGAGGCTTGTTGGAGATTAGTAAGGAGGACAATGGTCATATCACAGTACCAGGAATCACTGTCACTACTTTCAGGCGTTGGCTACAAATGGCTCTGTCATGTCAACAATCTTCATTTCAACACCTTAGTTATTTATAAGGGAATTTCAAGATTCAAGTCATGTGATGACTTCCCATAAGCAATGAATAGCATGGCTTTATACTTCAGGATGAAATATGTTGGTAAGAAGTAAATATCTGTTTAAAACTTCTAAAATAATATTTCATAACCACAAAAAATATATATAGAACAGGCATTATTATTGATGTTAGCTATTACTTTCCATCAACTTTTGATGAAATTTTGCTTGAATGTTAACACATTATTAAACACTACAATGTTAAAGTTATCTTATTGTATAAGAAAAATGTAATCACGTGAGATAAACAAAACCTATGTAGCCTAATAAATATGATCTGAGAGTTCAATAATGATACAACCTCTTTTAACTTTCTCAATTCATCACACCATCAAAAGACGTAAGATTTGCTCATTTAGAAGCTATTTCTACTGTATAGAGTAAGTTGATATTTCTCTCACCTGGAAACACCCACAGTAAGGTGAGAAGCAGAAGAAATGTTGGAGGTCTCCAGTCCATCAGCCTCTCCATCGCTCCCCTCGAAGCGCCCGCTCGCGCGACAACTCATATAGCATCTAGTGATAGTGATACTCTCGCGCTCTTCGTATTCTGCATGAGATGTCTTCTGCCTTCCCTCGCTCTTTAAAATTAATATTTTGTTTGAGTATATCAAATCATTCAACCCCGACAGAAGAACCCGAGTCAAGCTTGTAAATTCCCTCCTCTTCTCTCATCCGCGCAGCTCAGACATTTGGAGAAGTGCTCTTTGTCTAAAGCTTCGGTGCTTCCTTCCTTAAAATAAACTCTGTGGATATTTAGTCAAGTATTTTCATTCATAACTGAAGTTTTTAGTAGTTCTTGGAGGGTACGAAGCGAGTCTGTCACCTTCCACTAGCAAGTCTAGATCATGTGTGCATGAAGCCACGCCCCTTTCTCTTTACAGGTGTTACGAGCTCCTCGATCATTCCCTCTCTGCATTACCCGGAATAGCCGATTAATCCAAAAACTATTTTAATGTAATTTTTACTATATATATATATATATAGTATATTATTAACTTTTATAGTTACATTTTCTTTTAGAATGATCATTTTTATCAAGCTCGTATTTTTAAGTTCAGTAATTTCACTTAAAAGACAATTAATAGGTCATTTTCATTGCCATTTAAGTGAAATTACTGAATTTAAAAATACGAGCTTGATAAAAATGATCATTCTATGAGAAAATTTCAGATGGCACTTAGAGGCTTTTGCATCTGAACTCTTCATATATATATATTATATTATATTATATTATATTATATTATATTATATTATATTATCAAAAATATATTACATTAAGATTTAATAATATTGTATTGAAAAAATGTTTTACTTATTTGGTACTGACCAAAATGTGCACGATTGCACATACAACCTCAACAGGAAACATACACACACACACACTTTCCATACAGATGTTTTTATACTATACAAACTGTATATTCTATCCCCTAAACCTAACGTTACCCTAGTCTTTAACACATCCCAACAGAAAACTTTTTGCATTTTGTTTTAAACATCATTTGGATTATAATTTATAAGCTGTTTTCCTCATGCAAGACCAAAATATTTCCCCACAAGGTAAGTTCAAAAATGAATGTATTACCATCTTTGGTCCTTACTCCTTACAACACTTGGTTTACCAGGACCAAACACACACAAAATCAACTAATAAATTCATCCTGACATAAGACAACAACAAAACCTGCAACAAAACCAAAAGTGCAAGCACATTAATAACTCATTCTGCACTGCATCCTAGGACAAAAAATATTGTTGGTTTAACTTAAAAAAAGTAAGTTACCTGGCTACCTTACAATTTTGAGTTCATTGACATTTTTTTTTTTTTAGTTAATACAATGGAGATTGTTTACAGTTATGTTATCTGAACCACATTATCGAAGTTGATTTGACAAAAGATAAAAAGTTGTGATAACAAATCATGAAAATATATATATTTTTTTAGTGGGTGAATGGGTCTAAACCACAAAACAATTTCTTTCCTGTACGTTCATTTGAACTATAAAAACAATGCATCTGCTTGTTGGTTACAATTTAAAAATCGGACTATACAACATCGTAATAAAAAAGCTGCATTGGGATTTTTCTATGGTTAGGATATTTGACCTAAGAATAATTTTCAGTGTACGTTTCTTTCAGACTGAATTGGTGCAACCAATTATGGCGAATGCATTGTGACATAAGTTGATCTGTGGTATTAGGCTATAGTATAGGGTACAGGAGAAGGCATATACACAGACCCTGAGCAAAGCTCATTCTCACCCTCTCCGATTGGCCGGTTGCCATAGAAACACATCCGAAGTTCATGCATTAGCGCTGCTCAATTATTGGGGACTGGTGAGCTCAGGTCTTTGATTGTCTTGTCTGAGCTTTACATCTAACTTGGAACTACAGGTACAACGTGTCTGGCACAAAGACTGATTAAGAGAAAATGGTCAAATAACTTTTGGTGGAAGGTCAAACATGTGGTGTACGCTTCAGTTATTCAGTTTTAAACTATAGCCTGCCGTACAAATTAGCTCCATTTCCTGACAATAATTTTCAAACCGCGACATAAATATATTTTAAATGATGAAATTTATAAAACAACTGAATACCTTGGGCAAAGTCAAATGAACTTTCACACAACCAACACATTTTAAATATGATATTATAGTATAAATATAGATTTATACAATACTAGGAAAAATATTTGTCTGTGGGTGTCACCAATAAAAACAGAGAATAAAGAGTGGCAGCTGCTGTCACCACTGCTGCTTCAGAGAGAAGAGCAAAAATGATCAGATCTTAGGGTTGTTGATTGATGAAGCATGTGACAATATATACAAAGATTCTACAGGCTGTCATTGTTGTGTATGCAACACAGAGGGAGACAGGATAACCTGCTCATAATGTGCGTGCAAAACAAAATTTGACAGAAAAATATTGCAACGTGACATTTTCTTCACATTCAGTTTTATAATATCCAGTTGGATTTCCATGGCATTGAACACTCAGGGTCATCATGGTTAAGGGTCAGAGGTCACTCTTCTTAACTTGCGTAAGGCCGTTACCGAAGCCAGTGATTATAGTTTATATATTTATTAATATTAATATTTTTATTACAAAAACAAATCCCTTCGCTTCAGAAGGCCTTTATGAACCCTCTGGAGCCGTATGGATTACTTTTATGATGGTTGGATGCGCTTTTTTTGGGCTTCAAAATCTAAGGTACCATTCACCCCATTATAAAGCTTGGAAGAGTCAGGAATCAGGATATTTTTAAACATGGTAACTCCGATTGTGTTTGGCTGAGGGGGAGTAAATTATGGGATAATTTCCATTTCTGGGTGAACAAACCCTTTAAGCCAATAGCCTTTTGTTTCCATTCATTTAATGGGCACTGTAGTTGCATTTATGTTGTTTTTATAAAAGTAGTTCAGGCAAGAATGTAAATACATAAAATGAGAACAAAACATTTTCTATAATAATAATAATTAGGATTTAACATAAACCTACAGTATTTGGCTTCTATAGAATTTATTAGTTTGGTGGTACCTTTGTTTTACCTGTATATTTAAAGATTAAAGATTATTTATAGCTTTTAACCAAAAAAAGATGTAACATTTTCATTTGAACCTTTGCATTTCTGAACAAATAAAATATTTGGTGAGTCTTCTCTGCCACCTAGTGGTCAAGGTAGACTCTCAAAAAAATTCAACACTGCACATAATATTTAATTTTTCCAAAGTAAAGACCTAATAAATAAGTGCAGTTCTCAGAAATATATTCTAAAAGACTTAGGCTAGCTTAATATAAATGTTTGACAACTGGGACAGGATACTGTGTAAAATTTCAATCTGTACAATAAATGGTTTTAAATCCGTTTAAACTCAAAGCCAAACATACACAGCTTTACTGACATTTAACCACCCTCATAATAATAGAACACTCTGCCGATGTAAAACTGTAGATTTCAGTGGTGTTACACAACCATTAATCCAGACATTTCACTTAGTGAGTTTTTGATCCAGTGCAGCTCATGTAAACATGAAGACATGGGGCATATGAGCCTGGAAGCAGCTGACCCTATATAGGCCTACTTTTGTCAGAACAAGCAATAAATACAGCCTACTAATATTAAAATAATAATAATAACATACATTTATATATATATATATATATATATATATATATATATTTTTTTTTTTTTTTATTAAATAGGCCTAAGTATAATTATTGATAAAATGATAGGCTAATGGTAGGATATTATATTATTATATTATTTTACACAAATATAATAAACAAAAGGTTGGAATCACTAAGAAATGTTTACGTTTTTCAACTTCGTCGTTAGTTTGTTTTGTTTTGTTTGCGCGTGACTTTGCTAGAGACGGCGCTTACAAGAAGCTCATTCTTGTATAAATCGTCCCCAACATTGGCAACGCGGATATTTTTTTGCAATTCCTTTTTTCCAATTGCAAAACCCGGAAAAACGGGTTTAATGGTCGCCGTTTCACAGCGAGGCCAAGGTGGGGAACAGCTACCATTTGTACAGTTAAGTTCTCAAATTTTTTAGAGTATCGTACCCCCTAAGGCTTTTAACATCCTTCTGTGTACCCCCTCTCTGCAGTCACACCTTTTTCAGTAAGGGGCAATTAATATTTGCCCCCTTAAATCGATTTTTCCAGTGCATTTTTTACCTTTAAAAATTGCTTTATAATATAAATAATGCTTTAAATAAAAAATAAAATAAAAAAAAGTTCAGTAGAGAAATATGCAATGATGGTAAAAAACAAAGTGACGCTTTTAAATATTAAATTAAAACCGCCATTAGGTGGCGGCAAGTCACTGTCTTTATGAGTGAGTCATCGAGTCATTCATTCATTCAGTAACGAAGCAAGTGGCTGTAATTATGAATGAATCATTGAAGCATTGACTCTCACGATTTGTTCAAAGCCGCAGATTCATTCACAAACACTGCTGTGTGCAGCTGTTCTGCTGTGGCTTTCGTGGAGCTATTTATTTGTTGAAAAATATTCGTTTGTTGAACTGTTGTATAAAATTAATGTCACATTTGCAGTCGTGTGGATATTCGATTAATGTGATCTACATTAGGCTACACACAGGAACTCATACAGGGTATGTTTTTGTATCGAAGAGAGTTTAAATCTTAAATCGATCTCTATGCACAGTCTGTGTCTATATTTGTTCTTCATGTTAGTAAGTGCTAAATCCCCAATTTTACAAAGGTAGGCTACATGGCAGTAGGCTATAGCGCGATTAGCCAAGGCAGCATCGTTGAGTGAATGCAGTCAGTTTTGACTGCAAAAGATGAGGTAATTTGATCGGATTTACAGCATTTTACCTGCTAGAAATATATGCTCAGCCTCAGTTTTAATGTTATTTTAAGGTGCGGTAAAATTAAATGAACGCAAAACTCAGCATATTGTTCGCGTACCCCCTTCTGTCACCTCACGTACCCCCAGGGATAGGGGAGAGCGGGGCACAACCTAACGCAGGGCTAGTTGTAACACCCTTGTTTTAAATACTTCCACACATGCTAGCATGACAAAACTTTGTGTATTTACTAAGCGGCAACCTCCCCGTCTCTCTCTTGAAACCAACACGGAAGTGAGTTAAACTGCAATTCATTGACTGGCCGCTTGGCCTGGCTGCAGAAGTGAGTCAAATCTGTATCTCCCCCATGTTAAAATTACCAACTTTACAGCAGAAAAAAATATGTTTACAGCCTGGATCTCTATGTGGCTTTGGTCTATACAGCTAATTTTGCCCTTCATAACAACTGTGAGGGGGGTGAATTATTTTATAACTCGTCCGTTTAGTTGATTAATATTTAAATTTAAGGGTGTGGCCACTTGAGTGACAGATGGATTGCCGCTGTCAATGCTAGCCGTTTGTCTGCTGTTACTAGTCGTCACTTCACCTCAGCAAATGTTAGCTGCTGAACTTGCCATCTGTTTGTGCTTTTTTTCGGGATTATTTCATACAATTTAATACTTGGGTACAAAGCCCACGTCTTTGGATTCCGTCGTTATCGTTCGAGAGAACAACCAGCGCTGTATTTCAGTTGTTTTCCTCTGTGAACATGCACTAATGGATGTCTGACAATTTCGTTGCTTTTGGGGGTTTTCAAATTTAAAACGTCAATAAATGCTCGTTCGTTCTGCTCTCACGGAACAGATGGATTATAATATGCTTATGTACCGTCAGATGAAATCATGCAGGCGTCGGCGCTTTCTCCGTCCGTGCAATAAATGCACATGAATGAGCGCGGATTTTCTAGCGCATTTACTTGCACTTCAAAGGCAATATATCTATGGTTTAACCCATTTGAGAGACGGCCAAAATCAGAATTTAAAATGGACTGAATAAGCTCTCTACGAACTTGAGCGATGCCGCGCTGACGGACCATGAAAGAGTGACGGACATGTATGCACATAAATCACTGTCACACACAAACACTCTCAAAGTAATACACAGTCTCACTTGTAGCCATGTCTTTTAACTATTACAATATTTCGAAGGGCAAAAATAGGAACGTTTAATTGGCTTTACATCATCAGCTAACTCGATCACGTCGAGCTAGGTGATTTCAGATAGCCAGGCCAGGCTCCTCAGCTCCACTTACGCCTGTGGAGCCTATTTTCTGTTATCCGGGAGTGACGCAAGGCCAAGATGGCGACGGCCGGCTCCGCCCACTTTAGGCTTCAAAAATGCTCTTCAGAAACCTACGGGTGACGTCACGGACACTACGTCCATATTTTTTTACAGTCTATGGTATTTACTAGATGAAATATCAACAATCTATAGAGAAAAAAATGCGGCAAAATTAAAATCTTTGGAAGATACCAAAGTCTCCGGCACGGACACCACCGTCTCCGGAAAGGACACCGCCGTCTCCGGCATGGGCACCACCGTCTCCAGAAAGGACACCACCGTCTCCGGCACCGGAAAGGACACCACCATCTTTGTACAGTTTTGTACACGGACACCGGCACGGACACCACCGTCTCTGGAAAGGACACCACCGTCTTTGTACAGTTTTGTACACGGACACCGGTACGGACACCAATGTCTCCGGAACGGACACCAAATTCTCCGGCATAGACATCATCGTCTCCAGCACGGACACCGGTACGGACACCACCGTCTCCGCCACGGACACCAATGTCTCCGGCATGGGCACCACCGTCTCTAGAAAGGACACCAATGTCTCCGGCATGGGCACCACCGTCTCCAGAAAGGACACCACCATCTCCGGCACGGACACCAGCACGGACACCACCGTCTCCGGAAAAGACACCACCGTCTCCGGAAAGGACACCACTATCTTTGTACAGTTTTGTACATGGACACCGGCACCACCGTGTCTGGAAAGGACACCACCGTCTTTGTACAGTTTTGTACACGGACACCGGTACGGACACCAATGTCTCCGGAACGGACACCAAATTCTCCGGCATAGACATCATCGTCTCCAGCACGGACACCGGTACGGACACCACCGTCTCCAGCACGGACACCAATGTCTCCGGCATGGGCACCACCGTCTCTAGAAAGGACACCAATGTCTCCAGCATGGGCACCACCGTCTCCAGAAAGGACACCACCATCTCCGGCACAAGGTGGTGTCCGAGCCGGAGACGGTGGTGTCCGTTCCCAAGACACTGACACGGACACCACCGTCTCCAGAAAGGACACCACCCAACTTCTCTAGCACATCTCCGCCGTCTCCGGCACGTTAAAATGTTAAGCTTTGTTTTTAAAATATGGACATTAGTTTGGCTGTAATCCTCAGTCACTTGTAAGATAGTAAAACCAACATGAAAAAGAATTGTGATTTTCCTGAAAGAAATTTGTGAAGAGAAAGAAAATCGGTGTGTCAGTGTCTGTGTTCGTTTAATGGTCGCCGATTCACAGGCACACCTGGGATGAAAACAGCGAGGCTATTTTACACGTGGACACTGGATTGTAAATAGGCTACAAATCTTTGTAGTGATACAAAAAAACATTTTAAATGGTGCAGAAGCCTCCAAAGTTAGGTACATAGGGCTGCTTTTGTCTTTTGGTCAAATGGCCACCCTCCGCTAACTGTGGCCACCAGCAACATGTTTTCGCCTCTGGCCTTCAGAATCAGGACTAGAACAGTCAGTCGCCGCCATAACAATGAGGTACAAAATTGCTTTCCACATTATTTTCTCTTCAGTTTTTTTGTTACTCACTTTGCATTGCATTTCTTGTACTGTTGGCTCTTGAATGACAAGTTGTGCTATTTACATGTAACATGTAAATACTAGGCTACATATGCCATATGTGTATGCTAAAAAAGTTAGGCTATGCTAAATGTAGATGATGTATATTCTATCTGATGCTTGACTTTTGAGGAGTATATTGCAAATGCAGACACATGAGTATGTGTATCTCTTAATGGAAGCTTTAGATGGGTTTAGACTTTTCCAAGTAAGTACTACGATATAAAAGCTGTGTTCAAAAGACAGTGATTTAAAAATTTTAACATCAACCAAATCCTTATTTTATGAAGCTTAATATCAACAGTGAGCAGTTCTCTTCTAATTAAACATCTGTTATAGAGATCCATGTATCTGGAATCAATAAGTGGACGGATTGCAGGGGGCAATAGTGTTCTGTTAACTGCCCCTTGGCCATTCAGACTGAACAAAACTAACAAAAGGGAGGGTAAAGAAACAATGAGGTGAACCTCAGCTGTGAGAATGACACCTCATCACAGGGACAATAGACTTCTATATTCTGCCTTCATAAACACATTCCTTGCTTTTATTTTTGTTAGTAAATAGTGCAGCACTCTTTTCTTTGCATGAGGTTCTCGTTTAATTGCATGGAGTTACAAAAGAAGTGATCTGTTAGTAAGCAGGTTTTGTATAGATTCTTTGGTACAATCTGTTGAACAGGTTCTCTAGGGAATCTTTGGATTCAAATGATGCAGATGGGCAGAAAAAGAGAGAGAGAGAGAGAGAGAGAGAGAGAGAGAGAGAGAGATAAAGACTTGGAGCTCCAGTGGCACTATCATTTCCAATAGCCACATAGCTGGAACTGATGCGTTTGTTTCACCTCTGCTTTCAGACCAAGATAAGTCCATCCAAACTTTATTTCAACAGTATATCTTAAATATCTTGGACTTACTTGAATGGATTTTTTTATGCTAGATATTTTTTTCTACTGAAAGTTTCTGTGCACAAGAAGAAAGATGCTGTTCCATCTACTCAGAGCACTTCTTCAGCTAAACATATATACACAATCCAAAGACACAGATATCACACCCACCTTTTCTTCAATCACTTCAAAGAGTCTGTCACACCTGGATTTGGAGCGGGCTATTGGCGTTAGTGGTGAGTTAATTTTCCAAAATGTTTTAGGTGTTTTACAGATTTGATTGTCAGTATATGTTCAAAATATAAAAATGCACTTAATGAAAAATATTTGTTTATTAAACTGACTGCATTTAGTTTGAAGTGTTCACAAAAGCTATATTTTATATTAAACTATATTCCAAAAAATTACTTTATTCACCTGACTGCTAAAACAGGTGCAGCCTCAAGGGACTTCTCAGGTGTTGCCATGACAACAGCTGAAGAGACCCCTCCCCCTTGACTACTTTTTGTACATTTGCAGAGTGTAAGACCCTGGGGCAATAGAGATATGATTTTTCCCTGCATCTTCAACCTTTAACTTTTTTATGATTTCTTGGAGTCTAGAGTTGAAAGGTATATTTTCACCATTCATTTGTTGAATTAAACATTGCAATCAGTCACTAAAAAGAATCTGGTGTGTTTGATTCACTAAAAATAATTGGTTAAAAGGAGTCATTCTTTCGGGAGTCAGACTGGACTTGTTGCGCTGTATGTTTTTGATTCACTAAAAAGAACGTTGAGATATGCATGTAACTACTGTTCCAAGAAAGAGGGAACCGAGGTATAACACATGACTATGGGATATCGCTCTCTCGCGTCATTCTCTGAAGACACCTTTATTCACGCCTAAAAGGCCAATGACACATGCCGACGTGGGCGGGATTACCTGTTGCACCTTGTATCCTTCCTTCTGGGAACAGTAGTTATATGTAAAACTCAATGTTCCCATTCAGTCGGTTCAGTCGGTACAACCCATGACTATGGGACATACACTCACCTAAAGGATTATTAGGAACACCATACTAATACTGTGTTTGACCCCGTTTCGCCTTAACTGCCGAACTGCCTTAATTCTACGTGGCATTGATTCAACAAGGTGCTGAAAGCATTTTTTAGAAATGTTGGCCCATATTGATAGGATAGCATCTTGCAGTTGATGGAGATTTGTGGGATGCACATCCAGGGCACGAAGCTCCCGTTCCACCACATCCCAAAGATGCTCTATTGGGTTGAGATCTGGTGACTGTGGGGGCCATTTTAGTACAGTGAACTCATTGTCATGTTCAAGAAACCAATTTGAAATGATTCGAGCTTTGTGACATGGTGCATTATCCTGCTGGAAGTAGCCATCAGAGGATGGGTACATGGTGGTCATAAAGGGATGGACATGGTCTGAAACAATGCTCAGGTAGGCCGTGGCATTTAAACGATGCCCAATTGGCACTAAGGGGCCTAAAGTGTGCCAAGAAAACATTCCCCACACCATTACACCACCACCACCAGCCTGCACAGTGGTAACAAGGCATGATGGATCCATGTTCTCATTCTGTTTACGCCAAATTCTGACTCTACCATCTGAATGTCTCAACAGAAATCGAGACTCATCAGACCAGGCAACATTTTTCCAGTCTTCAACTGTCCAATTTTGGTGAGCTCGTGCAAATTGTAGCCTCTTTTTCCTATTTGTAGTGGAGATGAGTGGTACCCGGTGGGGTCTTCTGCTGTTGTAGCCCATCCGCCTCAAGGTTGTGCGTGTTGTGGCTTCACAAATGCTTTGCTGCATACCTCGGTTGTAACGAGTGGTTATTTCAGTCAAAGTTGCTCTTCTATCAGCTTGAATCAGTCGGCCCATTCTCCTCTGACCTCTAGCATCAACAAGGCATTTTCGCCCACAGGACTGCCGCATACTGGATGTTTTTCCCTTTTCACACCATTCTTTGTAAACCCTAGAAATGGTTGTGCGTGAAAATCCCAGTAACCGAGCAGATTGTGAAATACTCAGACCGGCCCGTCTGGCACTAACAACCATGCCATACTCAAAATTGCTTAAATCACCTTTCTTTCCCATTCTGACATTCAGTTTGGAGTTCAGGAGATTGTCTTGACCAGGACCACACCCCTAAATGCATTGAAGCAATTGCCATGTGATTGGTTGATTAGATAATTGCATTAATGAGAAATTGAACAGGTGTTCCTAATAATCCTTTAGGTGAGTGTATATTCACGCCCCACGACCACATATCCCCATGTTTTTCAAGGGAGTGACAGACTGATTACCGCAGTGACATCTAGTCTTTAAAACCGAACAAACGTGTGCAATGATGCCCAACTGGCCACCGCACAAATGTCCTCTACAGACACCCCTCTAAACAATGACTTTGTCATGCCCCTTGTGGAATGTGCATGCACCCCTGCAGGCAGAGCCAACCCTTTACTCTTGTATGCAATAGAAATCGCCTTCACCATCCAATGTGAAAGATGCTGTTTAGATAGCGTTTTTTAATGAACTGGGTTGGGAAAACATACAAAAAGTTTTGTATGTATGATCGGATTTGATAGCCTACTAAATTCCATGGATTTCATCCTACATCAAAAGTGAGGAACAAATTGGGATTTATAAAGGCAGAAATGTAGTTTTATGCCCTCATACATTAGTGGTCTAAAGTGGTGTCTGACCTAGAAAAATTCTCTTCTTCACACTTTTTTCAAACTTTTTTCAAATGTTTATTCAATATTTTGTATGTATGTTGTGAAGTTGTGCCTGGAGTGTAAAACTTATGTACGCATTACACGTTTCAGTTGTGTCAGTTGTCATGACACAATGAAACATACCAAATTGTGTGGACTTCTTTTTTGGTCAAGTGGTCATACCAAAGCTTGCACTCATTATTCCCAGCATATAATTCAATAAATCACGATGTGGCAGGTAGACCTATTAGCTATATTATTAGATGTAATTTTGTGGGTTTTAGTGAAAATCCCCAGATGGAAAGAGCTGTCCATTGCAACCAATGAGGATATTGTTGAAATGGCTAAATCTGGTCAATCAGTTTTGGATTTGTCATATGCAAATGACCATAAATGGTCACAACATCCACTGAATTATTTCAACTCACAATGAGACCACTACCATGCAGAATGTAAAGTTCTGTGGCTGGTCAAGCAAGACTAGAGAGCATTTTGACCAGAGGATATAAATCACCTGAATGTGGGATCACCTCAAAACAGCTTCTAAAGATCTGGATAAGACCTTGGCTTCAACCTCCAATTGCATCTTGAACTGTAAGCCATTGGGTATAAGAGGCTGGATTGAGAGGTTGCGTAGTCAAGAAATCATTTAGGCTATTAGTTTTATTTACTGCAATACTTGGGAATCCTGCTAAACACAATGTAGCCGAGTATGGAGAATCTGTTTGGAGAGAAAATGTGTATTTTCCAATACGATAACAATCCCAAGACATCGCAAATGCAATAAAGTTACACACAATGAAAGCGTTCATGCTCAGCATTTTGAAGTGGCCCATGACCTTAAAGCCATTGAAAACCTTTGGAAAATTATAAACCTGAATTGTGATAAGTCATGCAGGTCTTACAATGAAGCTCACTTTGGGAAGAAATTAAGGAGGATTGGAGTTAAGTTAAAGGAACACTCCACCGTTTTTTGAAATAGGGCTTATTCACCTTCTTTCCTACATTTAGATAGGTGGGCAAATGCATTTTTGTCTCAGTGCATGCATTGTTTTAGTTTGACAGGGTCGGTGCTAGCTTAGCTTAGCATAATGAATGGAATCCTTTGTTGCCAGCTAGCATGTCCTGAGTAAAAGTGATATAAAAAAAACAAACAAAAAAACACCTAATTACTTCTTGTGGCCTGCGTATTCACAACAAGTACAAATAGCGATGCAGATTAACACTAGGTGATTTCCTAGGCAGATATTGACTTGGGACTATATTAGGGGGAAGCACAGGCAAAGCACTGCTACTTGGGCGCAGAGATATTATGCTGCAGAGAATGGCTGCTGTAATCAAAAACAAGGGAAAACCAACTAAATATTAATAACATTACATTGTAGTCAATATATACTTTATTTCCTGTGAGCTTGTTTTTCTATGCCTTTTTTGCATAATATAACCCATGTTTAATTGTATGCTGGAGTTTGCCTTTCTTGACAAATAATTTTGACATTTTAATACCTTAACCAACCACACTCATATTTTGATTGTTTAATAGAACTTGACATGTCATTAAATTAAATATTGTGCAAAATAACCCTCTGGACATCACTTCTGGACATCAGTAGCTTAATTAAAATAATACAACAAAGGCCTATACACACACACACACACACACACACACACACACACACACACACACACACACACACACACACACACACACATTGATGCGCTTGTTCACATTGTGCTTGAATTAAATGAACTGCAAAAGAGGGAAGCATTTAGGAACATATTTTGTGCATTCGGATGTTATGGACATTTTTGTCCGCTCACATAGGATCATTCTACGCATGTCTTTATAAATGAGGCCCTGATTTTGATTCTCAACCCTTCTGTCCACTCGTGTCATTGATATCTCCAGTAGGTGGCAGTAAATATATACATTTTAGGCACTATTCTCAACTTTCAGTAACTAACAGTTTCTTGGACCATTTTCATCATAATTCTGCACAGAAAACCTCAAGAGTTTGTATTCTTGTGAAAAACCACTCCATCCTCAAGTGAATTAATAAACAAAAGCATCTGTACCATAGCAATCATGCTATTCCCATGGGTCACAGTTGTGTCGACCAGAGGTCAAACTGTGAAGTTTTATTGATGTTGCCAGGCAGGTGTGCGGTCTGCTCTTTTTATCCCAACTGACCCCAGATCCCCCCCTCATCACTATCCTCATCCAAAACTCCTGCATTTATCATCAGATTAACGCCCTCACTTCTGTCACTGAGCTGTTATTTAGTTGTGCCAGACCACAGGAAATCATCACAGAGCTATTGTGTCCTCGCAGTAGGCATATCTACTTGAGCACACGTCCCAGGAGCAGGCCCTTTGTTATGAAAAGCTCGCCCTGCCCCGGAGTGACCCGCAGTCTGTGTCTTCGTCCCCCACCTCTCCCACCCCTTTCCTGAATCCAGGAGAAACTCAGAGCCAGGGCCATATGGCACTGCCACGCCACTGACAGGAACTGTGGACAGCAGAAACAGAAACATGGGCTATAGGCCAACTTAGGCCATCAAGAACACAAATCCGTCGGTGGTTCGCAGCAGTTTTTAGCGTCATGCTGTTGTTGTTTCTTCGCAGTGTGTTTACATGAAATACATGGAATTGTATCTGGAGGTGCTTGGTCTGATCAAAAGTACTCAAATGTATTTGCGTCAAAGCTTCTCCAAGCATCAACTATCCTTTTTTTTGTAAGAGAGCACGGATGAGTCAATGTTTACTATCATGCGCCATTGTGCTGAAAGAACAGGAAGCCACCGGAGGAGACCGGCGATAACTTGGGTCACCTTTGAGCTTTGCTTTTTCTTTTCTGTCCATTTATTTGTACCATGCGTCACTTTTGGTGAAAACATTTTTTTTGTGGGAATCTAAACAGTATTTACAGCTGAAGAAAACTGGTGATGCACAGTCATGCTTTTTCCTAGAAGAAATAATTTGCTGCTTTGCTGAGTGTTCCTTTGAGACAGCATATGGATTAATAGCAGTTTTTAAAGGGAAAATATACCTTAGTTCACTAAAAGCTTGCAGCTTATGAAGGCACATTGGAAGAAAGCGTAGAATTGTAGTTCGGTTCTTGTGCAGTTTACATCCATGTCAATAAAATCATTTGAGGAGATACACATTTAGTAAGACACATTATTTGTTTGTGCTGTCGATTTTTTTTTTTTTTTTGTAATGTGCCACACATTGTTAAGGGACCATAGTTTCTGTGGCAGAAAGAAACTATGACTCATCCGCTTTGTGATTACAGTATAGCAGGATGATCATTTGTTTGTGGCAGCACTATAGTCTGAATATGTCTAAACACATAATTGTGTGTCATCTGCAAGGCAATCATAGCTGACATGCTCCTTTGACATGTAGGTGCATGTTGATGACACCGAGAGTATCAGAAAAAAGGCTGAAAGAAAATGTCATCTCATCTCAATCTGAGGGAGTTATTATATGAATTAACTTCTTTTATTTGGGCAACCACATAAAACATTGCTTTTAGAATATTGACAGGGCCGTTGTTTCTGATGTGAGCACAGAAGCGTGAACCCGCCATGCGTGGACAGCAAATTCATGTTTTCAAAATACTTATTGATGCACTGAGATCTTGATGAAGGTTTTCATTCGGACCTCTCAGACATTGTTTGCTATTACTCAGAGCAATTTCACAACCGAGGTGAGGAGAATTTCAATTTGTTGCACAGTTGGGTTTCCTTGGAGCTCACAACTGTTGTCTGTCCTCTGATTCTCAGCCCATTTTGGGCTTCAAAGAAAGACAAATGTTCGCTTCTCACTTCAATAATGGTGGTCTTTCACAAAAGACACAAAGTCAATGCAGTAAAGAAAAATGGCACATGGCTTAAGGAAAGCCCTGGAGAAGAGCACCAGTAAATCTCAAGAAGGCCGATCAATGAGAGGTCTGATTGCATTGGAAATAAAGTCCACACTTAATGGGTTGCTGTAAAATATAGCCGCATATATATTCATCAAAATGCATCCCTGAAAGGATAGCCAGATTGTCTAAACAAAGATCATTTTTGCTTCAGAACACACTGACATATGTTAAAGTGAGTCCCTGAGAATGTGTTAAAAATGACACAACCTGTGTTAAAGTTCCAGGACCACTAATTTTGTGTTAATTTTAACTCATTCACTGTGTTAATGAGTTTAACACACTAAATGTGTCAAAAAGGTTAACATAAAGATGTGTAACATTACAACATTATGTGCTATCCTTTATAATGAAATATCAACAATTAAATTAAATCCAGAATAGTACAATCCAATTTAAAGCAGTCAAAAAGGAAATGTCCAACATATACAAAACAGTTCTTTTCACAATCTCATTAGGTAACATGACACATAACCCCACCTTCAAAATAATTTCACTTATTTCCAAACATTTTTGGATTGATGTACATTGGTACATTTTAGTTTAGAAAATATGAAACATTTTAATGTTTTTGAAAGAAGTCTCTTAGGCTCACCAAATATTGAATTTTATACAAAAAAATACAGTAAAAACTGTAGGGGGAGACCGGGGACGGTTGCAACACTTTTTGCATTTCTCTCAGTTACTCAGAGACTATTTGGACTAGACCAACCAAATTTGTATGTATTAAACTTGCATCTGTCTGCTAATTACCCATACCATTTAAAGATGATTACATATGACATATCGTTCACAGTATTTATCTGAATGGAAGAAGCCAGATGTTGCAACTGACCCCAACCCAGGGGACGGTTGCAACATGTTAAAAATACCTTAAATTTCACTAATTAACTTTAGCTTTTTGTCTCAATGAGCATAGAATTCTGAAATTATTAACTGTTTTAGGCCTACTATAATATTATAGTATTATTTATTTATACAGTAATATTATTGTAGCCTAGTCACATTTATCAAATAACAGTTATTGAGTTTTGTTTGTTTGTGTGTAGAACATAGGCCTACATAGATTCACTGTGCAGGTGTTGCAGATGCTATTCAATCTCTCCATTTTTCAGTGTCAGACAGGAAGAATTGAACAATTTGCAATGCAACAAAATTTTATTAAACATGCAATTTATAACTTGCAACCGTCCCCAACCCTATCGGCCATGACAGAACATCATATTCCTGCTAGACACACTGATTTTGACACATGCTAACCATGTCACTTAGAAGTCAACATAACAATAATTCAAAGTAAGTAAGTTTTGATTAATTCATACAAAATGTCAGGACAGTATGACAAAAATATATCTCATGAAAAAAAATTACTTTCATACCTCCAAAACAAGTTTTGTTCAGTAAATGCAGCAGCAGATGTTGAATATGTCTACTGTCTTCTTGGTGGGGGGAGGGGTCTAACTATGTGTGTGCAGTATGAGCGTCATCACTCTAGCATGTTTCTGATTGGAGAAAAATGACATGTTGCAACCATCCCCTGTTGCAACTGTCCCCGGTCTCCCCTAATATTGTGTACAATATAATACAGCTGTTTTCTATTTGAATATATTTTAAAATGTAATGTATTCCTTTGACAAATCTGAATTTTCAGCATCAGTCGTCAGTGTCACATGATCCTTCAAAAACCATTCTTATATGATGATTTGATGCTGAAGAAACATTTCTGATTATTATCAATGGCTGTACTCCTCCATCTTTTCCACAGCATAGGAGTAAAAGTGATCATAAAAACAGTCCTTAAAAAGCCAACCTTTGGGAATAAGCATATTTTGTCCACCTTTGGGAAAAAGTAAATGAACCTAAACATAAATGAACTTCTCCTGTTCAGAACTTAGTCTTGTGTAGCCAGACCTATCCCTAGACTCTATCGCAGCTTTTCTTGACCAAGGACTGCCCAAGAGGACATTTGACTGACATGTAACGCAACCAATCACAGTTCGTTTTGTTCTTCGTCATGTTTAGGGGCGTGACAATATAATGCCGGTCGATGTGTCCCTACAACAACAGACTGGCGTGCATCTAATCAAGGGCGTAGATTTGGTTTGAACATTGGGGGGGTTGAAGTTTGGGTATGCCTCCTGATATTGTGATCATGTTATAAATATTGGGGGGGGGGTTGTAATGCATAGATTTAAATATTGGGGGGGGGGGGGGGGGGGTATCTCCCCCCCATCCCCCCCACAAACTACGCCCCTGCATCTAATAAATTATTCATTCATGAATATTGTACAAGTTTACTGCAACAACGGAGCCGCGAACTTCACATACTTTTGAAAAATCCAGCGTTTAGTTGATCCTGGTAAGTGCTCATTGTCACAGTTGTAAACACAACGGCGTTCTTCTTCACGAGGGGTTTTTGTACAGCATTTGTTTCCAGGCGGACCGATAAAGAACACGACACACACGTCTCCCGGACATCCTGTAGAATTCAACCAATCAGATCGCGACTTTGAAACTCCTGAAGTAGTTATATTAAATAGAGGGGTATGATGGCCCCTATACTGGGGTAAGAAGCCCCGCCTGGATAAACTTAAATTACTTTTTATATAGCCTAATTCTTATCAATATTTATATTTTTTCAAAGTGTCATTAATGTAAAATACTAAATGAACTATACTATTTTAAATGCTATTTTGACAATTTAGTTGAATAATTGATTAACCGATGACCGACAAATCAGAATCCCAGTAAAAGAGATTAATCTGAAAGGTAAAATTATTCTATGACTTATAGTAGGCTACAGTAGGCTTTTATATTTTTGAAAGAAGTCTCTAATGCTTATCAAGGCTGCGTTTATTTGATAAAAAAATACAGAAAAAACCCCAGTAATATTGTGAAATATTATTACAACTTAAAATAATAGTTTTCTATTTGAATATACATTAAAAAATAATTTATTCCTGTGATGCAAAGCTGAAATTTCAGCATCATTTCTCCAGTCTTCAATGTCACATGTGACTCCAGTCTATCACATGATCCTTTAGAAATCATTCTAATATTCTGATTTATTATGAGTGTTGGAAACAGTTCTGCTGCCTAATATATTTGATGAATAAAAGGTTAAAAAGAACTGCATTTATTCAAAATAAAAAAATATTTTCTAATAATATAGATCTTCTTTACTATCACTTTTTATCAATTTAACACATCCTTGCTGAATAAAAGTATTGATTTATTTCAAAAAAAGAAAGAAAAAAAATTACTGACCCCAAATTACTGACCAGTAGTGTATGTTGTTGTTACAAAAGATTTCTATTTTTTTTAAAAATGTGCTTTTTTTTTTACTTTTTATTCATCAAAGTATCCTAAAAAAGTATCACAGGTTATGAAAAAATATTAAGCAGCAGAACTGTTTCCAACTTTGATAATGAATCATCATATTAGAATGATTTCTAAAGGATCATGTGATAGACTGGAGTAATGATCCTGAAAATTCAGCTTTGCATCACAGAAATAAATGATAATTTAAAGTATAATAAATTGAAAACCAATTATTTTTGTTACGACCACTTGGCTCATACAGTGATCGCAACATGAAAGGGGAGACCACACTGATCGCAACATTTAACAGAGAGTGTTTATTTAACAAAATAGAAATGTATCAGTAAATGTAATGGTTAACCAAAAGTGTAGTGTTCATCAGTAGAATGAAACGGGTGAGGAGAGGAGGTGAGGACGACGAGCGAGGCGGCCACCAGCCGCACAGACCGACGGCTCGAAGAGGAAAAGGAGAGCGGCGAGCTCCTGGAAGGCCTCTTTTAACAGGTCATCAATTAACCTTCACGGCCAGCCTACAGCTCCACCTGTTGGACTAAGACAGACAGACAGACGGCAACCATAAAACACAGACAACAACAAGCTGCCCAGCAGCACGGCAAAGCCGGTCATGACATTTTAAATTGTAATAATATATATATTTTTTATATATATATTTTCTGTATTTTTGATCAAATAAATGCAGGCTTGATGAGCAGAAGAAACTTCTTTCAAAAACATTAAAAATAGTAATGTTTCCAAACTTTTGACCTGTACTGTATATACAGGCAGAATACCCCAAGGGCCTGATTCTATATTTACTTAAACATTTTTTTATAACATTTACTCAACAAATCTAAAAACATGAATGTGTCCACAAATCCCTGATAAAAAAAAAATAGACACAAAAACTTTGATGTTCAACATAATACAATTTCCTGAGACACAAAATTAGATCAATTAACCTCAAAACTGTTTTGGCTGACAGAATCTCACAGATGTTGGTATTCAGATACAATACATTTTTTTTTTAAAAGGCCATTAATCAAAAGTGCTGAGATGAGATATTGTGCCAACTATGGTCAGGAGAAAATATTAAGGTGTGTACCCGTACCTAACTGGTATAATATATATAATATTAAATTGAATTATACATAAATATAACATACCTATATTTTAAAAAGTATCAAATAAATCATTATAAAATAACAAATAAAGTTATTGTTTGTTCTTTGTTATTTAGCGGGGGAGAAATCATAAAGCGAAATACCGATGGACAAGGACAGCAAAACAAAGCTGTCGCTTTAAGATTTCTTTGTGAAGCGCGCTCTAGTGTCGCGGGCGGACTGAAGCTCCACGCGCTTCATTCTGCAGAGCGCTCACACTCGACCCACTCGAGCATCTTATTCAAACGCCATGCAGTGAGCTGAATGGGAGAACAGCTTCTGAAGTCTGTGCGATATTACAGCCAAATGAGTGACAGAGGGAGTGAACAAAATAGTTAGGCATCAGAGTCATCATGCAATTCCTTATACAAATATCCGCGCGTTTCAGATCAGGCATCACTGACTGTGACTTTATCGTAATGCGCTGCTGTGAATTTCTCCAAGAGAGCAGCTGAAGTGCTTTTCCCGCTCTTGTTTTATTTTACGAGTTTAAAATTGTTTCGCTTGGCATGTTCCAATGAGAATGTCTTTTGTCTAGAAACTACTAATGCCGTAGATAACAGCGCAAGTCTTGTTGGAAGCCGGACAAATGGCTTTTGTTGTCATAGGAACCCTGTTACTGATGCTCTCTAACATCTACAGCTCATCAGGTGAGTTAAAACACTAGTTTATTGATCTTATTTTTGGTTCAGTACTGCAGAGTAAGTTTAATCTGTTAGTTTAAGTCTCAGACTTTCATGTTATTAGCCTATATGGTCACTAAGTCAAGTCAAGTCACCTTTATTTATATAGCGCATTTTACAATGCAGATTGTTTCAAAGCAGATTTACAGTGATACCAGTGCAACAAAGTTTTTTTTGGCTGCACATCAGGTCTAGAAGAAAATAGTGTTGCTGACCAGCTCAAATAAGTTCAGTGTTGATTCATTTCCGTTGTAAAAATCATTACTTATTATTAATTTAGTTCATTTATATAGGCCTACTGCCACTCTGGAGAAAACAGTGATGTCATCGTCCAGCCCAGTTCAGTTTTTAACAATGGTGTCAGTGCATGCAGATCAGTAATATTGTTGAATATAGGCTACAGTGAATTCTTAATACTGTTGTCGAAGCAACAAAAATGGAACATATATTAAAACAAATCCACAAAAATCTATTTATTTTGCACTAGAAAATCTTCCATTTACGAGTTACATTAGGTCACATCTTGTTACGTAACCACTGTCAACTGACTGCACGTTAAATGTACATTTATGTATAAATTTATTAATATTAGCTAATTGCACACATTTTCAATCACTTAAATTGTGATATCTGATGAAGGAAATGAAGTTGAAACTCGAAATAATCTGATCAAAATCAGGGGCGTGTCTAGAGCATTTTCAGTGGGGGGGCCATGCTGGGGCACTGCCTCCAAACGGGGTGGCCGCCAGTGACCAAAAAAAAAGAAGCTAAATTCTACAGTAGCCTATATTAAGTAAATCCTACTGATTTTATTTTTTTAACTTGAATAAAGTTACTTGTAAACAAATGTAGTAATAAAGCACATTTTTGATTAATTTAGTTTTTTGTCATCCCTGCATCCATTAAGTTAAATTTGAGAGCCAGTGTTTATTATTTTTTGTGTTTTCATAAAACTAACAAGTTTATAAAATAAAAGCAATTTTAATAATGAGCCATTTTAAAAACACAGAAGCAGAAACGATGTCAATTATTTTCTTTTAATTAGTTTGGCCATTACAATATACAGTAGTTTTATTCACAATCTCTTTCAAATAATAATAATAAAAAAAAAAAATTAAAAAAAAAATTCCCCCCACTGTAATAATTCAAATGGTTTGGCCAAAACATCAGTGTTTCATTCAGCATTTCTTTCAGACTCATTTACAAAAAAGCTGAGTAACTCAGAGTTAAAGGGATGGTTCACTTTGAAATTAAATTTTTGTATGTTTTAGCTTACGTATGTTTAAGGGCATTCAAGATGTAGGTGTCTTTTTTTCCGCAGTAGTTTCAATTTTGATATTTTTAGGTCAAACCATTCTCTATAATGCAGGTCTATGATCACTATCTCAAAGAGCATGCACAATGAAGTCCAAATTAAACAATTCCCCATCGTAAGTACACATTGATGGCCTAAGACACGAAACGAGCGGTTTGTGTGAGAAAAAGAGCAGTATTTATATCGTGTTCTGTTTACCTCTACACAACCACGTCCAAGTGATCTGAGGGCGCACGCGCTTCCTGGTGTGTGACGTGTGCGCGCGTTCTGGCTTAGTCTGCGCAAGCTCCGGAAAGAGCCGGATGTGTACAAGAGGTAAAAAACGATATAAATACTGTTCGTTTTCTCACACAAACCGCTCGTTTCGTGTCTTAGGCCATCACTGTGTACTTAAGATGGGTTACTTACTCACAACTTGCGACCGTTGTTTCTCTGGCGCTGCACTTCTTTGAATCGCGAACTTCAGTAGAGTCTAAACTGATTGGCCGTAAAATGAACCAATCACAAGACATCTTATAGGGGGGGCACCTGGGGTGGCCAATCAAATTTCAGGGGGGGCCGGTGCCCCCCCTGGCCACCACGTAGACCCGCCCCTGATCAAAATAAGTTTTTCTGACAAGTTAAATAAATAAAGTAATGTTTTTTTTTTTACGTAATGGATTTTATAGTGAAATGTGAGACAATAATAAGAGAAAGTTTCCATTAAAACATTAAAAAGATCATAATCACTCTGGATTTAACAAAAGACAGCTGTGTTATAAAATATTCATGTTCAGGCACTTATCAAAGCGTATTACAAGAAAGACTACTGTGTTTGATTTCTTTATTTGGTAGCTAATGATACAAAACAAGTACAGCGGTGCGAATACAAATTGTGTAAATAAAGGCATTTCTAGTTATTAGAGATGGTGTTTATTTTTTTCATCCATTATGGCAGTACTCACAGGGCACATGTCTTAAGTCTGGACATGACACCAACTGTTACACTAAATGAGTAAATATTTATACAAGAGCTGTTTCCATGATCTCCTATAGCCTGGAGTATGTTTACCGTCTTTGATTGCGGTGAAATGACCTGTAAGAGACTGACCGAAAATGTTTGGCAGGTGGAAAGAGGGATGCCACTGCTGTATCATCAGTCTGCAGGCGGCATGATGTGTCCCCCCGCTGAGGCCAGCTTAATGGCCTTTTGCATTAAAGGAGACAGCGGCTGCGAGCTCTAGAAAAAGAATTTATGAGTTATGCATCTGTCTCTCCACATTGTGGGGGTGCCCGAGCTGAAAGGATGCTCAAAATAGAGCAACGCTTGTATTAATATGCAGCGGGTTTATCAATTTGACTGTCAGCTGTGAATATGAAAAGCATTGTTTACTTGGAGAAAGTTCAGAGCTAAAACATACTATGAAAGATGATTGATAATACTAGATAATAGCAGATATAGTCTGGTTGCTAAGAGACGTCTGTACCACAGGCAGAGCTGTTAGTAGGATGAATTCACAAATTGTTTTTGAAGGTGTCCTTAGTCTAAATCTGATCAAATATGACAAAGTTAATGAAATATTGTATTGTATTGTCCATTTGTATTGTCCATTTATTATCTAGTATATACATGGATTAACTGCAGCTCTTTAAAAACAGTGATTATTTTAAGACGTGTTGACACCATTTACAGTAACAACATCACATAATATCTCTATAGACCAATGATTCATTCGGCTTATTGCTTTTCACTTAGCAAATAAGTGTTCCAGATTTAATTTTCGTAAGTAAATGCGCTTGTTCCTTAAATAAGCGGCCATGTGGGTGTGTTTGTGTTTGTTTGTGTGTGTGTTTGTGTTTGTTCATTAGCAGAAAACTGCAGACTGCAAAATCTCCCGCAACTGTCATTAATTAATGTAAGAGATCTGAAGCTTAGAACTGACAAAACAAAAGCTGTTCAGCTTGTGTTGCTTAGCAGTTGCAGTCAGGTTAGGGCAAATGCCAACTACAAGAGGTTGAATGGGGTTGACGGAGATAATGGGGTTGACGGAGATAATGGCGTTTCTGAAATGATGACAAATGGCCTGAGATGGATCACCCAGCAGAGATGTAAGCTGTCACAGTTAGTCGATAAAGAACAGTTTTTGCTACGCTGTGAAAAGCGATGTGCCTGGCGTAATAATGGGTCTAGGATTCATACCATCAGATCTCTTTCATGAACGAATATTTTGTTTTGTTCTTTGATCAGTGTACACCAGTGCGCAACCATTAGTAATGTCTGTTGAGAAAAGCATTGGATCATTACTGATCCCAGGGAGCCAGGCTGATGCTCATATTACTTGAATATGTTTGAGGCGAACAGTTTTGAAAATTCGACTGGGCACCGTTTTTCATAACGCATTAGCATTAGTGATGGTACATTTAAGCCCTAAGGAGAAAGAGGGTGAAGCATGCATGTCTAATATTTGTAAATATTAATTACTGTAATGCTTTACATAACGCCATAGCTCGTAGCCATACACTAAATATAACTTGTGTCAATAGTATTCCAAAGGAAGACACTTGATAATCCTGTGTTCAGAATAGCAGATGTTTTTTATGACATTTCTATCTGTCTGTCTGTCTGTCTGTCTATTGATTGTTCTGTCTAGATACATTTTCAGGCATTAAGCCTAACATTTGTTTTGATAAACTTTACTTTTTTTATTTTAAAATGATGGTTGTTTGAACTTAGTTTGTTGTATAAACTTATCAGTTATTTCAATTCATTTGAATTCTTTCTTGCGATCAAAATTTCTGTATTATTTCATCATGTCAATTCATCAATTTCATCCCATTTCTTACCTAAATTCTGAATGGTACGGGTGCATACAACTGTGTTGAACAGTTTCTGCTCACCTAAAAAGACAGCCAGTCTTTATTAATTCCTGAGTATTCATTTACCAGCATATTAGATTTCTTCTACGTTTCTAAGGTTTTAGGTTTAAGAATGCGAGGTACATTTTCAGCTAATAAAATATATCCGAAAACCCATTAAAAATATATTTTTTCCCACCAGTCAGGAAATCACTGAGAGAGATGCTGTGAGAATAATCTCTCAGAAATTTCTCATGTGATTTGTGTGTGTAAATATTGTACAGCTCTATGGGTGACTGCATGGCACAATCTTCTCCAAATGTAACCTTCTTTCCTGTAAGATATGAACCTGTTAATGTGGTCTTATACCTCTCATTTACACTTTCGAAAGGAAGCAGCGACTGTGTATGTCGTGAAATCACTGACAGATAATTATCCTTTCAAATCAGCATGGCTTTTCATGTGTGATGGGTTTGAAAACCACCAGCTTTTATTTGTTCCTTTCATTCTCTCACAAGGACCAATTAGCTTGCCATAACTTTAAAAATGATGATGCCTCAGAGTAGTGGGGAGTTATAATCTTGAGTGTTGTGAACGGATGGAAACATACTTATGAGTGTAATGTGCAGCGGGAGGCTGATGAACTATTTAGGTGTTCATGACCGAGTTTTTATGAAAGTCATTAGTAACTTATTGGATTTAACTTCACCAAGAATAAACACATTATAAGAACTGTTTTCTTCCACTTGAGTATTTTCAGATAAATTAAGTATTTAGTTTTCTGTTCCATAGATGATATTATTTTATTGCTGCACACACTCACCAACTGTTGAGAATTTCCACCCCTTTAATGTCAAGAAACCCCAACACATGGCCACTGCTGTGCACTGCACTGCAAGTATTCCACCTCTTAAAAGCCCTCACACATAAATAAGAAACCCTCTCTGTTAGTTCTGTAGCCCCAGCCAGAGCAGAATTCGGCACTAATGGGCGGTGAGGTTTGGAGCCTCATTCAACAGCCGCAGCCATGCTAGACTCAGCCTTAATGTCAGCTTCTTTTAACTTCGCACGGATTTCATCTGGCTCTCTGGGCTGAAAGCTTAATAGGTGCTGAGTCATCAGCCTTTGAGAGGTTCATCCCCAGCTCCCTTTCCCACTGGCCATTAGAAGCCTCTCTCCTCTGGTTCCATCCTTTCACTGATGCTGGTGAAGACTATTTGTGTGGTTGAATGGTACACCCTGGTACTCTGTTATCAAAGGCTTTTTTTAATTATTTTTCACAAAATGTTTTGTAAAAATGTAAAGAAAAGTTCCACAGACTTGTTAAGCAGTTTCAGCCCTGGTTATTTTGTAGTGCTCTACAAATTCTCAAAACTGAAAACTGCATCAGATGTAGGGGTAAGTGTACCCATTAAGCCCATGTACCCTATAAGCCCACTTTCAACTCTGAAGTCAAATTAAAAAAAGAGAAAATAATATTTTATTCTGCTTATTATTTTAATCAATCCAGTGATTTGTTACTTCCCTGGCATTTTTTTTATTGCATACCAATCACATTTGGCAATGTTGAGTTAGCCCCACCCATGTGCATGCTGTCTCAGGGGACCTCACACAAAGTCACCCCAAAACTTTGGTGTTTCGGGACCTTCAGAAATCAACACATTTCTGCAATTTTCAGCCATTTCTTTGGTAACTACATTGCTATTATGTCAAATAAGAGATAAATGTTTTGTTTTTTGTGTATGAACAAATAGTATTTTATCATTTTATATCATTTTCCTTTAAATGGAAAGATGAGTTTTATTAGCCTGCGTTCAAAGCTAATCTCTAGGTCAAACCATTAGCCTTCCAGGAAGATAGACTGCCAAAGAATTAAGCATGTGAACTGCAAACAATAAATGTTTTGTGATTCAGTTTACATTAATTTACAAATAAATACACCCTAAATAGTTTTGTAGAGATGATTATTTTTATAAATTAACTTTTTTTAAAGACGGGCTTAAATGGTACAGTGCCACAAAACGCATGCAAACTACAGCCAACACAAGCTAACCTTGAATGAAAAAAACGTAACATTTCTCAATGTGGGCACAATAAAAATTTATATGATACTAGTTCACAGTATATTTAAGCTCCATGCATGTATTTGTAAACATATCTTACATTTTTAAAGGAAAACATTGTCTTTTTTCACCATTACTCACTGTGGAACCATTTAAGCCCACCTTATGTGTTTCAATGAGGAATGCCTCTAATTGCAAACTTTGATACATTTTCTGAAAGTGTTTAATGATAACATGTCTTTGTGTGCTTTTACCTTACTAACCTTTTAACCTTACCTTACTTACACACAAATTACACGCATTCATTCAAATGAGATAGAGCCCGTTTTGTCCTAAAGTCCTGTATGTATAACCGGGCATAATTCGGGAGCCAAGCTGAGTTAAGGCTTGAGTTTCCTGACATGGAGAGCTCCCAGCTCCTACATTCCCCACAGTCCTGAGCCCCTGGGACTGTCCGGCTCTGAGATACCGCCACTTCCTTTCCAACTTTGTCCGGGCCGAGTTGGGGCTCTGGACTCAGGGCATGGAGGGGTCACCCAGTGGGCCGCCTATGCCGGGTTATTGGTTTTGGTTTAACTTCCACCTTTGACCAGGCATAACTCGGGAGCCAAGCCGGCTTAAGGCTCCAGACTCCCGATGTGGGGGGCCCACTTGGAGATCCCCCTAAGCCCAGAGTATGGAGCTCCATCTCGGCTTGGCTCCCCAGATACACCCGGTCAAACTTCCAGCTTCACTCCAGCTACAACTCCAGTCAAGCCGACTTAAGGCTCCAGACCACCAGCCACTAACACCTACCCATCCCACCCAGGGCTGTAATCAAACATTAGCAAAATTACTTTTTTTTAATACTTCCCTGTCACTAAATAAATATATTGATGTTTTACCTCTTTAAAATCAATACATTTTTTATATTTTGTGAATCAATGATGATGTGGGCTTAAATGGTGCCAAAGTACCAATTAAGTCCATGCCAGACTTCTGACTTTATTCCTAAATTATCTTAATTTTATATTCTAAAATGTACATCAACTAATTAATACAATCTCAAATGAGAGATTAATCTTGCATTTTAACAAATAATTTTTCTTATAAACTATGTCAATTATATGGAGAAAAAAAACCTAGACAGATTTTGGTGGGCTTAATGGGTACACTTACCCCTACACACAACCCGTAAAGACACGTGACATCTCTTGAAAAACCACGCTCTTGCATTTTTTTTTTTTTTTTGATTCGATCATAAACTAGCGTATTGCGTACCGTTCCATTAAGCTGCCGTATGATCTCAGCCGTCATCACTACTACACACCCCTAACGTTCTGTGTGAAAGGGGCTTATGTTTGTGTTTAAGTAAAGAAAGCTGATTATGGCAATAAACTCAAGTAATGGAGGTTAAAGTCTGTATAAATAATGTAGTCAATAATTTTTTCCCTTAAAACTCATATTATTTGATCACCAAAATGGCATATTTTTCCTGTGAAATAGCCTAAATTATTTCAATGGCCTTAAATTGGCTTCGAATGTAACTCTACAACCTTGCTTCATTAAGTATACGCGGTCCATGAATATTCATATGAGTCCCGCCTACCCTCACTCATACAGGCTCGTCTACAAGTCGATGTATCAGAATAGTAATGCGTTTTATGTATCGCTCTCTACAACGTCGGACTCAGCAAACAGCTAATAATGTGTTGCTAATTTTACACAAACCATTTTCCTGTTCGCCATCTCAGAGTCAGACAGCTGCCTTCTAACAATCAGCATCCTTAGAGATGCTTTGAACAACTTGAACAAAGGCTACTATTAATGTACTATTGTTCATTATAACATCATAATACACATCATATACATAATTCTCCAGCTATATTGCTAAATGTATGTGATTATTTATATCAACAGAAAAATATACTGGGATAACCTGGCTTCTCTTGAGACTCACGTGCTTCGCAGCATAGTGAGGATGATATGCAAATTTATTTTTAACAAGAAGTTAGGTTTAACTGCCTGTTTTGGTTAATTAATTGACACTGAAAGTGCCAAACATTCCTCCAGTATGTCATGTATATGCTTTTAACTGTCACTGTTGATTTCTCGCAGGGTCCCGTCCACGTTTGGAGGATGCTCCTCCCAGGATAGTGGAGGATCCCTCAGATCTGATCGTGTCAAAGGGTGAGCCAGCCACCCTGAACTGCAAGGCAGAGGGTCGGCCCATGCCCACGGTGGAGTGGTATAAAGACGGCGAGCACGTTGAAACTGATAAGGACGACCCTCGCTCCCACCGCATGCTGCTGCCAAGCGGCTCCCTTTTTTTCTTGCGCATCGTTCACGGACGCCGCAGCAAACCCGACGAGGGTGTTTACACTTGTGTTGCCCGCAATTACCTAGGAGAGGCTGTTAGCCGAAATGCCTCGCTGGAAGTAGCCAGTAAGTATTTTCTGATCAATTCCACCTTATTCTGTGTTTCTAGATGGAGCATATCTGTGCTGAAATAGAAGTAATCTATTCCTCTCAGACATGTCCTGAGGTTTTGTTTGTTGAGTTCTTTGTGGCAGGCTGCTGCTGAGTTTTTGCCTGCTGTGACAGTGTGTCCTCCTGCTGCGTGACTCTGCTTTGGGCCTTTGGCTCAGTCGTAATCCAGCTCCTTGGCTCCAGAAAGGCAACATATCCAGCTTCTCCGCCAGAAGAAACTGGATTAGCAAGTTTATTGATTAGAATGGGAATGCAACGAAGTTTGCTCATTAACAAAACAAGCCATGAATTTTTCTGGTGCCTGTTTTCCACATGATCTAATTTCCTCTTATACAAACTGTGTCTTTTACAGTACACAATTACATTTCTCGTAGCTCCCTGTTCTTTTCAGGAGTCTGATCTGATGGGTCAGTGTCATGGCAAGCCCATTTTGATGCATTTACCGACTTGCCGAAAGAAATTATTAAATTGTTTCCCCGTTCGAAGCGGAATGAGATCTTAAAATAGACATCTTTAACTGCTGAGGGAGAGTCAAGCCCTTAGAGCCATTACAGACTTTTGCTTACTGTCCCAGAGGACGCTGAGTAGCAGAGCATGCTGGGTGAAAATGATTTGCAATCATGCACTCTGTGGTAGATCCTATCCTGAAATCTGCATACTTACACTCTCTAATAATAGCATGGAAGGGGAATACTAGCTGACTGCAGCACAGTATTTTAAGACCTAAATCTCGTTAAATCTCACTTTTCATTCAAAAATAAAACTGAATGTGGATTTTTTTCGGGCACAAGATTCGCTGAATGATGCTACATGGGCTTTAATTCCAAGTCATAATTACCGCATAGAAAATATGTCGTCTAAGCAAGACTTACAAGATGATTTATTATGTACGATTAAAGCCAGAAAGAGAAAGGACTCATAGCTCTCTAGAGTCCATATAGATCTACACTCAGCACTCCTTTGAGCCTCAATTCAGGCTGGATATTAGCTCGTGCTGCACAATGCTCATGAATTAAGTGTTCGCCCTTGTGGAAGATGAGACTGGGGTCATACACCGGGAGACCCAGCTCACCGCTGGCCGTATCTTCTCCTCAACAGTGATTAATGTGCTAATTAGAGCTGGACAGTTGCCAGCGCGACCGCTGCATGAGGGCAGAGTGGGTGGTTTATGAAGACGGAGGATCCTGAGGGGTACAACAGGTGAAGGCTGGGGCGAGAGTGAGCGATCCTTCACACGTCTTTGAGACCGCATGCACGTCTTGCTGGTCAGATTATAGCAGCAAGCGGATTGAGGTGGGAAAAAAAATATTGTGTACATGGGATCAGCCTGTTTGTGATAAGTGAGCAATATTTGCCATGACAAGTCTGATGCGGCTGTGTCCATCTGTTACATATTTCATCTTATGGTACTCATAAAGATAAAGAGTTGTTGGTTTATGAAATGCTCACTTTGTGCTTTTTTGTTGGTGAGTCAATAGTGTTTTTCAGTATTAGGCACGCGTGATATAATTAACTATTCTAGTAGAGTTGTGAACATCCTTTGTGAGAGAAGTTTTGGAACCACATTAATAGTTTGATCAGCATTTTCGACCAAGAAAGAATAATAACTCAACTCAACTCAACTTTTATTTATAAAGCACTTTCAAAACCATTAGAATGGACCAAAGTGCTGGCCATAAGTAATCAATAACTCTACAATACATAAAAACATTAAGTTACATTAAAACAGGACACCAAGAGAATCAAACAACAAATCACTCACAGTTCTCAGACCTAATCAAACGGCAAAAGCTTGATAAAATAAATAAGTCTTCAATTCCTTTTTAAAAATATCCATGCCTGACGAGGTTTTTAAAGATAATGGTAACACATTCCACAGTGCAGGAGCCGCAACAGAAAAAGCGCGATCTCCACTACGCCTCAAGCGAGACCGTGGGACGGTTAGGAGCATGTTCTGAGAGGAGCGAAGGTGACGTTGAGACTGATAAGGGATTAACATGTCTTTTATATACTCAGGAGCTTGATCATGTAGTGCTTTAAAAACAAACATCAACACCTTATATTGTATTCTGTATCTAACAGGTAGCCAGTGAAGGGATATCAATAAAGGTGCTATGTGATCCCGTTTTCTGGTATTTGTTAAAAATCTCGCTGCAGCATTTTGGACACGCTGAAGACGAGTAACCAGTGATTCACTTATGCCTAGATAAAGAGCATTACAATAGTCCAACCGGGTTGAAACAAAGGCATGCACAACGATCTCCAAGTCCTTGTACGAAATGATTGGTTTCAGTTTAGACAGTTTTCTTAACTGGAAAAAAGATGATTTCACAACGCTGTTAACTTGACGATCAAAGCGTATTTCAGAATCGAAAAATACTCCAAGGTTCTTTACATAACTTTGCATGTTGTTGGACAATAGTCCATTATTATCAGCCAGACCATTCCCAAGCTCCTTGTTCCCAAACATAATAAATTCAGTCTTATCCTCATTTAATTGTAAAAAATTATTTGCTAGCCATCCCTTTACCTCAGTCAAGCACTTATAAAAATTAGTAAAAGATGCACAGCCATCACACTCCAAAGGAAAGTACAGTTGTAAATCATCAGCAACATCAGCAGATAATAGCAATAATGACAAGTTTTGCAGATGAAAGTTTGGAAACTTGTGTTATTTTAATACATATAGATATAAGTATAAGTTTGCTGTTTGTTATGTTTTTGTCTTTTTTAATATTTTTTTTTTATTTTAAAATAGCTTTCATTTATTTTAATTTCTGGTTTTGCTTCAACTTATTTTCTTTCTATCTTAGAAATCTTTCTAATTTTCATTGAAGTTTTTCATCATAATGATGAAATAATTTATATATATATATATATATATATACTGTATATATTTCATCATTATTTCAATTACTGATTATATTTTCAAGGTTTAGTTAATAGTACAACACAGATTTGGAAGAACATGATGGTGAGTAAATGATAACAGAATTATAATTTTTGAGTGAACTTTTCCTTTATGCGTTCAGACTTACCATTTTTTTTAACATCATAGAGAAACCAGTGCTCGAAGTGGGCTGGTGCGCACTAGGATGCATTTCCGGCACTTCTATACTGTATTTTAATCTTAAGCGTACCTTCACTTTTCTTGCGTACTGCCACATCTCACATGTTGCCGGTACTTTGCCACTCAGAGTCAAAGCATCAGTGTCCATCTTACTAATTAAGAACACGTATTTTTAACGGCAAGGCCAACTTTCATGTTAATTTGTTACTTCCATGTTACTGCCAGGCACTTTTTCTTTTTCAAGCACTGAGAGAAATCATATTTGTTAATGGCGGACAAGGTCAAATGGCCATGCATGCATAGAATCGAGAAGTAGGTTCTTCAAATTCAGTACATACTGACAGTGGGTGTTTTCAAACAAAAGCCATTTACAGCAGTGAGTTTCAAGCAACTCTCACATTTCCTCAAGAATTTGTAAAAAGCAACTAAGGTTTAAACAGCCATAGCAAGTATAAATCTCTAAATGCAACACTTCTGTTGTTCATGAGTTTCAAGGTGCTTTGACAAACAAAAGATCTGCGTTTTGTGAACATCCAGTGTTGTTCTGTAATATTAAAGGATGCACCAGTGAGAGAAGGTTAAATCTGGGTCTTACACTAATATATTAATCCATCCCATGCTAGACTTCGGTATATTGGGGGATATAGTATTATCCATGTAACATATGTATGCCAAACGACCAATGCTTAATCTGACGCTTGTCATAAAGGCAGAATGACAAGTGGCAAGTGCAACTAGTGGTGCCTGTTATTTTTTTTTTTTTTAGCAGAGGTAGATATTTAGCTCTCGGCTTGAATACGAATCCATTCACGTATTCTTTTAAAATAGAAGCTTTGTGTTGAAGCTTTTATGCAAGAGAAAAGCTGTATCTATTTCAAAGCATTGAATGTGGCAGTCTGTCTGGGGTAGCAAACTGCCGCGTTCCCTGAGCCTGGATTAAGATAAAGTAGGACAAATGAAAAATAAAACTTGCTTAAAAGGCTCTAGCCCAGCTGTCCCTCTTTCTCCCAGTGTGGGATTATAAAGTAATGATGCTCCATGGCAGCTTTTCCCTAATACATCTTTCCCCATGCGCTCTTATCTAAACCCTCTGAAGGGCTGTTATGGGGTTTCTTGCATGCACAATGTTATTGAACATAACGCACTCACTATTTATCTCGCACATCTTCCATTCTTTTTGTCTATTTCATGTAATATGCATAACATTTTCAGCTGTTGCACTGTGTAATTTTCAGAAGACAATCTCTGGCTCTGTGACGGCAAGTTCTATCCAGTTATTGATTGTTCAAGAAAGCATGTAGAAGCCGGAAAGCGATATTAAATGGGATGTTATCAGTCCAAAAGGAAGTAAACACAAACGATGTGTGGATTAACCCAGTCACCCTTTTTCTGGGTGGGTCGATTAGCCCAGTCTCGAGACGGGGAGTAACGTGGCGTGGGATTAGCCCACCTCTGGGATGGATTTATTTATGTGGCTTTGAAATGAACAATAACAACATTCTGCCTAGTCCACACACACACTTCCAGCCATGTGTCGCAATGCCGGCCTGTCGTAACCCATTTGCAACCACATCCACTTTCATGCTCCGCCATATAATTACACGTTGTTAAATGTAATTATGTAGTTGTCACTGTCAGGCTGAAAGTATAGGAGTGCTTAAGTTAGCCTGAAACATTTCACAATTCTCCTCCCACTTCCATACACGCACACGTCGACAGATGGCCGCTTGTGAAAACCATCTCGGATTCTTCAGGTTAGAATGATTATCCTTTAAAGACCAACGCCTGAGTCACAAATGGGCGAATGTGTTGTGGGTCTCCATAGTGGGGGATGCGAATGAACGGCCGTGTGTAAGGAAGGAGACAGAGCGCGTGGTGAGTCAGTGGTGGGCTATTAATAATGTACATCCCAACAGGGTTGTCATTTACAATCATTCCATGATCTCTACAGGGGGGCGGAGAAGAAAGACTTCTGGCCTTTTGAAATGAGCTCGACCTCAAAAAATGTGCCTTCACTCCCATAAGTCAAACGCATGAGTTGTGGAAATACCAGTATCACATTTGGACAAATTCACTGTTTTTGGGTGCAGTGATGATGTTTATATTCAGTGCAGGGTCTCCACGTGGTGTCATGTCTAACAACCTAACATGCTAACACATGAAAATGGGTCAAATGCTCAAATAATTAGGTACTGATAACTTCATGGTTGTGTCTCAAAACATAGTAAACAGTATATCAAGTATATATACACCCTCAAGTATATATATATATATATATATATATGCCGGTTTTGTTATAATTTTATTTTATATTTATATTGTACCAATGCCAAAAGAGATTAATAATGTAACATCTTAGTTCTCTTACGAGAGGTTCTCTCGTATTGCGTAAGCTAGCTTACGCTGCGGGAAAGTCTCCTTTCACGAGATACTGAAGCCAAAAATTATCCTAATTTTTTAAACTTTGTCAACGCAGTGCGGCAGCCTGCAGACCTAGGGCAAGCGAGTCGCGTGCCCATTGGCTGCTCTGCGGCAACTGCAGCAGCCTATGGCTGAGCCTTGCGCGTGACGTCACGTCCAATGAGCGCGCTTGGCGCGCTTAGTGCGTCACAGCCCGTCATTAGGGGTGTGGCTTAGAGTATATAAGCAAGGAACAGAGGCTGCTTCGCTGATTTCTGTCTCTTCAGCGAAGCTCTTCGCATCGCTGATCTCCGAGGAAGCCGCCGTTGAATCCAGCGACCAGCACGCCGAGGATCTCAGCCTGAGGACGCCGGCCGCTCGCCGCCTTCAGCCTTCCCTGCCTGCTGCGCCATCCGGCCTTATATCCTTTTCTGCTCTGTTTTGTGTGTGTGTGTGTGTCCGCCGCGACACACTTGCATCTAAAAGAGCGCGAGGCGTTGTTTCAAATGCCTCGCACATCCTGTGGCTCGTGCAGAGCCTCGCTCAGCGACGGAGACCGCCACGTGCTGTGCGCTCTCTGCCTGGGTTTTGACCACGCTGTTCGCGCTCTCTCCGAGGGCGGCTGCGAACAGTGTGAAGATTTACCGATGTCGACCCTACGGGCTCGACTCGCTAAATTCGAAGACACTCCATCTTCTCCGGCCGCTTCTTCCGGGCCACGAAAGAAAAAACGTCGCTCTCAAAGGCCGCCGGAACTGGACGCTACAGCTGAGCGCTCGCCGGAACCTCTCCCGCGAGCCTCGCTCTCTCCTTCCCCCCCACCCTTCTCCGACGCGCAGCGGCCGGCCACTGCCCGCACTGCCGTCGCCCTGGGGGATGATGCAGATGATGCCGCTGACAGCTGCTCTCTGCTCGCGTCTGACAGCGAGGAGTGGTCGGGCTCTCACCGCTCCGCCCCCTCTACTATGGAGTCTTCTCGAACCCGCGCTAGTGTTGACGCAGAGCTTCTCCGCCTCCTCACTTTAGCGGTCGAGAGAATGGGACTGGATTGGTCTCCACCTAAGGAGCCGGAGCCCAATCGCCTTGACGGGTTTTTTCTGCCTAGCCGCCGCCCTGCGCCTGCCTCTAGGTCAGCACCCTTCCTGCCTGAGCTCCACGCCGAGCTCTCTAAGTCCTGGAACGCTCCGTTCTCCACCAGACTCCGCTCGCCAGTCTCCTCGGCTCTCTCCCAGGTGGACGGAGCCGCCGAGAACGGCTATAACGGCATCCCCGCCGTTGAGGATGCTGTGGCAACGCACCTTTGCCCGCCGTCTGCTAGATGGCGCTCAAAGTCTGCCCTGCCGTCTAAAGCCTGCAGGACCACCTCAGCTCTCGCCGGCCGCGCTTTCGCCGCCTCCGGCCAGGCTGCTTCCGCCCTGCACTCAATGGCTATTCTTCAGATCCTTCAAGCCGACCTCCTCCGTGAACTGGACGAGAAGGGCTCGGATCAGTCTGCCTTTACCGATCTCCGCAGCGCTACGGATCTCGCGCTGCGCGCTACCAAGACCGCTGCTCAAGCCATCGGCAGATCCATGGCCGCGCTCACCGTCATCGACAGACATCTATGGTTGACGCTCGCGGACATGAGTGAGTCAGAGCGCGCTGTGTTTCTGAACGCACCACTCTCGCCCACCGGCCTCTTTGGCCCTGCGGTCAGCGGAATTGTGGATCGGTTCTCTGAGGTACAGAAGGCGTCGCAGGCGATGGACCTCTTCCTGCCCCGCCGTTCGAGCTCAGCCACAGGCCGCCCTCAAACTCAGCCTCCTGTGCGCAGCTCTAACCAGCGCTCTTCCAGGCCCCCCAACGCTTCGCAGCGGCGCCAGGGCAATCGCCCCAGGTCGCGCTCGACCAGCCGTCACAGACCGCCGCCCCCACGGGGCCCGCGGTCCAAGATCGCGTTGAAGCCCGAGCCCGCGAAGTCCTCCTAGCATCCGCAAGGAGGAAAAGATGGTTGAGTCCCGCTACGGCCGGACCGCCATCAAAACGCACAGCTCTGTCAGTCCCCTATGTTCAGGCTACTGCAGCAGCACACACCGCAGCCAACGAGCCAGTAATTACACTCGCTCGCCTGCACACAAACGCCGTTTTCACGGCGACCCAGATAAATCTCAAAAAGAGTATAAGTGCTTTAAGTGTAGAAAATGTGCCCACACCCATGTGCTCACTGCTTCACACAAGTGCAATCCCCATGGTAACGCGCCCAGAGCGCTCTCTCATAAAGCGGCCTCACACCGCTCGAGCACTAAATGTAGTAAAAGTGCCCACACTTCCGTGCTCACAACTACTCGCTGCTCGCTCTGTCACTCAGTTACCTCAAATTGCTACGGCTCAAGCCGCAGGGGTTTTAAGTGTAGAAAAAGTGCCCACTCCCGTGTGCTCACTGCCTCACACAGACCAGGTTCCCATGGCAACGCGTCCAGAGCGCTATCTCTTAAAGCGGAAACTTTCCGCTCGAGCATCAAGTGTAGGAAATGTGCCCACAGCCCTGTGCTCACACCTGCCCACTGCCCGCTCTGCCAGACAGGTTGCAAACCTCATAAAGCCCCCAAACACTGGCCGTGTCATAAGTGCATATCCCGCGCCAGCTCACGAGCACGCGCGCCCACTTTCAGACACCATAATCCCCACGCCGCCCTCGCGCCTGGGTTGTTTGACAGCAGTTCACGCTCCATCGTCCAAGATCGAGCTACTAAATTCTGCACAGTCGGCCAGCCCTGTTCTTCTGCCCTCGTGTCCGAGCATCGGCGGCGCGCGCGCCGCCCCGTCTTCTCTGATACAGGTTCCCCATCCCGCGCAACGCGGCGATCTGAACCCAGAGACCATTCGACCCCTAGCTATGCATGCAAAAGCATGGGAGGCTATTCAGGGCGCGTCAGAATGGGTGCTCAACACCATAAGACACGGTTATTCGCTCCAATTTGCTCGTCGCCCTCCGCGCTTTCTAGCGCAGACGGAAACGAAAGTGAGTTTGGAAACAGCACATCTGCTTCAAGCAGAGATAACAAAGCTGCTGCGAAAAGGGGCCATAGAACAGGTGCATCCTTCTCTGAGCGAGTCAGGCTTTTACAGCCGTTACTTCCTCGTTCCCAAGAAGGACGGAGCATTAAGACCTATTTTAGATCTGAGACATCTGAACAAAGCCCTCATGAGACGGCCGTTCAGGATGATTACAACCAGACAGATCCTCGCGCAAATTCGCCCAGGAGACTGGTTTATCTCTCTCGATCTGAAGGACGCTTATTTCCAGATCCAGATAACTCCCCGTCACAGGCCATTTTTGAGATTCGCCTTCGACGGTCGAGCTTATCAATACACAGTCCTGCCGTTCGGCCTGTCTTTAGCACCCCGTACATTTACGAAATGCATGGACACGGCTCTCGCTCCCCTGAGGAGTCAGGGAATGCGAATTCTGAACTACTTGGACGATTGGCTCGTTCTAGCGCAGTCAGAGACAGAACTTGTGTCTCACAGAACAGCGCTACTCGACCACCTGGAGGTTTTGGGTCTAGCGGTCAACTGGACAAAGAGCTCGCTCTCGCCCCGGCAGTCGATTTCCTTTCTCGGAATAGAACTGGACTCGGTGGCGATGACGGCCAGATTGACGGAGCAGCGCGCGCGCCGCATCCAGCGCCTCGCTGCATCCTTCAAAGAAGGCAACCGGGTTCCCCTGAAGGCATTTCAGCGCATTCTGGGGCATATGGCCTCAGCTGCAGCAGTGCTTCAGTTGGGTTTACTGCGCATGCGCCCGCTTCAACGCTGGCTGAGAACGCGCGTATCCCATCGAGCCTGGGCGACCGGCGGCTCACTAATCAGAGTGACTCAGGTCTGTGTCTCAGCCCTGCAGCCCTGGCTAGCAGCCGAATGGTATCACACGGGAGTGAATATGGGAGTGGTCTCACACCGGAAAGTTGTCTCTACAGATGCGTCCAACCTAGGTTGGGGAGCGCTCTTCGAAGGCAGACCGGTCTTTGGCCACTGGTCAGACCAGGAGAATCTCCTACACATAAACTGTCTAGAGATGCTCGCGGTCGAGAAAGCGCTCATGCACTTCCTCCCTTTCCTCCGTGGTCACCATGTTCTAGTCCGCACGGACAACACTTCAGTAGTGGCCTATGTGAACCGCCAGGGCGGTGTCAGATCAAAGCAACTCTGCGCCCTGACGGAACGCCTCCTCGTATGGGCTCAGCACTCTCTGCGCTCTCTGAGAGCATCGCATGTGCCTGGCCATCTGAACGAGGGCCCCGACAGACTGTCCAGGGACAACGTTCCCCCTGGGGAGTGGTCTCTACACCCTCAAACAGTCCAGTCGCTGTGGCGCCGCTTTGGCAGAGCGAAAGTCGACCTCTTTGCGTCAATAGACAACGCACACTGCCCAGCGTTCTTTTCGAAGAGCGAGGACGCGCTGGCCCAGTCTTGGCCCAGCGGCCCGCTATATGCGTTTCCGCCAGTCTCTCTGCTGCCTCAGGTCATCGAGAGAGTCAGGAAAGCGCGCCACACAGTGCTCCTCATAGCCCCGTTCTGGGAGAACCAAGCTTGGTTCCCGGAACTCATACAATTGGCAGACTCAGCCCCCTGGCCGATTCCGGTGCGGAGAGACCTTCTCTCTCAAGCCCGCGGCTCGATTTGGCATCCCCACCCAGAGCACTGGTCTCTGCATGCGTGGAGCCTCAACAACTACATGCTGATCTACCAGAAGGGGTGATGAACACGATCATACAATCTAGAGCCCCCTCCACGAGGCGGCTCTACACGTCTAAATGGTCTGTGTTTAACAAATGGTGCACTACCAAAGGGCTCAATCCACAGACATGTGGGGTCTCACAAGTATTGTGTTTCCTTCAAGAGCTACTGGACGCGGGCAGGTCCCCCTCCACGCTCAAAGTCTATGTCGCGGCCATTTCAGCGCTCTCTGTGTCAGAGCCGGGCCGCGCATTAGGAAGGAACGAGTTGGTCATCCGCTTCCTTAGAGGAGCGAGGAGGATGAACCCCCCGCGACCCCCTTCGGTTCCTATGTGGGATCTTTCACTGGTCTTAGACGCACTGAAAGCACATCCCTTTGAACCCTTAGAAACTGTGGATATGAAATACCTCACGCTCAAAACCGTTTTTCTGATAGCACTGTCTTCAGTAAAACGTGTGGGAGACCTTCACGCGTTATCCACTAACGCTGCGTGCCTCGAGTTCGGACCTAATGACTCTAAAGTTATTCTCAGACCGAGGCATGGGTACGTCCCAAAAATTTTGGGCACTCCCTTCAGAGCGCAGGTCATTTCCCTTTCAGCCCTGCCGATTACTGGCTGCGAGGCAGATAGTCACCTCCTCTGCCCAGTTAGGGCGCTGAGAAGCTATATTTCGCGCTCCGCCGCCTTCAGGCGTTCAGAGCAGCTTTTTGTTTCGTTTGGTGGGCGCACCAAGGGTCTCGCCGCCTCGAAGCACACTCTGTCCAGATGGATAGTCGATGCTATCGCAGCTGCTTACGCATCTAAAAACCTGCAGTGCCCCTTGGGCATTCGGGCACACTCCACCAGAGGCATGGCCTCATCGTGGGCGTGGTCCAGTGGGATTCCCATTCATGACATTTGTGCAGCGGCGGGCTGGGCCTCCCCCTCCACATTTGTTAGGTTTTACAACCTGGATGTTCCCGCTTTGCAGGCCAAAGTGCTATCAGTCTAAGTCTCGCGTAAGCCAGCCCACTGTCTGTGCGCGGGCTACGCTGCTGATTTAGCTCTACTGGTTGAGCTACACTGTATGGAAGTGTTAGTTGGACCGGCTGTGCCGCTCCCTGCCCCATATTATGTGCTTGTGTACTGTGGTATCTGGCCGCCCAGCTCCGTTTCGCGTTCCCTGGGCTTCCCACGGGATTCATTCAGGATGCTGGGCGCGCGCACGGCGTTGACAAAGGTGTTCCCGCAGCGTAAGCTAGCTTACGCAATACGAGAGAACCTCTCGTAAGAGAACGTACTCGGTTACTAACGTAACCTCTGTTCTCTCTAGAGAGGGAACGAGTATTGCGTAACCCGCCGTGCTCTCGCCACGAGCTCATTTTCGCTTCATGCGACAGAAACCAGCGAAGCAGCCTCTGTTCCTTGCTTATATACTCTAAGCCACACCCCTAATGACGGGCTGTGACGCACTAAGCGCGCCAAGCGCGCTCATTGGACGTGACGTCACGCGCAAGGCTCAGCCATAGGCTGCTGCAGTTGCCGCAGAGCAGCCAATGGGCACGCGACTCGCTTGCCCTAGGTCTGCAGGCTGCCGCACTGCGTTGACAAAGTTTAAAAAATTAGGATAATTTTTGGCTTCAGTATCTCGTGAAAGGAGACTTTCCCGCAGCGTAAGCTAGCTTACGCAATACTCGTTCCCTCTCTAGAGAGAACAGAGGTTACGTTAGTAACCGAGTACGTTTCCAATGAAGATGATGCAGAATCAAAATCAAAGTTAAATTTATTTAAATAGAATCCACTCAGGTACATACAAAAGCAAGAGTCCGCGAAACAGAGTACTTAGCACAAACAATACAAACAATTTTTAACTACAAAAACGTGAATCTGTGAAAACGGTGAACTCATGCACATGTGTAGGCTATTACGTGTTTAGTCTATTAGTGGTTATAAGAATTATGCAAATCAGCACAATCAAGGCTGGATTAGTACCCCCAGGGGCCCCTGGGCACTGAAGCTCATGGGCCCCCCTAACCTACCTGATAACCACACCCTCCAAAGGAGGCACCAGAATTTTTGGTGGTGTTTTCGCGGAGATAGCCTTAGCCGAAAACCACTGGACGCACTTCAAAATGGCGTCCGTCAGCGGGCCGCCGGTGATGTCACGATCTCAGAAGAAAATCGCTTGTATCTCTGCAACGCGAAGACCCAGAGAGCTCAAAATTCGGGTGAGTTCGGCAATTCGGCAAATTCCCCTCTCTGTGCAAGGGCCCGTATGGTAGATCTGGGCCAGAGCACAATATAACATTTTGTCATCATGAAAAATTAAAGGTTCCTTAGAACAGACTCATGGATGATACATGTTTTCGATGCCTTTGTGTTCAAAGGTTTTGACATTTTCTTAAAGGAAGTAAAAAGGGTCTTTATATTAGAGGAGAACATTGTAAAACTGGGATTACAGTGAAAGTTTCTGGCTTTGTGAAGATGAAATTTACCCAGAAGGCAAAGTAATAATATAATATTATCAAGATTAACATCCTTAGAAAAAAAAAAGAAACTATGTAATTTGTGTCTATAGGCATGTGCGTTCTGATCGAGTGCACTGTAGTAAAAATGTGTGCAAGCGCGTTGTCTTTCTTTATAAAGTGACATTGCCTACTACTTGCCTGGCATGCATAATACAGCGTTATTAGTATTTTTTCCGGATTCCGTGTGAACAGGGATCGTTTTGATAATGTTGTCATCTGTACAAAGAAAAACGTTTCCGTTTTCAGCACATCGTTGTCATGTAAACGTACCCTAAATAATGAACAAAATAGAAACAGGTGTGTTTCCATACATCAATAACCATGGTGAAAAACAAGTGGTGGAAAAATGAGAACAAAGGAAACAGGAAACCATGAGAAAACTAAGAGTCTATGAAAATTAAACAAGATAAACTAAACTGAATGTGAATGTGAGAATTAAAGTATTATGGAGTATTTATTAATATTATGAATTAGCTTTTATTTAATATTTTCCGTTTTATTTTCAATTTTTGTTTATTTTTATTGTACTTTTGTCATTTTTTCCCGTTTTTTTTATTTTAATTTATTTGTATTACTGTTTTAGTTTTAGTAATTTTAGTACTTATAGTATTAGTACTAAACTTATTATAGCTTGTTTTAGATTGTTGCCAAAGCAACATTTCTAAGATTTTTTACGTTTAAGTTTTTAATCTAATACTTATATTTTATTTTATTTCAGCTTCCCTTCAATTAACAAAAAGTAAATCTAATACTTTTAGTTTTAGTGAACAATAACACTTTTTGTATAAACCTAAAAAGAAATTTAAGTTGATTTTTCAATAGCTTTTTTTTTCTCCGAAATTTTCTGCGAACCGACAACCACCAACTTGCAACGCCTAAACAGCATTTTTGGGCATTTTGGGCACTGAATGTTGTCTTGGAAAGCATCTCGCTATATTTTGAGACACAGCCAATGTATAAGGAAGCAGTTCCTGCTAATTCATGTGGATTTATTTCCGTACATAATTTAAGCAGCAACAGTAATTGGCTTGTACAGCATATGTAAGGGATGATGATGATTTTGCCTTGCATGGTCTGCTCAGTGGAAGGAAGCCAAGCAGAATTAAGAGAATGACCATAACGTTTTATGCCAGTCACGTGACCCACCGGGGCTTTCAGCTGTAGCTAATGAGTCTCTCTGCTCATGTCACTCATCTCACAGATGATTAAAAATCAGATTGCTTTTTTTTATTTTTTTTATGCTTCATAATTGTGTAAAAGTGTAGAGGATGAGAGGGTGAACGAATGGCTTCCCGAACACACCGCCAAGAGGGACGAACCCTGTCAGAGCCAAGCGTGTGTATCATTCTTACCCATAACTAGGCAAGTGGTATGGCCGAGGGCACTTACGAGCTTTTTGTGCGGGCTGGCCGGCTCTAGGTAAACGGTGACACTATTTTACCCTCTCTTTTCTTAACCACTCATGAATAACACATGGCTTCGTCTCCTGAAAAATGCAACATGCTGTGGGCTGTTTTGGAACAGCCTGTCCTTGTCCTTGCTTGTGCATATGCCTCCTGCGAGTTAAATTCTGTTCAGGAGGTGATGGGCCACCACAGTGGACTGCAGGGGACGGAGAATGTATGCACACTGCCAATTTGTAAGCTCATGCATGCATATATGTATTACCCCACTGTTTTTATGTTTCTGTTTTGGGGCCACCAGTCACCCTCAGCATTAACTATCATTATCAGAGTGGCCATCGCATCTGCACTGATTGGAGGGTGTCCATCGGATGGGTTTTGCGGAATTTGGCAGATGCCTGCATTGGGTTAGTCGGTTGGCCACTTTTCTGCAACATCTGTGCTCTTTCTCTCGTAAAACATGCTTTTATATGCTAGGGATGGCTTGCCTTGTGCTTTTTTTGTACACTGTCAGAGTGTCCCAAGGGAATGAGTGGACGCTCATTTAACAGTGACAGACAACCATGATGGAGTCAGCAGGTCTTACGGCCAACGGGGGGAAAGGAAAACTGAATCATTTTATAGTAAGTTAGTTTAAAAACATAGCTTTAGGGGATGAAATTATTTATTTGTTTGTTAATATAATTTTTAAATGTCAGGTATGTTGTGGAATTGGCTTTTGGTTCCTGGCACATAGTATTAATTTTTATTAGTATATTTTGTATTAAAATGGCCATTTATAAATTATAATGAAATTATCCTTGGAAAAACATGACTCCCTTCAAAAATGTACCTTTACATAAAATTCACTGCGGTTTTCAGCTGAAATGGATCCTAATGGCAGTAAAATAACAAATATTTGTATTCCTCTACACACAAATTATGATTACAGGGGCAGATTATTGGTTAATAAAGACTTGCGTGGTTTCTTCCACAATACGTTATGACCTCAAAACATTAGTATGTATGGCGTAGTAAACTTGTTCAGTAGCTTACCTGGTACAGCATTACATTTGTGATGTGGAGCACACTGGTACGAGTCCCTTGAAACACAACACAAATCACGATAAAAGAGCTCAAAGACTTGAATTATTTTCAAACACGAAAGAGCATTAACCTATTGGTGCCACTCATGGGGCATTTCTAAAATGCTGCAATATGTACAACAACCAACGTTATAAAACAATATATTTTATGTTTAAGGCAAAATATGTGTACATACTGTATTTTGTATTTTGAGAGCGTAGCGAGTCGGTGTTCCCTGCCATGTCTTTTGGCTTGATTTGTTTGCTGCCATTCTCTGATTGGGCTAATTTTCTTCACGGCATCATGGGCAATGTAGTTTTTCACCAGGAATTTTGCTGTTAAACACAATTCTTTGAAAAAACAATACATTGAAATTATGCAAACTGATGGCTTTAACAAAAGCATATGACAGCAATTAACAACCTCAGTGCTCACAACAGGTCTGTTTTTAAAGGTTTACCAGTTATTGTTAAAAATCAGTTTCCCTATGGAGAAAATTAATTGAATTTTTACTTCCAGAACCCAACTGCTGCACTCTATAATCTTTTATGAGTAAAGCTGCACAATAAGGTTCATTTACATAGAAAGGATACACATTTGCACTGAAAAGAATGAGAGTGGGCTAATTTCAACACATTTCCACCTGGTTAAACTGGATTGCGAGTGGTTAGTGAATAGGACATAAAGGAAATACAATGGCATCTAAAGAATCTAAAATGTGAAGATGGTTTGAGTAAACAAGATTGTGGCAGATTGGGTTGGATCATGGAGTGGTGAAGTTGTTTATGGCCAGGTTGGGTGCCCAGACGACCACTTCAAATCCTAACATGAGTCACTTACTGCCCATAGACAGACCCGCACCATTTGTCCCAGCCTAAAAGATATGAATATTCATAGGCGGGAGATGAGCATGAGTTTAACTAACAAAGAAAATGGAGCACTCGCTTCTCTGGATCTCACCGATAACATGACATTTCAATGAATATTTATAAGTAATTATCACAAGTCATTGCATTTATAAAAGCCTGCCAAAGGACGGTGTAGCCAGGACTCGGTATTACAGCAGAACTGCTGCAGAGGTCATATCATAGTTATGAATCGATGGCTGAATGTATTTATTTAGAATAATTTTCATGCTTTACATTCTTCGGTTTCCTTTTGCAGCCAGTGGCCGCTGAAATTACACATTATAATTGAGGTGCTAATCGAAAAAATGCATCCACATAGTGTTGTTTAAGAGATAAGATAGGAAGATAATGCTGCCACACTCGTAATTAATCTGTGAACATTGGTGTGCATTTTTATTACCGAAATGCATTTATAATTCACTGAGATGAGAATATGAGTGGCATTTATACGTGTGTGAGGCTCTGTACAAGCCGCTGTTCTGAGTCTACAGCCCCATAGGAGCTCACCCTTTGATGTAGGAAACTCAAAGAGCCCCCTGAGGCAGGTGCCATAGGGCAGGGGTCGCATTTTTAATCTGTCAATCACCATTGGGGATTTATGGGTAACTTTTCCTGCCAAGCCAGGCAGTGGGGAATGCATCATTCTACCGTTCGCTCTCAGTGTGATAAGTAGGCATAGAAAAAAGAAGGGGGGCAGAGTTCACAGTGTTTGCCGTTAACACTGATGCTTAGTAAGGTCAACATAACCAACCATTGTTGAATTTGTCTGTCTGCAGAGTTAAAGAATTGGCTTTCCTGTTGGATTTTGTTGGACTTGTGTCCAAAACCTAGTGAGCTGCCTACTAATGGTGCATTGAAATCTTCCTGGGAAGTTCGGGAAGTCGTTATTCTGACGTCCGATGCATTCAATTCACTTCGGTCAGAACAAGACGGCGAGTTCTCTTGGTCGTGCCATGAGATCTCGCAATATTTTTAGACAAGATGACAGAGTTGAAATTCTGGCAAAACCTTTCACAGTGTTTGCAGGGCTACCAACTATCACGCATACAAGGCTGTTCTCACACCACACGTCCATTTTCTCACGCAGTGAAAAACATCGCAGAGAAGAGAGGACACTGACAGCGCGCCGACAGACAAAACAGAGCAGGTTGCTTTTGATATTAAACAAGAATCAGCTTTCAAATACATCAATATATTTCTCAATGTGTGAATTGTTCATCGCAATTTCTAAATAAAAGTTGCAAGAGTTTGCATGTTTTGATGTCCACATGTTCTTGTTCAAGCATTCAAGCTCTATCCTAAAGAAGTGACCAAATATTAAAGATAAATGGACATTTGAATTAAATGTTGTTTAGCCAATATTAAACAAGGATTTGATCATGCTGTAAAGTGTAACAACAATAATCAAAAGGCCGTTGGTACCCTCTTTCAGGCAGTTGTTATAATATATAATGTGCATAAGTTAAAGGAATAGTTCGGCCAAAAATGATATTTAACTCATGATTTACTCACCCTCAAGCCGTTCGAGATGCATATGTCAATCTTTTTTCAGACGAACACATTTTCAGTTATTTTAGAAAATGTCTTAGATCTTTCAGTGGTTATAGTGTGAAGCTATGGGGTCCGCCTCCTTCAAGTCCCAAAATGTGCATGCATCCTTCACAAAAGTAATCCATCCGGCTCCATAAACGAAGGCCTTCTGAGGGTAATCCGTGCGGTTTTGTCGTAAAAATATACATATTTAAAACTTTATAAATGAAAATAACTGGCTTCCAGTAGCGGTTCGTTCTACGTCACGACGCTTCCTACGCTACGTCCTACGTCATACGCCAGCATCCATCTCCGTGAACGCGCGCCGACCGCTACCGGAAGCCAGTTATTTTCATTTATAAAGTTTTAAATATGTATATTTTTACGACAAAACCGCACGGATTACCCTCAGAAGGCCTTCGTTTATCCCCCTGGAGCCGGATGGATTACTTTACCACTGAAAGATCTAAGACATTTTCTAAAATAACTGAAAATGTGTTCGTCTGAAAAAAGATTGACATATGCATCTCGAACGGCTTGAGGGTGAGTAAATCATGGGTTAAATATCATTTTTGGCCGAACTATCCCTTTAAATATGATTACATTATGTATTTTAACAGTGTTGTTCATAAAACTATATGATTACTTGCTTTACTTTATTTGAATCAATTATTATTGCCTCATTGTTATTAGATATGTATTTTAAGTATTTTTAAAGGCTGTTTTTTATGTCTAGTTTTATGACCACAAAAAATATCAGATTACCCGATTAATCGTCAAAATAATTGACCGATTACTCAATCACCAAAGTAATCATTTGTGACAGCGCTAGGTTAGTTTATACATTTCAAAATGCACCTGCATTGTTTTGCATTTTGTGTCATTCAGTCGAATAAAATACAATTTTTCCAGTCATATAGTTAGTCATTGAAGGTTTCTTAAAAATAGAGTTAAAATATATAAAAAATAATGTAATATACTCGTCGTATTCTTGTGAACCCTACATCGTGTATCGTCTCTTCTCGTATCGTCACACCCCTAATGGTTACCTTTTGTTCAAAAAATACAGCAAGAATGCACATCAGGTGTGTTTTTGCTCTGTTTTCATTAAATTTAAGGTGCTGTAAACTGAATTATTATATTATATAGTAATTGAATTATACTATCATATTTTGTATATACAACTTAGATAATTTTATTTTTAAATGAAAAAAGAAATTCATTCAATTCAACAAATTTACCATCATCTACAGATGCTGCATCTATTGCTTCCACCATGTTTCTCACTGACATGCTCCCAACTCTGAAACTCAAGAAAAAAAGAAAGAAAATCCATTGTGTCTATGTGCATTGAACTTGTAAATCTTTCAGCATGACTTGAATGCACCATAAGATACCTTGTGTTAGCTAAATTCTAAGGCAACATCACACTAGTTTTTACAGAAAGACAAACCAGAATGCTGTGGGGCAAAGTTAGTCGAGAAACAAATCCAAGATGGCAGACAAAGTGCAAGAAATATAATTCATTCAATAAATAATAGTTTAGACTATTTAGAAAAGGAACACTTTTACTAATTATTTTATTGTGCTACATTCTAATTAGGAGATTGTAAATTAGCTTAAAATGGGCATATGAGTAATTAATTATTACACATTTTTATTAATTATAAATATTTTGATCAGTTAATAGAATTAACTGCAGAATTAATATTACATTCAATTAACCTGTTCATCCAGCAAACACTCAGTATTAATCGTCTAACAAATTTCAGGAAGCTTTTTTTCTTGGCAAACAGAAAAATAACTTTTTCTTACTGGGTACAGTACTACTCAGAACGAGTTGAACGAGTGTCCAGATATGCAGTCTCAGAAGAAAGTCTTGATAGTTAGAAGTTTGATGGTAGGTGAAGTTTCAGTCTGGTTCATCTGGGTTGAGTGAGGAATTGTTATTGGGAGAGTTCTCTCTCCCTAAAAGAAAGTTGCAACATGGCTTGATGTCTCCAGTCTTTTCCACACGAACAGCAATGAGAAAAGAGGGGGTCACTGGGATAGAGGCCCTTTTAAATTCTGCAAGGTTACACCTCATGAGTTTGGATTGACCATTGAAGAGGGTGTAATTTCAAGCAGAACAAGTTTCTTTGTTATTTATGTGCATGATCCGAGTGGGCTGGCAGTTTTGTGTCGCTTTATACTCTGATTAATATATAGGGTTACAAAGTTTCCAGAATTTTTGGAAACTTTTCAGGATTATTTGGAAATTTTCAGAAATTTACCAGAAATGTTCAGCCCCTTTGCCACCCTATTAACTCTTTCCCTGATAATTTATTATTATTATTTTTTAAAGTTGCCAGACATTTTCAAAAAAGTTCATGGCCCCCAGAATATTTTGTTGTATGAATATCTGAACATGCAATATATCAAAAGAAAGAACAGACCCTCTGCTTTTAAACAAATCTGTTTTATTTAGCTTCATGCATTCTTTTTTTTTTTTTTTTCAACACTTGAATGTGGGTAAGTTTCATTAAAAAAAGCAACATTTTGAGCAAAAAGCTGAGAAAATTTTGTTTTTGTCAAAGACTACGTCTGGATCAGATTCAGCATGATGATCAAAACATAGATGGAGTAGATCGAGTCCATCAAAACCCCCAAAGCTTGCACAGTTCTGACCACTTCCTGGGTCGACATTTCACTCGATAACATTAGGCCGTTCTGATTTAAATGCTGTTTATTGTTGATAATTGGATTATTTTTCATATGCATCTGCTTGCATATGTGATCACACGTTTCTGCTTCTTTTTTGCCTATGTTTTGATCAGGAGATACTGTACTCGTTCAGGAGATGCGTAATAACACCCCCTACCTTATAACAATGATAACATGGAAAGCCGTAAAAACGCATCAATGGCAGGAAAGTGTTTTCTCATAAAACACGTGAAAACTCGTCAATGGCGGGGAAAGAGTTAAAATATCAAGCAAACAATGCACATTATGAGGAGGTGATATACACCAATGGGTAAGAAAACTAAACGAGGATTTTTTATATGAAGCATGATATCAATAGGGTTACATTATCTAATAGTTATATCATAAGGCATACATAAAACCATATACAATACTAAAGACAGTGATAATACACACAATATACTGGGAATATGCTTGTTCATTCATAGAGAGGTTTATCTAGGCTATGAATTAATGGAAAGTCCTTTTTTATGGAAGTCCTCATGTGTCTGTTTTAATAGGGAATGCCATTGAGAGCGGACTCTCTCAACATTCCTTTGGCTGGTAAACTGTCTTATCTGTGCTGGTTTGTCTTTGTTGCCATGGTAACCAGGGGCCTGTTCTGCCTTTGGGAGTTGTCACAGACATCTTGGCACCTAGTTTTGTTGTTGGGCGAGGGGTCTGTCTGTTGGATAATTCATTAAATATAATTAATAATTGTGTTTCTGATAGGTCCAGCTGCTACATAACATTTGCAGCAAGGCAGTCTGACAAACTGATTGTTTGGTTAGCAAACATGCTAATGCCAAACTCTGTTGTAAACAGTTCTGAGTAAACGCGAGTTAAATGTTGGTTTTAGTGTAGCTTTAGTTCTTTACTAAAGAAAAAAGCATAATTTTGCCAAATACAGTAAATGTGGGTTCTATGTATTGTATGCTTATTTCTGAATTGTGTTGTTAGATGTGCAACAGGCTAATGCCATACTCTATTGACATGTGTTGAATCTCTCATGCAGAGCACTATTTGTGTGGCACACAGAGTTGCTGCCTATTTAGAGCACTCCATATTGGTCACTTATACGGTTCTTGCTTATGTTCGTTCAAAAGTTTGGGGTCGGTAAGATTATCATATTGTGAAATGTAATTACAATTCCATTTTCAGCAGCCATTATTCCAGTCTTCAGTGTCATATTATCCCTCAGAAATCATTCTAATATGCTGATTTGCTGCTCAAGAAACATTTATTACTATTATCAGTGTTAAAAACGTCTAAAACGTTAAATACGGAAGCGGATGCATACACAATCTGTTTTTCGCTGAGGAGCCGAGCATAACTCGGAGTCAGCGGTGGTCCAACTATAGTGGCAAAGGGACTACGTCCTCCGTTCCCTCCTTCAGGGAACGGTGGGTTGCATATGCAACCAAGACGTTCCCTTTCAGTCGAGAACGTCAGACGTAGTCGACGTCGACTGAATGGGATCTTAACCCTGGAAAACGCCACTAGAGCTGCCACCTTCCAGTGCCTAGACAAAAGCCAGCTGAACCTCCCGCATCTTGAGACGGTGATAGGACAGGGCTTAGGCCAGGGAAGTCACTGCTGTTCCGCAAGACCTGCTCAGTAGACTTGGATAACACTGGGAAAGCGTGCCCTGTCGATGGAAGGAAGGGACGCTACGGAAGCCACATCCAGCCCGAAGGGGGGAAACGTGGGAGATACACATATGGCTGGGCGAAATGTCGGGCAGCACAACATATGGGATGTCACTGGGATGACTCCAGCCTATAACAGGGGGGGAGGATCAACCAAAACAGTGACGGCAGAAACTCTGCCAAGGGAAAGACACGGGCTCATCGGAGGGAGTCTTACCGTGGAAAATACACATATGGGATCGCCATAGGGATCACAACATATGGACCTAGCCTAACACAAGTTCCACCAATGCATACGAGTGGTAGGCCTAGCATCGGACGGTCCGCCACGTCCGAGGCCGCAGGGGGTATGGAGGAGCTCAACAGGTTCTGCCGAAAGGGAACTCAACTGGAGCAAAATGGCGCACGTATCCAGTCCATAGGAGGGGAATGGCACAGCAAGCCGACACATAGAGCGGGGGCTACGGTGTTAGCTGGCTTCTATGTGAAGAGAGCACACGGGAAGCAACCGGCTCGACACGTAGGCTATAGAATGTAGCAAACGTGTTAGGTGTCACCCAGCCCGCAACTCTACAAACATCTGTAAGCGAGGCACCTTGCGCCAATGCCCAGGAGGCGGCTACACTCCGAGTGGAGTGAGCTCGCAAACCCGGGGGACAAGGTACACCTTGGGACTCATACACCAAGATGATGGCATCCACTATCCAGTGGGCCAACCTCTGCTTTGAGACAGCCTTTCCCTTCAGCTGGCCTCCATAACAGATGAAGAGCTGATCTAAGGTCCTGAGGCTTTGCGTTCTGTCAACATATATCCGTAGAGAACGGACTGGACAGAGAAAAGCCAGGGCTGGGTCTGCCTTCTCCGGGGGCAGCGCTTGCAGGTTCACCACTTGGTCCCGAAAGGGAGTGGTAGGAAGGAACCTTGGGCACATATCCAGGCCGGGGTCTCAGTACAACATGAGAGTTAGCCGGCCCGAACTCCAGGCACGATTCGTCAAACGAAAATGCATGCAGTTCCCCTACCCTCTTAATGGAGGCCAAAGCGAGCAGGAGAACTGTTTTCAAAGACAGAACTTTTAACTCAACTGCCCGCAGTGGCTCAAAGAGAGGTCTCTGCAGTGCAGTTAACACCAGAGACAAGTCCCAAGAGGGTATAGAGGGGGGACGAGGGGGATTTAATCTCCTCGCACCCCTCAGGAACCTGACGATCAGGTCATGCTTTCCAACGGATCTCCCATCTACTGCATCGTGATGTGCGGCAATACAGGCAACATATACTTTGAGGGTGGAGGGAGACAGCCCACGCTCCAACCCCTCTTGCAGGAAAGAAAGCACGGCGCGGATCGAGCAATTTCGAATAGGTTTCAACGAATAGGTTCCACTTTAGGGCGTAAGCGTGCCTCGTAGAGGGCGCTCTCGCAGAAGTGATGGTGTCTACGACTGACTGTGGTAGATCACCTAGAACCTCCGTGTCCCGTCCAGGGACCAGACATGGAGTTTCCAGAGGTCTGGACGCGGGTGCCATATGGTGCCCCATCCCTGAGAGAGGAGGTCCTCCCTCAGAGGGATGGGCCAGGGAGGGGCTGTCGAGAGGAGTATGAGTTCGGGGAACCAGGACCGGTCAGGCCAATAAGGGGCGACTAGCAAGACCTGCTCCTCTTCCTCCCTGACTTTGCACAGTGTCTTGCGGAGGCCCCGAGGCCAGCTGTGTGCCAGCGCGTCCGTGTCGAGGGTCCCCTCGGTCAGGGAATAGAACAGCTGGCAATGGGACGAGTCCGGAGAGGCAAACAGATCTATCTGTGCGGCCCCGAAGTGGTCCCAGATCAGAGCACTCCAGATCAGTCTCCACTCTCCTCTGACCACAAGCTGTCGTGAGAGCGCATCGGCGGCACAATTGAGCAGGCCGGAGATATGAGTGGCACGAAGCGACCTCAGATGCTTCTGACTTCATAGGAGGAGGTGACGGGCGAGTTGCGACATGCAACGGGAGCGTAGACCACCTTGATGGTTGATATACGCAGCGGCCGCAGTGTTGTCTGTACGGACCAGTACATGCTTGACGAGCAGCGATGTTTTGAGGCGTCTCAAGGCAAGGTGCACTGCAAACAACTCGAGGCAGTTGATGTGCCAATGCAGTTGGGGGCCCGTCCAGATCCCCGCTACTGCATGCCCGTCGAACGTGGCCCCCCAGCCGGTTTTGGAGGCATCTGTGGAGACCACAGCATGTCTGGACACTTGTTCTAGGGGCACTCCGGCCCGGAGAAATGAAGGGTTTGACCACAGACTGAGAGTTTTGCGGTAGGCTGGGGTGATTCTCACCCGGAAGGTGCCGCTGTGCCACGCCCCCCTCGGGACTCGGTCGTGAAGCCAGTGCTGAAGTGGTCTCATAGGAAGCAAACCGAGCGGTATTACTATGGCTGCGGCTGCCATATGCCCCAGGAGCCTCTGAAAGTGTTTCAGTGGAAGCGCTACTCTGCTCTTGAGCGTACTCAGGCAGGTCTGCACCGACTGGACACGTTCCTCTGTGAGTCTGTTGGACCGAATCCAGCTCCATACCGAGAAAAGAGATCCTCTGCACGGGGGCGAGTTTGCTCTTTTCCCAGTTGACCCGAAGACCCAACTGGCTGATATGTTGGAGCAACACATCCCTGTGTTCGCACAACTGTTCCCGGGACTGAGCTAGTATCAGCCAGTCGTCGAGATAGTTGAGGATGCGAATGCCACGCTCTCTCATAGGAGCAATGGCTGCCTCCGCGACTTTCGTAAAGACGCGGGGAGACAGGGCCAGCCCGAAGGGTAGGACTTTGTACTGATAAGCTCGATCCTCCAACACGAAACGCAGGAATGGCCTGTGTTGCGGCAGGATGGAGACATGAAAGTACGCGTCCTTCAGGTCGACCGCTGCAAAGCAATCTCGGGGATGGACGCACCAAAAGATGCGTTTGTGCGTTAACATCTTGAATGGGAGCTTGTGAAGGGCCCGATTCAAGTGTCGCAGGTCAAAGATTGATAGTAACCCACCTCCTTTCTTGGGTACAATGAAGTATGGGCTGTAGAAGCCCGACTTCATATCAGCTAATCGATTTCCGCACGCATAACAGGGGAACGTTCGGTCAGCACTGAAGTGTACAGAATGCCGCTGAACTTGGGCGGACGCCGGAAGAACTGAATCGTGTAGCCAAGTCTGATGGTACAGAGGAGCCAGCTGGACCGGCCGGGAAGCTCTCTCCAGGCTTCCACAAACCGGGACAGAGGAACCAGAGGCACCACAGACGTACCCGGATTGGGGCAGAGGGGGGGAGGACAGGGACCTGGCTCGGAGGGCCCGGAGGCGGCCCGAAGCGAGGTCTGAGTGTGTGAGGCCACACTTACCTGACACTGGTCGGCAGGGGTTACGGGAGAAGGCGTAATCGGGTCCTCGGACCATACCCGGCTGCCGGCTGGCGACACAAGAAGGGAGCGAGGGTCGCACACCGCCAGTCTGACCTTCTTGGGGCCCAGGAACAGAGAAATTTGCTCTTGTGACATTTGGGGTACCACTGGACTCCGGAGAGCCAGTGGCGGAACGGTAACCGTCTGAAGAGCTTGTCCCTCCGTCCCCGGGCAGCCTGTATCAGGGACGCTTAGTCTTACAGTTGCCACCTGGCTTGGCAGTGACTGAGACAGGCTGGGCGGCCTGCCTGCGGCTCGCTCTACACTGAGGCCTGGGTGAAGGCTGCTGATGTAGGCCAGCGGAAGCGGCGGCAGGGGGACGCCCTCGGCGACGAGCAGGCGGAGGAGTGGCCACCGGTGGTGGGGTGATGGCAGCAGCGGGTTGCCGGGGCGGTAGAGAACTGTTGGGTGCAGCTCTCCACCACGTTGCCGAACAGCCCAACCTGGGAAATTGGGGAGTCCAGGAACCGAACCTTGTTCGCATCCGATAATTCAACCAGGTTGAGCCAACTATGGCGCTCCTGGACCACCAGGGTGGACATCTTGTCAGTTGCGGTGCAGAGCTCACTGGTGAGCGCACGGCCTAGACTACCCTCGTGCATGTCTCGATCTCAACACCGAGACCGTCATATTCCCGCAATGGGAACATGAACCGTCCACAAAAGCTGCCTCAGCATGCTGAACACCCAAACACATGACGCAGCAATCGTGACCGTCAGAAGGGGACAGGGAACGACCACATCCAGAAACGCATGGGCGGAATGACATCTTGAAAAAGACGCAAACGCTCCCGTGTTGCTCTTTCAGGAAGTGAGAAACCTCTCACCAGTGCTGGAGCACCCAGGGGAATGATCGCTGCAACACTGACAGGGATGGTGCAGCCTGTACCAGTAAAGCAATCACTCTTCTCACCCTCAACTGGCAGTCAGACAAACAAACACAAACAGAAATGTGATGCTGTTAGAACAGCAGTTGAGTGATCAAAGAGCTCGCGACCACCGCTGCTCGCGCTGTAGAAACACCAGCCAGGGAGAGACTTCCTGAAGAAGCACCGACACACTCGCTCGTTGTAGAAAACAACACTCTTCAGAGATTCCGTCATAGAGAACGATCGGCTCCAAAGCGAAAGACAGATGGTGTATGCATCTGCTTCCGTATTTATACCCGTCTCGCGGGGCGGAGCGCGTGATGCAAATTCACGTCGCCATTGCGCGCATTGGCTCGTTCAAGCATGCTCGAAGAAGATAGGCTCCCTAGCGTGATCCCATTCAGTCGACGTAGACTACGTCTGATGTTCTCGACTGAAAGGGAACAGCTGGCTGCTTTTATAATTTTGGAAACCGTGATCCATTTTTCAGGATTCTTTGAGGAGTAGAAAGTTCAAAAGGACATCATTAATTCGAAATGGAAATCTTTTTTAACATTATAAATGTCTTTACATTCACCTTTGATCAATTTCATGAATTAATTTTTTTTTTATAATTACTGAACTCAAATGTTTAAACGGTAGTGTAAATATTAGGCAGCTCACTAGGTTTTGGAACAGACCCCCAGTCATGTAATGTCTCTTTTTTTTCTTTGGTCAATTATTCAGCTGTATTTTAATGTGAATGTGTTGTCATGAAAACACTTTATAATTGATAAGATGAGAAAGCCAAGGCATTACATGCAGGAAGAAGCACAGGAGATTTGAGGACAGGAGCTGAAAAAAAAGACGACTCATCTCTGACTCATAGTTCCCAAGTTCCTCAATGAATATCCATGAAAAAACACCTCACACAGGGGAGCACAAACAAAATAAAAAACAACTCAACATAGAGCTAACACTTGTCTCAATCTCCCTTAGTTCTCAGGGATGATTTCCGCCAGCCTCCCAATGACGTGGTGGTGGCAGCCGGAGAGCCTGCTGTACTGGAGTGCGTCCCTCCCAGGGGTCACCCCGAGCCCACTGTTTCCTGGAAGAGGAACAATGTTCGTGTCAATGACAAGGACGGCAGGATCTCTGTGAGTTAATAGCAGAAAGTGCAATGTTGGCAAAGGAGTGATGATTAGGTTGTAGTGTAGCAGTGACATCACTCTACTCTGCAACCAGCATCGACTGGAACATAAATCAGTGTACTTAGTCACGTCCTGTTCTCCACCAACAAATGACATCACTCGTGAGTTTGAGAGTGTGTGTAAAAGAAAGGTGCATTTTAGCAATTTTTTATGCTTATGTTGTGCTGGTTAGCATTGTCATTAACTAAAACTAAAAAAAAATTTTTGTTAATATAAAAAAGCTAATTGAAATAAATACGTTAAATTAGTACTAAAATTACTAAAAATAAAATAAAAATAAATTAAAGGTAAATTTTTTTTTTTTTTGTACAAATGTCAAAGGTTAAATCTTAAACTAAATTTAAAATGAAAAGGTAAAAAGAAAAGATAATTCAACATATATAATAGTATATAAATAATACTAAAATAACATTGCTGGTTACTGAAAGAAACTGTTTGGTCATGTGACCATTTAAAATAAAACCAGGCTTTTATTAGGCTTCTGAAATAAGTCTTTATGTTATGTATGTGTACATATTTGTCAAAGTTAAATGATGATATGACGATGTAGATGTTATTATTTTTAATTTTTTTTATTCAGATGCGTGGTGGTAAGCTGATGATTTCTCACACCCGGAAAAGTGACGCAGGCATGTATGTGTGTGTGGGCACCAATATGGTGGGCGAGAGAGACAGTGATCCAGCCGAACTCGTTGTTTTTGGTAAGTTCAATTTCCTGGCTAGTTTTTTGTTGTTGTTTGTTTGGCAAAAGGGTGAAAATAAGCACAGTGTGATTTGTCTGTGTGATTGTGGGAGCAGAGAGGCCAGTTTTCATCCGCAGACCTGTGAATCAGATCGTTTTGGCTGAGGAGACTGTTGACTTCTTGTGCGAGGTTCATGGAGACCCGGCTCCGACTGTCCGCTGGAACAGAGATGAGGGAGAACTACCACGGGGGAGGCAAGACTCTGCTTACAAACATTTGTGATGCTTTTTTTCCGTTATAGTTCAGTTAGAGAAGGAGAAAGCTCAATAAATATGTGTGTCGTTCCAAACCCTTACAAATGAACATATTTTTTATAAAACCTGAGAGATTTCAGTCACTCCCATTGAAAGTCCATTCCACTAAAACTTAATGAAGCTCATAAGTTCATAAAGACATTGTCAGACAGTATGTTTGAGCTTCCATTTGCCATATTTGATGAGCTCTACTGTATGTGCGTTGATTGATGTTTATATGATGAACAGATTTAATTTAGGCTTTTATTCACATATAAAGTGGGGCTGCACGACATTGAAGAAAAATTAGATATGCGATAACTTGATAAATAATGTTATTTGCAATATGCAATATGATAATTATATTTACATATATTTAACTGGAAATTATATAATCAGCATTAAAGGGTTAGTTCACCCAAAAATGAAAATGATCCCATAATTTACTCTCCCTCAAGCCATCCTAGGTGTATATGACTTTCTTCTTTCAGTCAAACACAATTGGAGTTATATTAAAATAATATCCTTGTATTAACCAACCCTTTAAGTTTCAAATTTTTGTGGTAATAATTTGTCGCCAGCAAATGGGGGTGATAAGGGTTATCTCATCATCTCATACTATGAGATATATGGTATATATGGTGGAATTACACAGAAATGTCCTCTCAGAGAATATGTAGACATGGTGTAGGAGAAAGGTGTGATGACTGTTCAGTCTTCTCTCCTCACGGACAACCATTGTCTCTTTTCACCCTCTCGGCTGAATAGATTTGAGATCCGTGGTGACAACAGCCTTCATCTGATGAGGGTCAGAGCGGAAGACGAGGGCACTTACACGTGTGTCACCGAAAACAGCGTGGGCAAAACCGAAGCCTCCGCCATGCTGCAGGTCCATGGTAAGACGTGCATGCGTGCATTCTCAGCCTTTTACATGTGTGTCGACACATCACAGAGCACATGAAATGTGAATCACAAAGAAGTGAGCTGATTTTCCTAGCTTCATGCATATGGTGTTGCTCATCTCCATTAAACAGACCTCACCGCAGCCATTTGAACCTGTCAGGCGCAATCAGTCTGATCTGTGTGAAGTCACATGGAAGAGTTTATCAGCTCCTCTGTTGCTGCTTAAATGTTAGCTCTATTTTACCTAGTGAACTGCCTCATTGCCTACATAGGCAGCTGACAGTAAAGCCCAGTTTTGACATGAACGTTTGGCATAATGAACACAGTGCTGCGTCTGAAATCGCATACTGTATATAACTTAATTCATGACCAATAAAAAAGTACATTCTATATAGTATGAATGTGTTCAGTATGAATGAAATTTGGACGTACTACATCGATCATTGTAAGCCCGTCTAAATCGGTCCAATGGCGGCATCCGATAGAACGGGTGAAGGTCTCTGCGTGTTACTGTCTTTCCTTTCACGCAACACAACAAGATTAAATTAAATACTTTTTCTCATATGTATTACCTCGTTATTTCATCTGACTCCATAAATGAAAAAGGTTTTAATGATATCCGAGCATCATTAAATGTGAGCGAATGTTTGATTATTCTTTTTAACTCTTTACTTATATTTTACCCGTTCATATTAGGAAGCTATGTTGCTCTGAGGTCCTCACACCTTCTGCTTAACGCGGGTCTCATAATCACAAGCTCGTTAGTTTTGGTCACCAAACAGAGGTAATTGCTATATACCTGAGATTGGTCGCATTCACGCTTACACAATCAAAGATACTTTGGTATAGCCACCGTGACTGCATACACTTGAAATTAAAGTAACGTTTACTTCAGGCCGAGGTATGGCCACTATTACAGATTTAAGTTGACCAACATTATTCCTCTTATAATAGTTTTGGATTGGCCATGCCGTGGTTCCCACGTAGACTTATCTAAAGTAACATTAAATTAAAACAGAGGTAAGACACACCAAATTTAGATTGGTCAAGCAGCATTTTTGCTGTTTTAAACGGAAATTCACTTCTTGTCTTTGCGAACCACGTACACTTGAATTAGTGCCAAATATTAGTCGTAACTAATCTGACACAAAACTTGCGGTAACATACAAATCTGTTTAATCTACTTGGGAAAACAATTTCAGAGTCTGTCGGAATAAAATCAAATGTAACAATTTATTATGTCAGGTAAATATATCATGCCAATTTCATAATCAGTTCAAAGATAATTAATACAAAACATAAAATGCTCTGGAATAAAGAGAGAAGATGCAAACCTGACATTATAAAATACATGATGCGGAGTGTCTTGCATTTAGAGACTTCGGGCTGTGTGTATAGTATTGCACAAACTATGCTGATGTACGCAACTTGCACTGTACGCATACCCTAGCATACACATAAAAAACAAAGTATACTTTAAGTTTAAGGTGGAATCCTAACTGTCATGGAAGTGACTGATTTAGAAACCTCTTCATAGGCAGCAATACAAAGCACAACACAAGTAGTGGGAGACTCAATTCACAATTGACGTTAGTATGCTGCTAAGCTAACAACACAATACTGAAATGCGTATAAAAATACTTAGAATGGACAGACATTTGCTACTTTTTAATGTGATTTTAAACCATTCAAGTGCAAGTAGACGTGAAAGAGAACTCAATTCAGCACTCTTGCTCTGTTTTCTGTGCTGCGCACACAAAAAAACAATTCTCATATAGTGCGCGAATACTAAATTAAGTTTCTCATTCGCATCTTGAATGGACAAATACACACAAAGTTATGTCGAAAGATCCTCGTAAACAGTCACACAATTCCTTGTGAAAGTTGTAAAGGAATTTTCCCTTAACCTAACTATCCGGCTCTATCTATTGGTTCCCGTCCCTGACGTCCCCACTCTATAGATCACCGGACTACCTGGCTCCATTTATTGGTTCCCGTTCTTCACGTCCCCACTCTATAGATCACCAGCTTTTCTTTCCCTAAACTACCTAAACTAGCTTCCTACCTAAACTAGCTTCCTGCCTAAACTAGCTTCCTGCGCAGGAATAAATTGACAAACAGACCTGCAATTGTCCTTTAAATGCTTTAATAACGGCCGGGAGAGTCTTCGAGCAGTTCTCAGAGAACTCTCCCAAGAAGAATCAAGGCCGGAGGATCTCTTGCAAATTCCATTGAGAATCCCGCCGTAAAACACATATACAACAGTTTTTATAGTATAGAGGTATGACATAATGTCAGGCTGCATTACATAATTTCCCCACTATTTGATTGGTTCTTCATATGCAAACCCCTCTGTTACTAGGTAAAGCAAACTCTGATCTTGCGGTGACTTCATCTGTAATCACAAGATTCTAACAGACTGTCTAGTTTCATTTCCCAAAACTAAGTTATTTTTACATACATACGCACATAGTCAAAGACACAAGTTTTCCATTGGTTTCGTACAGTACATCCTGTTCCAATGTTAGATGTTAAATAAGGTTAGATGTTAGAAACATGGTTAATTTAATATACAGTTTAAAATTTCCACGACAAAGTATTCTTTAGGCTGCTGATTTTTTTTCATGGTAGTCAGCTGCAAAGTTTTGCGAAAGACAGAATAAATATGTTTGAGATCTATTTTTTTTTTTTTTTTTTACCTAATTGGAATTAAAACTGGGAATCAATAATAATCGGAATCGATAAGCAGAATCGGAATTGGAATCACTAAAATTCAAATGATACCCAACCCTAATAGAGACCAAATGTTGTTTTGAACTTTGAGTTTCATTGTATGGACAAAAACACCTGAAATATTCTTCAAAATGTATATCTTATTTTGTGTTGTGCTGAAGATAGAAACTCATACAGGTTTGGAACAGCATCAGGGTGAGTAAATTAAGGCGGAATTTTCTACTTAGACGGATCACTCTGTTTTGGAACAGAGCAACTATGTGGAGCTTATGTTAAAGCATGTGGATTACTGTATCTGACAGCTGTTATAGAGAGATGGTGTGCTTTAGCAAACTGCCGGAGTGCAGAGGCAGTGTTAATAGAACATGGAAAAATGTGTGTTTTGCGTGTGTGTAGAGATGAGAGAGAGAAAGACTGAGCAAGAAAGAACTGGATGGGAATCTAACTGGCACAAGCCGGGGGAAGCAGCTGTAGAAGACCTGATTCAATTCATCCTCCAGTTATTTTGCCAGTCTCAATTAAGATGAGACCAAGCTTCCATCTCCTGCCTACTGCCTCATTTTACTGCCTCCTCTCTCTCTCTCTCTCTCTCTCTCTCTCTCTCTCTCTCTCTCTCTCTCTCTCCATTTTCTGACTCAGGGCCATTTTCTTGATGTTTCATTTGTGAATTTTCTGTCTCATTTGCCTTGATGTTTTGTTGCCCTTCATCATTTCATCCTTACCAACCTTTCCTTCCTCTTCACTGCATGCTGCCACATCTCACAAGGTGTCAAAGCCAGGCTGTTTTATGTCCGCTGCTTTGCATAGTGTGTGTGAATGCTTCAAAAAGACATTTTAAGTCATTACTATGATTCTGCCATTTGATTAATGGGGATTTTATAGCTCAAAAAAATTATCAGCCGCTTAACATTTATATAATTGAAACATGAACATTCAAACGTTTTAAAAAAGAGAGAGACTGCTAAATTTTATAACTGAAGTGATTGCTTTAAGCAAATTTCACATTTATTTTCATGTATTTGGCAGACACTTTTATTCAAAACAACCTATAATTCATTTAAGCAGAACATTGTATCAGTAGCTAGTATTACCTGGATATCGAACTTGCATCATTCTCTACAAGTTGAGCTGCAAGGATTTGAGACTGAATTTAGGTGATGTGCCATGATCTCAGATTATTGAAAAATGGTGTAAAATAGAGGTAACATTTTTATAAAAAAATGTTAACGTGATGTATTAATTAGTCCACATGCTTTACCACATTCATTTGTGGCACCGATGCTTTTGGGGTTAATTTGATTTGTGACTTTTACTGATCCTGTTCCCACACATTCTTCCTCATCCTTTCATCTCTCTCACTGTCTAGAAGATCAATAAAAGAAAAAAGTAGTTTTAAAAAATAAATCCATTAAATCCAATAATCAATTTTACTAGCAGTTACACCAAATAAATATATATTTAGATCCAAAATTACTTTTGACATTCCTGTTATTGGTGAGTAAAATGAGAAAATTTGCAGGTTTTTTTCTAGCATATTTGTGACAAACACTACTGTATGTGGAATATTCCTTACATTAATCCACCAAAGCTAAAATATGAGGAACACAATCCCATTGTGTTGGTTTTGTGTCACTGTTTTAGTGCTCACTTATGACATGAGCCAGTATCCTTCTCTCAGTAGAACTGCACCTTTCACAAATATCAGGAATTCACTCTTCACGTTTTCTTTTTGTGGATTAACGTAAAAAATATTCCACTTACTGTTTGTGGCTGTAATTCTTACAGATTTACAAATGCTTTATGTAGCAGTATTATGCAAAAGTCTCCAGCCACTTTGAGTAACTCGTTTCATTTACTCTCCAGAAATGTTTTTACTCACTTGGCGAGTGTTAAGTTTGGTCCCATATGTTAATACACAGTAACATTTTCTTTTCAGGAACTTAGTTAAGTAACATAAGGGGCTTTCGCACCAGAGGAACCTTTTCATAGTTTCTAGAACTAATGGCGGAAGTAGCCGGTTTTTGGTGTGTTCGCACCGCAGGAACTGGAAACAATTTTAGTTCTAAGATGGGGATGGGCGTATTGATACTGAAGTATCGATATATTGATACTGATGTGAGTATTACATTCCAAAAGAGAGGCCATTATCAGCCCCACTGTGGAAAATGAAACAGTAACCGTACCGGCTGGCCCGGATCGGCACGGAATAGAACGGTTACGAGAATCGCTCGGTCCGACGGTGTAAAAGTGGCTTTTGAGGGGACCAAACATGATTGGGCATCAACCACATGGCAAACGCTAATACTTTTTCATATATTGTCTACTTTCTTTGCATAACAGTCCTATCTAATAAAGTATTAGACAGGACTGTTAAACAAATAAAAAACTAATGAAGAAACCAGAAAAATTAGCCTGGTAATACCAAACTCTGCTACTTCGCTTTGCTTCGTAGACAGAGTCTGGAAGGGCATAATTGAAAAGCGTTTTCTTTCTCACGGGGGGGCGCTTGTCTGAAGTTTAAAATCATTGGTTACCCGTAAGCCAATCACATAACGTTTGGTTATGACGTGTGTTATGCGCGTGTGTTAACTTCCACTGTAAACACATGTATGATGCGAAAACAAACATGGTGAACATGGCTGTGAACGACTTTTGCAGATTATGTGAAGTAAATCTACGCATCCACGGTACAATCAGCGTCTACGTCACGGCTCTCAGCCCGCCCTCTGTTCGTTGATTGGCCGGCTGTTTTGAGGCCGGAGGAAAACCGGGAGATAGGTCACTATCTCAGACTGAGTACAGAAGCGAACTGAAATTGAGCGGAAGTACGAAGTCTGACATAGTCAGGCTACAGAAAAATTGCCCTACGGGAACATTTATTTCTCAGGGAACCACCCTAGTGGCTAGTTCCTAGAACTAAGTTTCTAGAACTATGCGGTGCGAGAAAGCCCCAATGGTTGTGTATTCAGTCTGTCAACGTTCATTTCCTGTGTGGTATTATGAGCACACCTGTGCTCGTATGAGATTGACAGGGCCTGTGGCTGTCAGGAGAAAGCTGTCTTCTCTGATCCTCTCAGAAGATGTTTGCTGCCTTCTATCCTAACATTTTCCCAACATACCAGGGAGCAAAGCCACGGCATCAGTGACTTAACGCGCTGAAGATTACGACTGACCACACACATCTGCTGTTTTTACACTCATCAGACAAGTGTACACGATGAGCGGTCATGTGCATGAGAGCTTTTACCAAGCCCAGCAACAAAATGCCTACTGGATGAGTCGTGAGTCAAACGCATCCTCGTTCACTGGATCATCTCAAATGTGCCCCGTATTAAAAACAGGAAATGGTGGGTTTTAATTCTGTGGCTTTTAAAGGGATAATCAGATAATCACTCTCATATCATTCCAAACCCATAAGACTTTCGTTCATCTTCAGATTGCTTGAGATTCTATTTTCCAAATATGTACAAATATATTAATAAAATCCCAAATTAAACCTGTTCATCATATAAAGTGATCATGTCTTTTCAGAAGATTAACTGCACAATTCAAATGGATTTATTTTACTATCTTTTTTATGAAGGTTTGAGTGAATAGACTTTTGAATGGAGGGACAGAAAATAATAAAAATAAAAATGTGTGTTCCGAAGATTAACAAATTCTTATGGGTTTGGAACGACATGAGGGTGATTCATTGATGACAGAATTTTCATTTTTGGATGAACTAACCCTTTAAAGGGACAATTCACACAAAGATGAAAATTCTGTCATTTATGAGGTTCCAAACCTGAATGAATTTCTTTCTTCTGTGGAGCACTGTATGTGGAAAGGTATTTGTTGTCCAAACAATGAAAGTCAATAGGGTGCAAAACAATATTCCCATTGGACCCAATTGACTTTCATTGTATGGACAAATAAACACAGACATTTAAAAAAATATATCTTCTGTCCCTTTAAGGCTCCAGAATCGCATTCTACACAGAAGCATTTCTTTCACTCATTATTTCAGTCCCCAAAGCTGACATGCATGCATACATACAAGATATGCTGTCGCATGGGAATTGTCACCTGCAGAAGCGTTCAGTAGCTCCATTAGCCCAGAGCCACTTTCCACACACTATTATTCTCCTCCGGTTTTAGTGATCTTTGTCGGCTTCTCGTCATAAGCTGTTATTTGTGTAGGAGCTCGTAGCTCCATCAGAAAAAAATGTGAAAATGGAGAAACAACACGGATGAGTCAGATCTCACGCTTTTCTCCCTGTCTGCCTTTCACGCTCTCTCACTTGAATCTGGTGTACAAACCTACTGTGAAGTTTCTGAACAGCAGGGTAGCGGTCTGGTTATCTAAACAAAGACACACAGCTCTGAGCCCAGCGCCGTACTAAAAAGTGGGTGGGAAATGGCTGCTGGATAACGCTGGTGATTCTGTTTGGCTTACCGAGCGATAAACCAAGCAGTAGCCACCTCAAACATTGCAGTTTAAAACAGATGTTTTTCAAGACCGTTCATCCGCCGCTGTCCCAGCATGAGCCACGGACTCCAGCATCGGAATCTACTTTGGGGTCACAACTAATTTCTTGCTTTAATCTGAGCTGAGTGGAGACTCTATATGTTTTAATCCAACGGCTCTCACACTAATGTGCAAATCACAGAGCTGATGAGCCACAGAAGACAGCACTTAACTGATAAGTGATTTAAAATACTTATTTATACATATTTATAGATGGTATTCGGTGAGGGTTCAATTCAATCAAACCAAGTTTAAGTAGGAGTCGTAATTGTCAGAGACACCCACAGGAAACACAAATCACTAATGATGTGTCTTCAACATCACAGTTGCTATGATTGTGTATCAAAAAGCTATGAGATAAAAAAACGAATTGAAAGGCGTTTCTCACAATACAGCTGCAAACTACCGTGCCAGTAAATTGAGCCAAATCTCGTAGTCTGCTGTATCCTTTTGGATTGGAAACAGATTTTAGGGTGTTGTTACCTGTTGTTACCATTAGCATAGTTCCTTTAGTGAATCAAGTGCTAAAACAACTCACAGTATGCAAATAAATGACTCCCCCTGAGACGTTTGCTTGTCTTCTGCTTCACAGATGTTTCTGAGAGAAATGCCTTACCTCTTCTAGAACTTTCAGGATGTTTCTCAGTAATGCCACAAACTGCTTGTACTTGGCATTTGCTGAGATGCCAAAGTCTTCAATAATTTCCATTTCATAATATTTCTTATGAGATTCTATGCTATCCCTGGTCATTTTATAGCTTTGTACCTTTGCTGAATATCAACAATTGTCTCATTTTAATTTGTATTTAATTTTTTTCTGATATATATACCACTGGTCAAATGATTGGGGTTTAGTAAGTTGTTTTTTTTTATTTATTTTTTTATACTTTTATTCAGCAGGAATGTATTAAATTGATCAAAAGTGACAGTAATTTTTTTTTCAATATTTAATTACATTTATATAATTTTTTAATGCTCACTAAGGCTGCATTTATTTGATCAAAAAATGCAATAAAACGGTAATATTAACAGTAATATCGTTGCAATTTAAAATAAACTTTCATTTCTATTTAAATATTTTAAAATGTAATTTATTCCTGTAATATAAAGAACAGCATTTATTTGAAATAGAAATCTTTTGTACAATTATAAATATATTTACTGTAACGTTTGATCAGTTTAATGAGTTCTTGCTGAATAAAAGTATCAATTTATTTGTACAAATTTTACTCACCCAAAACTTTTAAATGATAGTGTATGTTTGTTACTTAAACAAAATATAATTTTCTACTTCCCACTTCTAAAATTGTGATTACGAGCTTGTTGCATTCAAGCGCTTTGTTTTCTGAAAGAACGGGAATCATGGAGGACACCATGTTTATTCTTGCCTATATATGGGGACAGTCTTATTAAAGCCAAAATGATATTTCACATCCCTTTCATTGACAACCATATAAACATTCATTGCTAATTAGATTTAGATTAAGATAAGCAAGCTGACAATACTGGAATTTCAGTCAAATACATGCTATTTTCGCTGTGTATAAAATACAATATGCTTCAAATGATTATTCATATATGTAAATATGCACTACTTTAACAATAAGACAAGGTGATGTAGCTGTTGTGGAAAAAAATTGTAAAGAATAACAGTCACAGCAGCAATCGTTCTCCCCTCCGCCATGTTTAAAATATATGGTCCACCCAACTCGGGAACTTGGGTATCAAAATTATCCCGAAGTTTTCAAGTGGTAAATACGTGTCCAATTTTTAACTGGGAAACTTGTATTATGATAATTCCGATAGCACGTGAAGGCAGCATTAGTCTACTGGGCAATACAGTTTTCCTATGTCCATGCCGTAGTGGGTGGTGCATGTGTGCACTTGTAGTGCAGCGTGTGTTATTTTGCCAACACCATTTGCCATTATTTTTTGTCCTTCCTCCAGTATCTATAAAGGTAGCAAAAATGACAAACATACAGGAAAATCATAAAGCATTTGCAAATCCTCTAACCAGTCCCATTTGGTTCTCTATGGTCTCAGTGCCTCCACAGATTGATGTACGTCCCCTGGATCAAGTCGCTGTTCAAGGACGGACTGTTACTTTTCAGTGTGGCACCCAGGGAAACCCCCTTCCAGCAGTTTTCTGGAAGAAAGAAGGCAGTCAGGTGAGTGTGCAACTTATGCTTCCTACCTACATGATCTAACCAACCAAACAGCTGCTGAAAATTCAGGAATAAATTACATTTCAAACAGTTATTTTCAGTTTTTATAATCTTTACAATATTACAGTTTTTACTGTATTTTTGATTAAATAAATGCTGCCTTGGTGAGCTTAAGATGAAAAAAATCTTTTGAACGGTAGTGTATGTGCAGTATAGAATATATTACCCTTTGAAATGCATGCAGTATATAGTCAAGTACATACTGTATAGTTCAAGTACACAATCTTTTGTACATGATTTTAGACGCAGCTTATGAGATTGCTCAGCATTGTCAGTCAATAATCCAATACTTCTCTGTATGTCATGCGTGGGTTTAAAAAGCCTGATTGGAGATCAAAGGGAGATCTCTTCATATAAAGATGTTGTGTTTGCATCTCAGAGCATGTTTATCGGTGACTCATTAACTTAGCCAGAGCTTGAAAACAAGTCTAGAGCCTCTCGATGATTATATTTACCCTTGTTGATACTGATTAGTTGTGTATTGCTGATTGCATTGAAGAGATGATTCAGAGCGTTGGATTGCTGGAGTCGGGCCCTTCAAGGCAGCATTTTTTCAGAGCCATTATGGGAAACCACAGATGAGAGTTGGGCCTCCTAAGAGGAAAAAGAAGAGACTCGTGAAAGAGTAGGAAGAGAAAATTTGACACAGTGGAACATCAGGTGTCAGAGCAGCTCCCATAAGCGTAGCGTTCAGTGTAATGGTAGTCAGGAGCTTGTTTCTACTCTAAAAATAGACCTCCGTCAGTGCAGCGGAGAGCTAAAGACCACTCAGCCTTGATGGCTCACATCATTTTTGAGTGATTTGGGGTGTTGCCTGTGCAATGGATTTTATAGCACGTCCCCTGTGTTCACGTTTGTAAACCATTTGCAGCTGTGTTCCAGATTACGCTGTGGCCTTTTCACCATGGTCCATTACTTGCCCAGCTTAAGCCTCTTAAGAGAAGTGGATAGATTCCCCATCATGTATATACCCCGAGTTAACCTAACTGAAGTCCCACAAAGGAGCAAGCAGCTTCGGTCAGCGCGTTAAACTGCCAGAAAGACACATGACCAAGCGCTCAAATCAGCTGATGTGCAGTGGTGATGGAGATGAGATCTTTAATCGGCACCATATTTAATGCCTTTCATTTTTTTGATTTGTTCATGTATGTTAGTCAGCATCATAATTTAATAACACACAGGGCCATAGCTAGGGTATCCGGGGCCCCAGTGCGGGTTGTTGCTGTAGGGGTTCCCTTCAGTTGAAATCACGTTTTTAAGGGGATGGTGGTGTTAGGAGAATCCTCACCACCTTTCGCCCCTCTAGTGATGACCCTGGTCTATTAATGTAGGCTAATGTGAATTTCTACATATAAAGTACTAATATTAGTTTGTGCATTAGTTTGTATTATGTACACAGCACGATTTTTTTTAAAGGGGAACTATGCAGGTTTTCTTAGCTAAATTTACAGTAGCACCTCAATGCAGTACACGAGATCCAGGGGGCGGAGTTGGATCCAGATATAAGGGGTGGAGATTGGTAGGTTTAGGGGTGGGTTTAGGGATCAGGGGGTGGAGATGGGTAGGTTTAGGGGTGGGTTTAGGGATTAAGGGGTGGAGATGGGTAGGTTTATGGGTGGGTTTAGGGATCAGGGGGTGGAGATTGGTAGGTTTAGGGGTGGGTTTAGGGATTAAGGGGTGGAGATGGGTAGGTTTAGGGGTGGGTTTAGGGATCAGGGGGTGGAGATGGGTAGGTTTAGGTATATGTAAGGTGGGAGGAGTCGGATCTGGTTCCGACTCCTCCCCGTGGATTTCATGTTCTGCAGTGAGGACCATCTCTAAATTTACCTTAACTGAACAGCTTCGGAGTCACTGGAATGGTTATATGACTTTTTTCGGGTTGAATGGTGGCCGTCTCGCTTCTCCCTAACGCCTGTGAGCGGAAAAAACACCCTTGCAACTTTGGGCCGGCGGGTATCAGGAAGTATCGCGTGATATCAGGTCTCGAGATGTAATGAATTGCTTTAGGGCACTGCACACATACATTTATATGCTAGACTTCTGACATTGTTAAGCATTTTGGTCAACTGTGGTTGTTTTTAAATGTGCCATATACAATTAAATTTGAACTTGAACTTAAACTTCAAAATAATACTGTTCTTTGAACTTTCCATTCATCAAATCCTGAATTTTTTTTACCACATTTAAATTGACCACATAAGCAGCACAACTGTTTTCAACATTGATAACAATAAGAAATGTTTCTTGAGCATCAAATCAGAATATTAGAATGAAGGATCATGTGACTCTGAAGACTGGAGTAATGATGCTGAAAATTCAGCTTTACCATCACAGACAGGAATATATTTCATTTTAAAATATATTCAAATAGAAAACAGTTATATTTCAGTTTTAATAATATTTAACAATATTACTGTTTTACTATATATTTGAGACTTCTTTCAAAAACATTAAACGTTTTTGCCAAAACCCCAAACTTTTGAACGGCACGGTATGATTTGTATTATATAAATGTATTATGACATGAGTGAACATAAATGAAAAATGAACAATTATTTATTTATAAATTAACATTAACCTAGATTAATAAATGCTTTAAATATTGTTCATTGTTTGATCATGATGCATAAACTGATGTTAATGAATTGAGTCTTAAAGTATAGGGACGAATGAATATTAAAATGATTAAAATCCTAATTATGTTAATGTTATGGCTGATGAATGATAAATGGTGGATATTAAAATAATAATTATTAATTATTTTCATGCTATGGCCAGTTCTATTTTTTTGTCTGAATAAATGAAAAATAAACCAAAATCAATTATTTTAAGTGATTTTAGGCATCACAGCATTATGTACAGTATGAAAAATGATATTAATTTTGACATTTAAGATTACATTTAACAGTACATTAACAGTTATTAAATGATTAGTCCTTTCAAATATTAACTTTTTAAGTGAGCGTTGGATGACAGAAATATAATCTAAATGTAAAATCAGAGGAAATGAGAATAAACAATTAATTACAATCAATTCAAACTCTTTCACTTCAAAAGAACAAAGACAATCCTGTTTTCCATGGCCATGTGTAACTTGTAAAACAGACTTTCAATGCTTCTGAACTTCTGGTGTTGTGTGAACTCAAGAGTCTGTCCTCTGGTGTAGATGCTGCTTTTCCCCGGCCAACCTCCTTCCAAGTCGGGCCGTTATTCTGTGTCCATGAGTGGAGAGCTGTCCATCTCTGATGTTCACTCTGAAGACTCAGGCCACTATATCTGCCAGGCCATCAGCGTGGCAGGAAGTGTCCTCGCCAAGGCTCTGCTGGAAGTGGAAGCTGGTGAGTATCTGGGATTACCGTTCATCCCACCCAGCAAATGGCGTCTCCGGAGATAATTGTGAAGAAAACCCCTAGTATTAACAAACCGCCTGAGCGTGAACGCACACAGTGTACACAGCTCTCAATTTTGATGTGTATATTACTTCAATCATGAAGCCATCAATCATTAGGGATCACTAAAAGTGAAGTGTACTTAACTTATTTTAAAAAAAATTGCAGTATCTCGTAATTCACCCCCCTAAAAATATATATATTTTATAGTTGACAATTTTCTTACTGCGTATTATTGTCTTGTTTTCAAGTTCAAATATCTCAACAATCTTAAATCAAGATACATTTCAGCAAAAATGACATTTTCTAAAAAATTTAAATATCTGCCAATATCTTTTTGACCCCACTGACTGATTTTTTTCAGTGTTTTAAGCATAAACATGCTTAAATTTGATGACTTTTTCAAAAAACAAGATTTACTAACAGCTTGCATCAGTGCAAACCCTCTTTTGGTGTTAAAAAAAAAGACAGGATTTACTAAAGACAGAGAAATGTTTGCAATGAAAAGGCATGGACAGTTATTTTTGTAGGTGTCCTTATCACAAATGCATTTGTAGGAGTTTATCTTTCAGACAAAAAAATGATGGGAGGAGAGTATTTAAATGAATCATGCAACGTGATTTACTAAGGTTTGGCGCTAGTCAATTTACTGGTATTTGTGCCATTATTTAATGCCCAAATAAAGCATGTCTTAACCCAATTTCGCCCGTGTTTTGTTAGTAGATCACACGCACCTGATTTTCATCTCCTACACAGATTTGCGCTGCTCTTGATAGATTGCATTGGTCATTATGGAAATGATCCGGTTGTGTCTGTGTTCTTTAATTTGCACATTGTCAGTAGATCACCCGCAGAACTTTCCACTCCCATGGGCGCTTTTATGGGATTTGCCCTGTTTAGTAAATCTGGCCCTTAATGTCTTTAGTTATTTTGCCTCTCAAGTAAATGTATCTTGATTCAAGAATGTTTAGATATTTTTACTAGAAAACAAGACAAATGTACAAAGTAAGAAACACCCAATTCCAGAATATCTCCATCTTCTTTGCCATTGTGTTCTCAAAGTGTGATTAACTCTGACTGCCAGTTGCGCTTCCCTAGCCGTACAAGTAAGTAAGGCTGATCTTTGGATGCCAGAGGCACTATTAGACAACTGAACAGATGCAAACACACTCCTCACAAACACACTCTGCTGTTTATCCTCCAGGCCCATCAGATCTCGTCCCTCCAATTATCCGACAGGGTCCAGCCAACCAGACGCTCGCTTTAGGCTCCAGCGCCCTACTCCAGTGCCATGTGATGGGCAGCCCAATCCCCAGCGTCAGGTGGGAGAAGGACGGGCAAAGCGTTCTGAGCGATGACATTCACATAAGCCTAATGGAAAACGGCACTTTACACATCAGCGGTGTGAAGGTATTTGACAGACGCTTCAGACAAAGATGTGAATTGTTTGCTTTGATTAGGGCTGTGAAAGGCAAAATCTCCCTGGACAGAGAGGCTCTGAGAAAACATTTCAAACTGAGAGAGACGTTCACAAGCACACCTGAAATAATGGTGTCCACTTGAGCGTTTCTTATACCCGAGGCAGGGTTTCCATCAACGCATGCAAAACACATTTAGCCGCGTAATGTTCATAAATCAATAACCAACAGATTTGATCGCTCTGAGAAGCTCTGCGTACATTTAGCTCAAATGTAATTACGCACACAAAATTACGCTGATAAAGTGGAAGTGACACTAATCTGCAGTTTCCTTCCAAGATCGGAGTAAAGAGTAAGATTTGTTTTAATTGATTCTGGCATTCATTCATCAAGTAGGTTCAGTGGAAAAATAGCTGAGGACTTAAAGCTCTGGGTTCCATACATCTGAATCACCAGCCAAATCAGTCATGTCATGATATAGTGTTTGACATAATAGATATATTAGCCTATCAGATAATCAGATATAGGACTGAAATATTTAATTTGCAAATATAACTTTGTGGAGCTCTTTTGAATGTTAAAGCCTATCATACATCATATATCATAACATATAGCAGTATAAGAAAGGTTGTGTGCCATTCAGAAGTGGTAGTGATAATAATTATATTTTATTATATTATAAAAAATAATTTCATACACATAGCATATGGAGTAGTCCCAGAAACATTTTATCATTTATATAAACATTTATATGAATTAGCAATATTTAAATATGGTTGTGTTTAATTATATGTGCATTTTATTTAATAAATATACTTTCATTTTTATGGATCAGAGTGGAGCAACACATCATTTCCCAGTATGCAATAATTTAGTCAAAAATGATGCCTATTTATTTTGTAATTTGTTGCACTGTTTGATTTTATGTTTCAAAACTAATGAAAGTGAAGAATGTGTTTCACGGTATTAAAATGCCTAATTAGAGAAAAAATATATTCCACCTGTCAGGGTATATAATAAATAGGCATAATTAGTTCTTCAACATTCATGTGTTGAACTATTGATATTCCTCTGTCTCTGTGTTAATTGCAATTCAGTAAACTCCTTTTCCTGTTGTTCCAATTCAAATTCCTGTAGCATGTCGCCAGTTCTATTCAAATTCATACCGAAAGGGAGCTAGTTCTTAAATTCATAGTTTTGTTCAATGCTGATAATAAATAATGTTCAAAAGACTTTGTCATTCAAAAGTTATTTTAATTAAGAGAAGCAACTGTGTATCATACAGCTTTTATTTGCCTTCGGATTTCAAAAACATTCCGATAAACTGAATGCCATCTGTGGTACCAGGTCTGTATATTTTAATTGAGACATTTGACAGATTACACTGCAGTATGCAGAATATAAAACAGGCATTGAGGATGTCAAAAATGTGATCTCAGAGGAGTTCTAACGGTCAAGACCTCTAACTAACTGAAAACAAACTGATGGGCTGAAAGAATACATTTGATCCGCATCATTTGGAGAGCGTAAAACTACTTCAGAAACACTGCATGCTCGCAATTATCTTTGTCGTCTTTCAGAAATGACTTTGTCTTCTCTGTTGCTAGGAGACCGACTCAGGAACGTACACCTGTGTCGCATCCAGTTCCACTGGTGAGACGAGTTGGAGTGCGACCGTGACAGTGAAAGGTAGCATACAAGCATTCTTCACTGTAACACAACTCTTTATAAGACTTTGAAAAGGCTGACACTTCAAGGAACACGTTGTACTGATGATTTCAATGTGCAGTCAAACGTCCTTGGACATGAATGCACCCTTGACGGAATAGTCAGGCAGTCACATTTGACTCTGTTTCTTGTGTTTAGCGACTGGAACGTCCTCTGTCCCGCGGGTCTCGCAGTCCCTGCAGCTGCCTGGTCCTCCACAGAAGCCTGTGGTAACAGATGTGACCTCAAATAGCGTCACTCTCACTTGGCAGCCCAACCCACATGAGGGCGGAGCTGCTGTCACTTCCTACATCATCGAGGCTTTCAGGTTTATATGAGACCATTAACACAAACTTACTAATAACTTTTCATTTCTTTTCCTTCATTTAAGGCGAGACACGGCAGGCAAAAACATAGTTTTTTTTTTACTGGTCAATTTCGAGATTTTGGGATATTTGTCTTCAATAACATGTCTTCTTTCAGACTTGTGTTGAAAAAAAGTCCGAAATACACATTTAGGTCTTTATTTTACTACACTTTGTCTGTTTGCGTCTGTAGATTTCTCATAAATTCAACAAAAGTTGGCGTTCTAAATCAACGTGCTGCTCCGCGATCTCTGCCGTCAGCCTGTCATCAGAAGCACCGTTAGGAAGCTCTCTCTCTTGTGTACAATCCTGTCGGATCCAAATATGGTCATTTCCTTTTTATCAGCAACCAATCGTGAAAGTAAAAGGGCTGAATTCGCAATCTCATTGGCTGATGAAAAATCTTTAAAGCCCGTTTTCTCAAAATGACTTTTCTCTCATACTCCAAGTCCGAAATCTCCACTTCAGTAGCACCTATATACACCAAACTTTCCAGACTTGTACCTAGTTATATTATGAAGACATTTACAGAGGGATTTGTAAATATATTATTCCTAGCCTGATTTATATAACATTTTATTCCAAAAAACATGGCGAAAATCATTTTTTTAAGGCTATTGACAGTATTTTCTGATTTACAGGATAACAAAAGTAGATATCCATAAATCCCTCTGTAATTTTTTTCCCATCTAATATGTGAACACAATGAAAAAATAATTTTTAACCTGGCTTTATCCAATACTCAGATATCGTTTTTTAAAATATAAGCAAATTAGTGCATATTTGATTAGATATTGCCTGATTTGCATATTTAAACATTAAATTACAGAAAACTTGTAATACATTTTTTTCTCGTCTTAATGTAGGTAATCAACTGGAAAAGTTTCATGGTGTTATCTGCTAGTTAAAATTTTTACCCTATTCACCTGTAGTGTCTCGCCTTAAAGGGCTCAAAACAATATATCATTTATATTATATTATATGTTTCATTTATTGCCCCTTTTCTCTTTATCCACCAAGGAGTTTAAAAGTAGAAATGTGCAGCTTTCATTTTTTTTCATAGAAAAGTGTGTTATATGAGCTGTGATATATACATCATCCTTTTGAGGTTTTTGAAATACTTTTCTAGGTGGACGAACTTGTAGATATTTAATTCCTATTGGATTTTTTTCTCAGTGTAAACAACCCTTCTCTAGTATCTTTATGTGCATCATGAGACGGTTTATTCCAGTGCAAGACATTGCCCTGTAGACTTACATTGTAATGCATTACTTTACACACTTTCAGAGTCAGAAATCCAATTTTCCATTAACAGACGATATTGGGCCCCTGGATTTGATTTTTTTCAGGGGCAATTTTTTTTACCTTTATGAGGTTGTGTTTATTTCTAACCATATCAAATCACTCTGTCATCTTTTTATATGTTTTATAATTGGATGTTAGGGTGTCACCAGTAAAACTAAATCAATATGAACTCGTATTTTCTGGCATATTACGGATAACTAGGCCTAGAATTTAATTTTAAGAGCTATGTCAGATGTTACAAACGAGAAAAACAGAGGAACTCATTACGGAGCATTTCTTGCACCTGTTTTTTTTTTAATTCAGGGGCATTTTTTTCCTCTGAGCCACCTTTAATTTCTGACCCTGCATGCCTTATGTATGATTTTTGCTTGTGTTTACAAACTGAGGGCTGAGATTGGTGGTAATCAAAAGCATGTCAAAGATGCTGTCGATACAGCTTAACTTGTACTGAGCCTGGAACATTCCTCTACTGCAAATTTTGCACTTTTATCTCGTATTCAGAAATGCATTCAATCGGTTCCTGCATGGATTTAAAGTCTCCTGCACTGCTGCATATTTACAAGAAATATAAGGGGAATGGGGTTCTACACCCTCTCCAGTGACTTGATGGGTTGAGTGACTGGCAGACGTTCTCATTATTGTGCCGGGGTAAGTTAGAGGCGTCATTCAGAGTGTCAGAGCGGTTGGAAGTTTATGGTGAAGTGAGAGTGAAGCAATGCTCTCTTCCAGGCTGGATGTTCCCTGGGGCTGCAGTTAGAATTCAGCAGAACTTGTCCCTCTAGGCTCTGTAGAGGTCAGATGAACAGAAGGCTCTATTATTGTCCCGCCAGGAGAGCAGCATGGGAGGCAGAGAGTAGAGCCCTAGTCATAATTTAGCTCTGCTCTGACATCTTGTTAAGGAGACACTCGGATTTATGTTGCAGCTCGCTATGTTGAGAGGTCAGGGTCATGTGCACAGTCCGAGAAGTCAAGTGGGCAGCCCTTATGTGCTCACGGTGCATGGAGACGAGGCCAGATCCTCTCCATTGTCCTTCACACCCTGCTCCATGCTCATTTTTTCTCAATAACAAAGGCCAATGTGTCCAATTCAGTTTGCTAGTGAAGCTTTTAGCTACATTTTTCATTTGCATGACAATAGCTCAGCTGTTTTTAAAATACTGCAGGTTTTCTAGGAACGTGCTATTTTTCCGACAAGTAGCGGTATAGCATGACTGTGTTTATATTCTACACACAACCTTGCAACCAAGCAAGCTGAGGGAATAAACAAACAGACTCTACTTGAACGTTTCTATCTCTCAAAGTGTGTTGGGAAATCAGATTCGTTTAGAGAGTCAGTTCATTCAGATGGTTAATTTGAATGAACTGGTTCAAAACCATAACATAAATACTGTTATTTAACACTGTTATTCAGTTATATGTTGTCTGTATGCTATACGGCTGTTGTTTTATTAGTTTAGTGTTTAGTATAAATGTATGTATTATGTTTTTAAGTTATACCATTGATTTCTTTATTGATAAATACTGTTCTTTTTAACTTTCTTAACTCTAAACTTAATTGTATATAATCATAATTTTATATTATATTTAAAGTTTGGGTATCTGGAAGATTGCTAAAATAGTCTCTTTTGCTCTGCAAGGCTGAGTTTATTTGATTAAAAATACATGAACTATAGTAATATTGTAAGATGTTATTAAAATTTGATATATATATTTTTTTAAATGTAATTTATTCCTGTGATGCAAAGCTGAATTTTCAGCATCATTACTCCAGTCTTCAGTGTCACATGATCATTCTAATATGCTGATTTGCTGCTCAAGAAACATTATTATTATCAATGTTGAAAACAGTGCTGCCTAATATTTTTTTTGTGGAAATCATGTTGCATTTTTTTCAGGATTCTTTGATGAATAGAAAGTTAAAAAGAACAGCATTTATTTGGAACAGAAACATTATAAATGTCTTTACTGTCACATTTAATCAATTCTTACTGACCTCAAACCCCCACATTTATATCTGATGAAGCTCCCTAATATTGCTTCATTGTCTTTGTTAGTAGCTTGTAATGTAGCTAACTCCTTTTTTACTACTAAAGAGCAGCTTTAATATAGTTTAAATTATGAATAGTTTGACTTGACAAGCTACAGTTTCAAAGTAGCTTCCCCAACACATAATAGAATCACTAATATCACAATTCTTTGAATATGCATATCCTCTGTTGTATAATTGAACCCATACATTATTCTAATAACTTCTTTTTATGTGTACGGATTAGCTTCACAGTGATTTTACTACAGTTAAAGGGATGTTGTTAGGATGCAAGGCACAGAGCGGCACAGCCTTGAAGGATTTAGTCCTTTTATAAAAAGGCATCAATAGCAAAGAAGAAAAAAAGACTAATTTTAAATAATTGCGTTCAATAATGTACATGTAATATAGCTCTTTAGCCTAACTGCAAGCTGCAACTTGGCACATTAGTGTAGAATTCAATTGATGTACAATCAACAGCTTTGAATATGGCTAATTCATTCTATTTTTAAAGCTGGAGATGTGTTTTGTGAATTAGTGTAGTGTTAATTTTGTGTGTCTTATTCCAGTCAGTCAGTGGGCAGCACATGGCAAACTGTAGCTGACCTTGTGAGGCAGGAGAAGCACACAGTGTCTGGGCTTTACCCCAATACTGTGTACCTGTTCATCATCAGAGCGGTCAACTCCTACGGCCTGAGTGACCCCAGCCCCATCTCAGAGCCAGTCCGAACACAAGGTTTGAATAGTTTCTGGGGTTGTGTGTGTGATGGCTGATTTTATCATTTGTGCATATCTGCATGATGTTTTGTATACATTTTCAGATGGCTCAGATGGTCATGGAAAAGACCAGGCACATGTACAGATTGATTTAGGAGGGGTGAAGGTTCGTCTACAGACACTGGAAGTCTTGAGCCCGTCCAGTATTCAGATCACATGGACTGTGAGTATGTGACGTGCGTGACGTGCTGTACGTATGTATGTGAACGTGCATTTTGAATCATTTTTACCAGGCTTAATATTTTGATTATTATAGATCATTAATAGTATTCATTTATAATATCAGCCATCTTATTACTTATCTGCAATAACATACAAATTATTATTCATGATTTGTTGTCACTGTCTGCTGAAATTGCCAATGAAACTGAATCATATATGTATGATATTATTTCAGCTTGACCGGCACCCTCGCTACATTCAAGGCTACAGGCTGTATTACAGGCCTGTGGGGAGCGCATGGATGATCCAGGACATAAAAGCAGGTTCCCCACACACTGCTGTCCTGAAAGAGCTACACAGAGGAAAGGAATACGAGCTCAAAATGAGACCGTATTACAACGAGTTCCAGGGGATTGACAGTGAAATCGCAGTGGTTCGCACTCCTGATGAAGGTAAGACTTGTTTTGATACTCTAGTCTTTAGCTTTTACTTTGTATGACTTTCATTTTACCCTCTAACTTTTGCTGTAATGTTAATGTTTTGTCATTTGCCCATCATATTTCTGCTTTTAGTGCTCATCGGCCCTCCTCAGGGAGTCAGCGTGGTGCAGTTAAGTAACAGTTCGACCGTGCGAGTGTCCTGGCAGCCTCCTCCCCCTGATGTGCCGGAAGAGCTCATACTAGAGTACAGGGTGAGAACGGTGAAGCCTTTATGCAGACACCCTCTCTGTGGCCACTAGGTAAAATGGTAACGCTGAAGTCTGGTTTTGTGTCATACAGGTGTGGTGTGTAGGAAACGCGTCTCAGCAGGTGGTCAACAGGAGCGTGGATGGTGATGTGTTGTGGGTGCTGTTGGACGGGCTGTTGCCCGAGTCAATGTATCGTGTACAGGTTGCAGCGGTGACAATTGCAGGAGTGGGCATTCATAGCCAACCTGTGTTCATCTTCCTGAGTGAGTATCGCCATACTTTCCACCCAGGAAAATCTAGTAGTTGGTTTCTAGCTGGTTTAAGCTAGTCAACAAACTAGTTACCAGATGGTCATAGTAGCTAAAGATGGCCGAGCAGCTGATGACCAGCTCGGTCCTGCTTAAAACCAGCTTGATCCAGGTAATGTCGGGCTACCATTTTGGCTAGCTAATTACCATCTTTGTCAGATATTATCAGACTTGATTCAGCTAATAACCAGCTTGGCCAGCTAATAACTTTCTTGGATTATTGAATGAACATCTTGACCAGCTAATGACTGGCTTGATCCAATTAATAACAGCTTTAGACACATACATTTTGGCTAGCTAATAGGCTACTTCGCCAGTTATTTACAGGCTTGATCCAACTACTAACCAGCTTGGCCAGCTAATTGCCAGATTGAACCAGCTGATAACCTTCACGGATCACCGAATGCCATGCTTTGCCAGCTAATCGTTGGCTTAATTCAGCTAATAACCAGCTATTAATCCTGCTACTATGTTCCAAACACAGCTATAAGTTTAAGATGGATTTTTCCAGCAGGTTTAGGGAAAAAAATTACCACACAACTCTGATGGTCACATTTATCCCACCTGACAGATTCTTATCTTAGCATTTACTCGTATTTTATTTTAAGGAATCGAAAATGTTGAAAGTATTTCCATGTTGTGTGTCAGTTGAAGATTGAGTGAAATATATTTTGATAAAATGTTTCCTGTATAAGACAGGAAGCATTTACTCTTCTGTCTCTTTTCTAATTTTACATAATCCCTCTTATTCACTTTTTTCCATTTCCTCCTTATATCTTCTATCAGAAGTAGCAATAGATCAGTCCTTGTCAGTGGTGAAAGATGATAGTGTCAGCTTATCCGAGCAGATCACAGAGGTGGTCCGTCAGCCAGCCTTTATCGCCGGGATTGGTGTATCGTCCTGGATGGTTTTAATGGGCTTTAGCGCCTGGATCTACTGCAAACACAGAAGGAGGAAAGAACTTGGACACTATACTACTTCCTTTGCATACACGCCTGCAGGTACCTTTTTCTAGCACAAAACTAGCAGTGCACCATGTTTTCAAATGAGCTTTGTGATGATTTCTTTCTCATATTTTGTTCCTTAGTTGCACTCTCTCATGGTGATGGGTCAGATCTTATAAATGGAAGGTCTGTATCATGAACTCTCTATTCATCCAAGAATCCTGAAAAGTGTATCATGGTTTCCACCAAAAATATTACGCATTTTTGTTTTAATAAGAAATGTTTCTGAAGCATCAGTAAATTGGAATGATTTCTGAAGGATCATGTAACACTTTAACATCACAGGAGTAAATTACATTTGAAAATATATTTAAATAGAAAACAGTTATTTAAAATTGTAAATATTTCACAGTATTACTGTTTTACTGTATTTAAAAAATGTATGGTACTGTATGTGTAAATGTCTAATATAATTCAATGTGATTATCGTTAAATGGGTCATATTATGGATTTTATTTAATTTTCACATAAAAAGGGGAATATAGCATCTTACAAACACTGCAGCAAATAAAAGTAGAAGATGGAAAGCGATGGCTTAATATTATCCCTTTAAAAATAATTTATTATTATTATTTTTAAGAAATAATTTAATAAAACTATATACAAATATTTTATATTTTATGTAAAATAATCTATATTACATTAAATATTTCCTTTTCCTTACAGGCCATGTTTGCTGGAGTCCCACTTGGGTAGTTACCCTTGGCTGGCTGACTCGTGGCCCGCCAGCAACTTCTCTCGAAATGGAAAAGACTCAGTCAACTGCTGTGCAGGCACAGATCAATACTACAACAGTAAGATCTCTGTCATGGGCGGTCCTCTACATTATGGTACTGTCACACTTAAAATCATATCTCCCATAATAACTCATTAATCTGTTTTCCAGCTTCAGGATTATCAAATTATCTGAACCAGAATGGGAAGTACAGCCCAGCCTCTAATGAAGGCGACATATACTGTACCATCAACCCAACCGATGCAGATGGGCATGACCTGTGCAGCCTGGACTCTCAGGGTCCAGACCCGTACACCAGCACACCTGTCCTCTCCAAAACTGACCTCTACAGCATGGAGCAGGACCTGGACCAGTGGAGCCTTCAGTCCAGCCACAGTGGAGCAGAATATGCAAAACTTCAGTACCCAAGAGGCGAAAATGGTAGGAGCGACATTGATTTCGATCATGAAGGTTAACGGATTAATCCTTAAGGTATTAGGCAGGAATTATGCAGACAGATTGGATCAACAAGTGCTGCAACAAATGCTGATGATGAATTTTATGCAAATGGTCTTGAGTTCGGCCTTGTGACTGTTTCATGCTATTTTACAGCCAAACTGATGAAGCAGAAGACTCTGGGACAAACCTCCTCACCCCAGTGGTCTGATGTGTTGTCCCTACATTCAGCACAAAACAAGGAGGTTCAAAACACAGACAAAACACACAGGTAATAACCACCGCCATACTGTGGCAGTGTATTGGTAGACGTCCAAATAAACATGGTAGTTTACGGTAAATTTACTAAAAACAAAAGTGGCACTATCATGGTACATGTTCAAGCATCTCAAAAAACAAACGTGGCAAGTATGGCATTAAAATGGTATATGTCATAAAACCTTTGTGAAACCATGGTGCATGTCCAAAAACTGTGGACAATTGAAAAATTTAAAAACATGCTAATACCATGTTAAATGTCCAAAAAAAAACATGGCACCATGTCAAAAGACCATGGTATTTGTTCAAAAAGCCATGTTAACACCATGGTACATTTCCAAACTCATGGTACCATGTCACAAAAACATTATAATCATTGGTACAGTAGATATCCAAAAAAAACATGGTATTGCATTACCATGGTGCATGTCCAAAACCATAATACCATGCCATAAAACCATTGCAATATTATGGTAAATGTCCAAACCATGGGACCATGCCAAAATCCCATGGTAGTACCATGGTGCCATGTCAAACGACCATGGTACTTGTTCAAAAAGCAATATTAATACCATGGTACATTTCCTGGTACCATGATACAGCTCATGGTACCATGTCAGAGTACATATCTAAAAAACATGGTATTACCATGGTGCATGCCCCAAACCATATGCCAAAAATGCTATGGTAATGCCATGGTGCATGTTCAAAAGCCACAGCAATACCATGGTAAATTTCCAAACACACAGTACCATGTCAAAAAACATAATACCATGGTACAGATCTAAAATAAAACATGATATTACCATGGTGCATGTCCAAAACCATGGTGCCATGTCATAAAACCATTGTAGTACAATGATGCTTGTCTAAAAACAAATGATAAAGTGCAATTTAAAAAGAAAACATGATAATACCATGGCAAGTGTCTGATAACCATGGTACCTTGTCAAAATTCCATGGTAATACCATGGTACATGTCCAAACATCATGGTAATACCATGTTACTTTTTGATACTTTATTTGTAACAGTCTGTCAGCCAAGTTCCAGAAGATCTCATAAGATTATATATGTGCTTTTCAGTAGCTGTCGTTCTTCTTCTTCTTCTGACACTTTTGGATATAATTCTCCTTCTCTGAAAAGTGACCCAGTATGGAACCTGTGCTACATGGTAAAATGTAGTCTGGGTGATAAATTGAGGTCTTATCTAATCTTATTTGATGTTTCAGCTCAAAGTGACAGGGGCTAATGATGTTAGCGCTTAGAGCCGAGCCTTTTTGGCTGTTTGAGACGGGGCCGAGAGGCAGGTCACCAGACGTGGCTTCCCAGAATGAACCTTTAAGAATAGCCACGGCTTGGAATGAAGCAAATCCACGCATACCAGCGTTTGTCCTCAATGCTTTCTTCCTTTCACAACCAGTTTTTATCATCACCCTCCGTGAATGAAACTGCTTTGACAAATTTTTGATACGCTTTTTTACAATGCCGTCTTTTGTACCCACATCGGATTCTCTTTGATATGCTTTATTTTTATTTATTTTTCAAAGGACCACAGTCTGGTTTTATTTACCGCAGTCTTTTATCATGTAATGAAATCTGTGATTGATACATCAGGGGTCCTGAGTCTTTTGATATGTGTTCTTTTTATGTGCTTTTTTGGCCTTTGCTTTGTTTTACCCTTAGTTTGTGTTTTAGTAGTGTATTGAGTTTATAGGTTTAACTAGCATCCTAATCTATTACATCCCTATAGCCCTGAGAAGGATGAAGAGTGGTGTCCTCCTCTGCCTGAGCGAACTTATCTGATTGAGGGTCTGGAGGACGCAGCCACTCTGCCTTTGAGGGGAGAGGAAACCAACAGGGCCACAACCTACAGTCTGCAGTCCACTGCAACTCTCACACCCTCCCCCAGCGACGAGCAATACCCGGCTAACCCACGCCTGCAGCATCCAGACCTGCTGCCACGGTAAAAACACACATACACACATCAGGGCTTTGACAATAAAGAAATTGTTCACCCTTAAAGTCAGCATGAAATAGAAGTTCCGATAGTCTTTTTGTTCCATATTGTGACGTATATCAGAGTAAAACGGCTTGTCAAACAAGAAAACATTTAGGGCTGGGCTTGATTTTGTCCATGGGGAATTGATTAGATGGTTGTGGTTTGCTATTGGTGGATCTCATGTGAGTGACAGGTTGTCCCACCCTCACGCCAGTAAACACGTCATCAGAGAAGAGAAGAGGTGTTGCTGAAAGTTATTTTGATTAAAGATTACAAGGGCACATGAATTATAATAATAATGTGAATGGATAAATCATTTATAATAAATACTGTAAAATTCAATAAAAAATTACAATTGTCCATTTTGATTTCATGATGACTTTAAAAAAAAATCTCAGTTACTGTTCATCTTAATGTTATGTTTTCATTCTTCTGTGGAACATACATTTTTGAAGAATATCCTGGCTGCATCCTAAAAGAATCACCCTGAACGTATCAAGTCTTCTAAAGTGATGTGAAATTTAAAATATTCATTAAGTTGACCAACCATATTTAATTTGACAGCTCAACATTATCAATGAATATTAATAAATAGATACAATACAGCAGCAAATTTCTGAAGGATCATGTGACACTGAAGACTGGAGTAATGATACTGAAAATTCAGCTTTGACATTTCAGGAATAAATTACATTTTAAAATATAATCAAATAGAAAATAGTTGTTTGACACTGTAGTGATATATCACAATTGATACTGTTCTTGCTGTATTTGTTATCAAATAAATGGTGCCTTGGTTAACAAACTTTTTTCTAAAACATTTAAAGGTGATCTAAGTTTCTTTTTTACCTTAACTGAACAGCTTCGGAGTCATTGGAATGGTTATATTACTTATTTCGGGTTGAATGGTGGTCGTTTCGCACCCCCCTGGTGCCCGTGAGCGGAAAATACGCACTTGCAACTTTGAGCCGGCGGGCCGCCGGCCGCCGCGTCAGGAAGTATCGCGTGATATCAGGTCTCGCGATGTAAACAATTGCTTTACGGCCAAAAGAAATCTGCTAAAATGCCGTCATTATTGCGCTCCCTCACGCTGTTCGAACCCGAATGAAGAAGACGTTTTAAAGAATGTCCCATCTGCTTTGATGTCGTTGATCTGCTAGCCTCTGGTGTCTGAGAATCGCCAACGAGTTTTTACAACAGTGTTGTCAAATATCTATTCCGAAGCTGTGGGGGGAGCTCTAGAGAGAAACCTGCGAGCAAAAAGCGAGAATACAGCGAAGAAATCCCGAAACTACTGAGCCCCGCTTTAAACATCTCACTGAATCCAAACTTTTGAACAGAAGTATATACAGTATAAGACTACACTGTTGTGTAGTGTAAAATAATGCTTATAAAATTATTCAAATACAATTTTTTTTTCTTGTTCTTTTTTTCTGATTTGACCATGTTTTGCAATGACAGTTAGCCTTAGAGTCTAAAATGGCATAAAACAAACAAACTAAATTGTTAATGTGTTTCGTTCAACAGGAAAGCACAGTTTACACACAGTGCACAGTTTGCTCTCTCCAACCCAAAGCCGTTCACCAAGACAGAGTCTCTCATTGGCAGTGTTCCCCACCACAGCGGCCCCTGGAGAGACATTGCAGAAATGGAGGAACTATTCTCCAACAACACAGGTACAAGTAGGCCCTTCAACACTGCAAAAATGACTGTTTTTATTACATTTATTGCTAATGATTATGGATGGAGAACATAATCTTTGTTTTCTTACTGCTATTAGGAGAATATACGTCGTTTACATCCTCAATTCAGAAGCCAAGGCCTAAGAAGAAATCTCAGAGGGATGATGGCCTTGTGAAACGTGAAGTGTTGAAACCAGGCAGTAAGAACCCACTTAGTTAATAAATTATTATTAACAGGCTGTCTTTTTACATGAGTCATTCAACCAGTTCTTCTAAAACACTGATGCGTTCACAAAACAAGTGAATGTTGCATTTATGAGTGAGTCATCATTGAATCATTCTTTCATGCCAAAGATGGTAAATTAGTAAGGATAGTATGCCAAAATGCAGTTCCAAGTTCACTGACTATCTTCATGAACGAGTCATTGAAACATTAACTCAACCAATTTGTTCACACACACACTGATTCGTTGATTTGTTCTGAGACGAACAACGGTTTTTGGTTTCGATTCTTTTGGAACTAGTTTCGTTGGCGGAGCAAATACAAAGTAACTGGCAATATTGTGCCTAAAAGGAACATTACCAACTCTTAAAGAGACGAGAAGTGTTGAAACCAGGCAGTAAGAACCCACATAGTTAATAAATTATTGACTGAAAGCAACTAAAGCAGTTCTCTAATCTGGGTTTTTACTTTGCACATTTTTTATTTTGGGAAACTTTTATTTTTACTTCACTACATTCCAAAGATTAATATCATACTTTTTACTCGACTACATTTCATAAAAGCATGTCGTTCCTCGTTATTTTGATTTAAATCGTCACCCGAGACGCGATAACGGTGTCTGATTTGTTAACAAACTGATTATTTTCAATGAACCTGTTAAATCGGTTTGCATATCACACTGAATGATTCATTTGTGAATTGGACTGATCCGATAACGCAAATTAATGCCCATAAATCTTCCCCGTCTCTGTAGCAGTTTCTAATAATGTGAAACTAGTATGTTTGTATAGTGTTCTTTTTAAAATGTTAACACATTTTGCCCTATGTGACGTCTGTTTTTATGTTTATATTTGTCACCACACATTTTCACACATTTTGATTTCCCCATTTTTATTTCATCAATCAGTACTTTTAATACTTAAGTACATTAAAAGTCAAGTACTTTTGTACAAAATATTAGTGCATTCCTGGAACTGGGCGTCATTACACTACATCCTTATGCATCGCTTTCTGCCAGGACTTTTACGGGCTTTTCCCAAATCACTGAAGTGACCTCTCTGTGCGGGTTAGCGGTAGCATTAGCCATCAGGCAAGTGTTATTTAAATAAACTCCTGGTGTACTTACAAACTTTCCAATGCCTCGTTTTATGAGTACAGACCCTATTTGTACTACTGTAGAAGTTTGGTACCATTCTGGGCATTATTAGTGGGGTAATTTACGAGATACATCCTTGGATCCATTAGCGCCTGCACTAAGCCATCCGGCTGATATCTCTAAATAAGCTCTAACTTTAATAATGTTCGACCAAGGGAAAAAAGGCTTCTGGGGGAAGTGTTTGGCTCGAGGTCATGGTGCAAAGGACCCTAGGTTGATTTTACTCCGAACCATCCCTTTAAGACTTTACCTAGAGGTATGTTTTATTAGGCTATCTGTATTTATACTCAAGAGCTTAATTTGTGTACTTTGTCCACCATTGTCTGTAATAATGGAGTGTATAAATGATCATTCACACTTTCGGTTTCTGCGTGTCTGCAGACCTGCCGCCTCCACCTGAGCCTCCTCCTCTAACAGAGGGCCCTCTCAAGCACCTGACAGACGTAGCGGACAATGGCGGGAGCAGGACGGCCCGGCAGCACAGAGAGAGAAGATCCGCAGACCGCAGAACAGCTGCACAGTGGAGCACGGAAGGTCAGACTTTAGGGTTACTACTCAAAATCAGCCCCAAAACACCTACACAGCAATTCAATAAAATATAGGATGCAGTTTTTAAAATAAAATGGTAAAATAAAGCACAAAATATAAATATATATATATATATATTTATATTTTGTGCTTTATTTTACCATTTTATTGGGATGGTTTTATTTTTATATATAAAAAGTAACACTATAGGATCATGGATGGGAGTTTAGCACAGGAAACCATCACTCTAATCATCACTTCTGTGTGTTGCTTTTTTTGTTGTTTCTTGTCTTGTCATTTGGGACTGTTGAATATTTTCCTGCATAGATGAAGATTTAATCCAGTATTTCAAAGCAAACCTGCTGTCCAGCGGTCAGATGTCCAGCCACTGTTCCCTCGTGAGAAGCTCTGCCTCTCAATCCTCCGCAACCTTGCGTTCCTTGGGGGCAGGAAGGAGGAGAAATCAGGTTAGATGAGTTTGTTTGGGACTGTGTGTCTTGTCTGGTCGCACATGGTCTGAATAAGTTCATTAATCGCTCGCCACACGTAGGGGCCTTGGAGCGTTGTAGTAAATTAGCAATCGATAAGCTCCAGGACACTGAGCGCGCAGAGCTGGAAACACACTAAATGAATCCGGCAAATGATTACATTTCCACTTTTTTAAAGAACTGCGATGTCTCATGTGGTCTTCATGGTATTGATATTTCCAATGAATACTAAAACTACTACCCATGTTTGTCGGTAAGAATATTACTGCATGTGCTTTCATATTCCAGGATTAGATTGCTTGGCAACAAAATGATAATTTGATGTCATTTTGGGCTTGTTTATTTTCAGAACATGATATGAAGAGAGGAAGTTGTCCTTGCGTCCTGTCGTTCACCGCTCTACATGCAACATACGCCATGCAGTGTATATGCCTCCACGCTCTGGTCCTTCACCCCTCTGATTTTTGTCTAGGTATTTTTTTAGAAAACGTTCTTAAATGATCCATTGTTGTCCTACCTCTGTATGTATATATTTTTACTATGTTTTTTTGTGTCAGGAAAAAGCATTCCGGATGGTGTGCTATTTTATTTATTATTATTTATTGTATTTATTAGTAAAAAAAATTAAAAAAAAACTATGTTTTAGATGAAAACTAAAACACAAATCTAAATTTTAGATGAACATGATGTTTGAATGTATCTGGTTCATACATGTATGCCTCAATGTCTACATGTGATAAAAAGCTGTTTGAACATTTTCGTGAAAAATATAGCAATGTTATCAGGATATGTGAACAAACCATTATACATTAGTAAGCCTGTAGAATACCAGATATTTCTTGTTGTAAATCCTCACTAGGACTGTCACCTTGTTACCCTGTGCTCACTGAAGGGTTTTTCTTTTCTCCTGAAGAATGATTTGCACCATGTCAGACTGTTTTTCACAAATGCATCAATCATATGCAGATTGCATACAAAACAATAAAATTCATGTTCTAAGACATGTTTTATAGTACTGTTGCTGATATGGATTTCTTATTGTATTATTGTGTATGGAGAATGGAAAATGAATAATGTAATCTCAGTCTTTCGTTTGCGAATTTGATTGGCTGAGCGGAATTACAGGAGCACCGATTCCACTGATAAGGTGCGATCACTTGAATTTTTAACATGCGAATTCACCTCATTTACAAATATAAAGTTGCTTGGTTTGGAAGTGACCTCTGAGTAAGGTTTTTTTTATTTTTTTTATTAATCGCTATTCATCGTTCCACTACTGACATTGAATGACTGCAAGTTACATTGATATGCCAGTAGGTGGCGACAAGCGGGCTGTCTTTTTAAATGAGTCATTCAACCAGTTCTGCATTCATGAACAAAACAAGTGAATGTTGCATTTATGAGTGAGTCATCATTGAATCATTCTTTCATGCCAAAGATGGTAAATTAGTAAGGATAGTATGCCAAAATGCAGTTCCGAGTTCACTGACCATCTTCATGAATGAGTCATTGCAATTTGTCCACACACACTGATTCATTAATTTGTTCTGAGACGAACAACGGTTTTTGCTTTCGATTCTTTTGGAACTAGTTTCGTTGGCGGAGCAAAAACAAAGTAACTGGCAATATTGTGCCTAAAAGGAACATTACTAACTCTTAAATTCTTGTTTATTGAACTGTCTGACAACAACATTATCAATAATGTCGTAATATTGCTTAATTATCTTTGTGTTTTTCAGAGGCGGACAGAGTACACAGCTTCATTACTTGAGTAAAAGTGCAGATACCCCTTGCTAAATTTTACTCAAGTACAAGTAAAAGTACTACAGTCAGATAAGTAAAAGTACTGAAGTACTTGTTTTTAAAAGTACTTGAGTATCAAGAGTACAAGAGTACATTTTCTAAATATTGCATTACTACTGCCACAGTGCTTACATTGGTAAACACAGCAAACACTTGAAGCGAAAACTATCATTAACTTGTTCAGAAAATTGAAATAGTCTGGCGAGGTGGGGCCACGGGTTGGCACATTCCCGGGATGGACCTGCTGTGTTTTCATCCATTGTTTCGTCCATGGTTTCGTCTCTTATCTAAATCTGACCATGGAGTTGACTTTGGCGGAAAGCTGAAGGTGATTGCTGATAGGCTGTCCCAATCAGTGGCGCCTGCACAATCCAATCACGTTTGAGAGGGAAACAACAAATTGAGGGTTTCTGAGATTTTTCTTTTTTCCTTTTCTTTTTTTTTAGAAGAAGTAATGGGTACTCACGGTTATGGATAGAAATGTAGCGGAGTAAAGAGTACAATATTTGCCTCTCAAATGTACTTGAGTAAAGTCATGACTCATGAGTACTCCCCAAAAATGACACTCGAGTAAAGTACAGATCCCTCAAAATTGTACTTAAGTACTGTACTCAAGTAAATGTACTCCGTTACTGTCCGGCTCTGGTGTTTTTACTAAAAACCAAATTGGCAAATATTTATGGCCCAATGCAGAGAGTCTCGCGTGACCATACAAATACCTACTAATTTTATTTAGATGGAAAGCTACAAGCCAGTGATTGAATTCCTCTCTTCATAAATTGAATTTACTCCCTGAAATGGCTTAACTGCCACATAAATCAAAAGACTGTTATTTTGGTGTTGGAGTTGTTCGACTTTTTTAAGGACAAAACACCATTAGCACAAGAGCATCAACACAACTGCAAATCAGACATGTGAACTTTCAGTCGCTTAGAAACGTGTGCAGAATTAGACAACATGTTTATACACCAGCCTGTTTTGAGCACATTAACTATGGCCTAATTATAGTATTGTGGTTTAAGTCATCCACAAAAATGTGAACCAGAGGAGAATGTGAATGTGTCTCACTTGAGACCTTTCTCCAGATATCATTTTGAAATTTTAACAAACACTTGATCTCTACATGTCTCTCTGCCTCTGATTCTGACCCCACTCACCTCTTGCTGCCGAGGCACACTCGAAATCACACAAGTCGGCAACACACAGCCTTAATTAACTCACATGTGATATTTAAAACCCTGTGGGGCCCTCTGGGTTTAAATAAGAAAAACATTCGAAAATGTATGCTAGTGATGATGGGCCGTTGCTGGGATACGTGTAAAGTTATCGGTAATGCTGTTAAATTTGGGTCATTGAGTGAATCGGCCTGTCCTTATACTCAGTCACTTAACACATATGATGCCATATGAAATGTTTCCATCCAAGTCGGTTCCTTGAGACAATTAAAGATGTTTAAAATCTCTGCATTGATTGGTGGGGAGCTTTTTGTTAGGATTGTATTGCAGCGGGATCCCTCATTGCTGGGGTATTATCCAGAGAATTTGTGGAAGAGACTTGAAATAGAGGCCTTTGTTGTTAATTAAAGTCAGCATGAAACAGAAGTTTGGATAGTCTTTTCAAGAGTGAAACGGCTTCTCGAACAAGAACGTTTTTGGGGCGGGGCTTGATTTTGTCCATTGGGAATTGATTGGATGCAGTTCTCATGTGAGTGACAGGTTGTCATGTGCTGACTTTGATGTAAATGATAAATAAATGATCCATCAATCAGTAATTTTACTTAAAATACTTACATTAAAAAGTAAGCTCTTACTTCTACTCAAGTATAATTTAAAAGAAGTAATTGTACTTTTACTGGAGCCTAATATTGGCACAGGTTCCACGTAAAGTATTCGTACTTTTAACTTTACTTGATTTACGCACTTCTTCTACCATGTTTGAGCGCAGTGGATCAGGGTTTTATACTGTGATTTTCAATCCACAAGACAAATGGAACCGAAGAGAGGCTGGTTGACTCCAACTTTGAGTAATTTCCCATTTTAATTCATGTGGATTAACTGAGCTACAGCAAGGCCTGTGTTGGATCATAGACTAATGAGGAGAAACGACTGACAGAGTGCCTTAATTCAGACATATGGGGAAATGTGCTCTAGAGTGTGTAATGAACTTGCATTATATCTAAGATGTAAATGACTGTTACTTTTGATTTATTATTGACATTTGAAACTAAAAACACAGTTCCAGTCAGAGGCAGAAGTAACAGTCAGACTGAAAATATCACAATTTTCCAATTCTGGCACTGAATTTGCTAGTCACTCAGTATCGCTAGGAAAGTAAAATGTGTTCATGCTGAAAGGCTCAGCTGCTTAATTATGATGAGATCAATTCAGCACCTGACATTACCATTTTAATCTTTTTTATGTCAAATAGATTGTGAGGGAAAATTATCCTAAAAGGTACAGGCATTTGTTTATTTTCCTGCTTACAGACCCATTTATATTGTTTGAGAAAAATGACATACCTTGTGATAAAGACTTTATGCAATACAAACAGATGGCATGTTGTTTGCAAAAGTAAATCATTTGTTATATTTATAGTTAAAATAATTTGAAGCAATATAATTTAATAATTTTATTTAATGATCTAGAATTTAGATTATCATTCCACCAAAGCCAAAAATTCGATTTCGGACGCAGCGATGGAGGCTCCGCATTCGGCTGTACGCATAAAAAAGAAGTATACTTTGGGCTTAGATGTATAAAGATGTATTAAGATCTAGGGCTAGGCTATAAACCTGAAGAGAAACAATTTGAGTTAATTTAAATGTATTTGTTTAATGTTCTATATGTAAAGTGTTTTGAATGAATAAATTAGGCATTTCAATAGCGCTTTCATATGTAGGCCTACTGTACACCAAAATCGCTTTACAATTATGTCAGGGGTCTCTCCTCAACCAGGTATATTTCAGAATGTCTTCTAAAATTGAGGCCTTCTTTCTTACTGATTACCACTACTTGCTTTTTCAGTGTTTAAGCTCATTTTTGCACCGTTGAAAAAGCACTAGGAGAAGATTGGAAACTCAACTGCTTGAAGCCATTGTTTCAGTTGTAAAATGGATTTAGACGAGCACAAATCTAATTAGCCAATTAGTTAGCCAGCAGCACTGATCCACAGTGACGTTTAGCCTAATGAATCCGACACACTGCGTTGTTTGCCGCAGTTCCCTCAGCACTCTGAAAGGAATCGTGTTTCCCAACGTGAGCTTTCAGCACCTTAGAAGCCCTTCAGACAAAACACAGGAGGATTACGGCGAATGTGATCATTTAGCCATTGCTGCGTCATTTCAAAATCAACGCCTATGACACAAAGGTTGACGTCAGGATGCATTACTATGCTGAGGGCATTCTGCCTTGTACAATTTCACCCCTGGGAACAAATACAATGAAGCTTGTATAATTGAGGAGTGAATTAATTCTGCATCACAAACTCCTCATTATACATTATAAACTCTGATTTCTCTCTTGTACCCCATGGAGCTAGTTTCGATGGCCACAAATCATTAATTTAAAAAGCCCCTTTCATTCTGTCTGTTCCTAGTCTAGTTTGTGTGTGTGTATGTGTATTTATTATAATTACTAGTCATAGTAAAACAAATTCATCCATCTCTTTTTTTACAAAGAAGGTACATACAATTTTGTTTTATATGTAAAAAAAAAAAAAAAACAGATAAAACAATTGGCCAATATAAAGTACAACATTGGATGGGATCTTATTTCACAAAAGGAGACAAGAGTATAAATAGTATTTCAGTAGACCTAATAATCATCCTGTCTATTTGAAGTCATGACCCCTACTTGTTTATTATAATTAGTATTAATTAATTTATTATTCTATTACATTTTCACATTTCTTGATTTAAATCCAACATAAAATCTTGAGTGTAATTTACAGTGATTACATATTCTATGATACTTATGAATTTTGGAACCCTAAATACAATTCGCAGAAGTAAAAACCTAAAAATAGGCTATAAACAAACAACTAGATGCACTAGTCCTCAGCACCCAAGAGAGATGCCAGTGAAAAACAAGAAACAGTTGATTTGTAAGGAGAGCAAATCACATGTTTATTTTCTAAAATAAAAATAAAACTGAACACCTCAATATTGCAATAAATCAAGGTCGACACAATAGCCTCTTAAACGTCTACAAACACTCAAGTCTCAGTTGAGCTCAAGTGCTCAAAAAGGCCATAGTAAACCAATATCCTTCAAAAAGATCGCTTTAAAACAACAGATAAATAAAATAACGTTGAGTAATATGAAATAGTCAAAGCCTACTTGCACTGGACGTGCTGGTTTCGGCCCCATCTCTCATGAAACACCTGTGATTCAGCAACTACACTAATGCACGCACATTTGTGTAAAGTATAGCCTTGTTGACAAGTTTGGGTGAGTAAGGGCAAAACGCACAAGATGTAGTACCTTTAATGCCCTGTAGATGGCGATATCGCTTCTTTATAGCAGAAATAAAGTGCTGAAGAAAAAGTTAGGTGCCATAAAATGTAAACAGTAATTGCACTACTCATCACAATGTACTGTAGTAAAGAGTACACTTATTAAAAATGTAGTCAAGAAGAGAGTAAAAGTTTCTAATATCTTTGATACTCAGTAAAACTACAAAGTAGCCAAAAATATACTTAAGTACAGTAACTAATTATATTTACTCAAATACTTTACACCACTGCCATCTGAATCTTTTCCCGAAACAATCAGACAAAAACGTTTAGATTTTTTTTCCCAAGAGCGCTTTTATAAACACAATGAGTCTGTGAAAGCAGACTTTTACACCTGTCTGGCCCGATGGCGTTTAATGTCCGACAACGGACAACCTCTATTCCCATTTACTGTAACCACTTGTTAGCAACTTCCTTTCTCAAGACAAGTAAAAGGAGAGTATTACTGATGTATTTTATTTGACTGTTATTTTTTTAAACAAAACATTAAAATATCTTACATTGTTGTAACCACAGACCATATTTTAAACCCAATAAAAAAACAAAAAAAAAACACTGACTTCAGGAAGTGTTAAAATGCTAATTAGCTTCTGGGATTTGCCATACAAAAATACAACATCCTTGCCGCCCGCACTCAAGTCTCAGGCCTTCATAGTCTCAAAAATAATGTAGACCTATTAAGTATGTAAGTATGTTCATGAATATGGTGTAGGCCTCATGAACACCATAACTTTTGGATACCTGACTGAGCCATACCATGTTTGATCTGTAAATATTACAGGGAAGATCTGTTTTCCAGACAGAAAACATAAAAGTAGGCCTATCCCTTACAGAGACACTATGAGGAACACAGTGCCGGTATGTTGGGTGCACTGTATGATCAATAAGTTATGACAACAGAAGTTTTTACATTACTTTAACGTTACTTTTTTATGTTATGCAAGATTCAACTCATTTTTTTAAGTCAGTTTAATGTAATTCTGGTTGAAACGACTTAAACATCCAAGTTGATTGTACTTAAGAATTTAAAGGGTTAGTTCACCCAAAAATTAAAATTCTGTCAGTAATTACTCACCCTCATGTTGTTCCAACCGCGTAAGACCTTCGTTCATCTTCGGAACACAAATTAAGATATTTTTGATGAAATCTGAGCCATGTTTCACTCCTCCATAGGCTTCCAGTGTGACCGAAACTTGCTGGCCCAGAAAAGTTATTAAAGAGATCGTTAATATAGTCCAAGTGACTCCAGTGGCTCAATCTTAAGTATATCAAGCGACGAGAATACTTTTTGTGCGCAAAAACAAACAAAAATAACGACTTTATTCCACTATTCATTTCCTTCTCTCTGGATGTCTAGTTGGTTTGCGTAGTGTTTTTGCGCAGCGCGTCTGTGTTACACGTCACCACGTAGGCTCACTATTGGCCGACGCCGGTCATGTGTGTGTTGCGTGATGACGTGCAACACAGACGCGCAGCGCAAACACACTACGAGGCCCAGAGAGAAGGAAATGAAAAGTGGAATAAAGTCGTTATTTTTGTTTGTTTTTGCGCACAAAAAGTATTCTCGTCGCATGATAAACTTAATGTAGTGCCACTGTAGTTACTTGGACTATTTTAACGATGTTTTAATAACTATTCTGGGCCGGTGAGTTTCGGTCACACTGGAAGCCTATGGAGGAGTCAAAATTCTGTCAGATTTCATCAAAAATATCTTAATTTGTGTTCCGAAGATGAACGAAAGACTTACATGGTTGGAACAACATGAGGGTGAGTAATTACTGACAGAATTTTCATTTTTGGGTGAACTAACCCTTTAATCAGAATCAGAATCAGAATCAGAAAGAGCTTTATTGCCAAGTGTGCTTGCACCCACAAGGAATTTTTCTTGGTACTGAAGCTTCCAGTGCACATATACAAATACAAATACAACAAGAACATAGTAATACAAATTCTAAGAATGAAAATATATAAAAAATAAATAAAAATAGTATAAAAGTAAAAAAGTAGGGTCACAGTTGGGTTTAGTCTGAATAAACATTTAAGGCAGCAACTTTGTTTACAGTGTGTGTCTTCAGAAAACTTCAAGCACTACTATCAGTTAAAAGTACAGTCATGCTGTTAAAAAGGACATGCAGGGATTCCCTTTTCCATTTGGCCACAGATGTATAAGCTGCATACTCCCTATTTATCCTACACTCTCAGAAAACAAGGTACAAAATAAGTACCTTATGGTATTGACCAGTGACAGTTCTGTACCTTTTTTTCTTCTGAGAGTGTATATGGTAAAATGTCTCCCTCTGCTGGTTGTAAAATGTGCACAGCATCCTCATCAACTACAAACCATTTAACCACATTGTTTTAATCTAAGCTGTTTTGGATCATATGAATAATGTGTATGAGTAAGGTGCCACTGCTCTTTAATCCTTTCGCAAATACAAATATAAAAAAGTCAAACCTTCATCTTCTTTCCTGAAAAGGAAAATATCATTAAAGTGTAAATGGTTCATTTATGAAGTTCCAGCTGCTATTATGTTCAGTGTCCTGCAGAGGATTTATGTTTTATTAGTTCCTGTCGGCAGATGAGCTCTATTTTTATCTGTTCATTACTTTCTATGTTCTAGTCTGCTGCATTACTGTAATGTGAAGGCTCTAGGTGGCATCTAATGTCTAAGAAGACATGGAGCTGAAGAAGCTTTTAAAATAAAGGCCCAAAACTGTGGCGGTAAATACATCAATATTTAATTTGGGGGGAAATACATTTTTTGCCATGTTTTGGTGTCATTTTGTATGCTTAAAAAAATTTATTCACATATTCTTTCTGTAAAACAAATACATATTGATAAATTATGGCGAATTATAAATGATTGCACGTTTCTTCTTTCGTAATCTGTTTTATGGACCTCCTTAAATTAACAGAAATAAAAAATAATAAAATGATTATAATGGGAAACAAGAATTAGTCATGTTTTTTTTTTTTTTGAATCACCTGAAAAGCTGCTTGTCAGTTTGCGGTAAACTTTTCTATGATGCGTCTATATTGTGAATTGAAAGTACTTTGTCATCAGTATTAGTGAAAACTACTGCAAAATAGTTTTGTATTTTCAGCAGATTCTCTTAAGCACTCATTGGGCCTCTCTGATTGGCTGCTGGTCTGACTGCTCTATTGTTCCTCTCCGCTCTCCACCCAGCTCCTGTGCCCTCACAAAAAAAGAACTGCCAATAGCTCATGGAAATCTGCCTGCCTTGGCTTAATTGAGCTTCACACTATTCAGTCTAATAATATTTTTTGGGGGAAGAAAAAAACAGGTAGGTTATTCTTTTTCATATTATATGTTTGGTTGTTGTTGTTCGGGTTGGGGTTACAAAAGTTGGTTTTAGGCCATCATCAATAACGTTTTTGTGGTCGCAGATGATTTGATGGGGTTTAAATGCTGTAAAAAAAAATTGTAAATAGTGTTCTGAAACTAGTTTATCTTTATTTACAGTATACCAGAAAAATATAAGGGTATCATTTTTTGTCATCATTCATTCATGGACAAATTAAACCAAAATGACTTAGAAATTTTCTAAGAATTCAGAATTTATTTAAATAACTGTAAAGATTTATTTTTTTAAATTAATTGTAATTTAAGCTCTGCTCTTTTTGATGGAAAACCTAATAAATTGTTATTGTTCACTAAAACTAAAAATTGTTTTCGTTCATTGAAATGAAGCTGAAATAAAGTATAAATATTATAAACTAAGAAAAGCACATGACAAAATTGATTGTTAATTTGTTAACATTAGTTATTGTATTAACTAACATGAACTATAACCATGAGCAATACATTTGTTCGTCTTTGTTAAAGTTAGTTAATAAAGATCCAGCTGTTCATTATTTGTTCATGATAGTTCACAGTGCATTAACTAATGTTAACAAATCCAACTTTTAATTTTAATAATGAAATAATAATAAAAATTAACATTAACAAAGATTAATAAATACTGTAATAACTAATGTTAACAAATGAAACCTTATTGTAAGGTGTTACCAACATAACAATAAAAGATCATTCCATATATTATCAATACTGTAGTATATAAAAAATTGTTAATAAATCCATGATTGATATATCACCTTCATGCTAATGCTAATTCATTTTAGCATTGACTATTTTTTTTGTTTTGTTTTGTTTGTAGGTGCAAGATGTACAGCTTTATGGGAGGTGGATTGTTTTGCGCAGGAATAGGGAACATACTCCTGGTGATCTCCACCGCCACAGACTACTGGATGCAGTACCGCCAGTCCAGCAACTTCATGCATCAGGGACTGTGGCGCTACTGTATGCCTGGAAAATGCATGACGCACACAGACAGCATCGGTGAGACCATCACATCACGGACTAAAAATGTATCCATTAGGATGTTGTACAAGGTACTTATACTGACTGACTAGTATCTGGTTGATTTGGAACAGCATACTGGGATGCGACCCGGGCCTTCATGATCCTGGCTATCCTAGCTTGCTTCTTTGGCATCATCATCGGTGTCATGGCTTTCATCAATTACTCCCCATTTGGCGGCTTTGACAAAACCTTTTCTGCAGGAATTCTCTATTTCATCTCATGTAAGAATGTTTTATTTATTCCTTGAATGTATCTGAAGTCACAGTTTATTTGCGAACCTGAGTTGGATTTTGTTGGCTGTACCTTCCAGGCTTCTTTGTGCTGCTGGCCATGGCTGTCTACACTGGCATGACAGTCAACTACTATGGAAAACGATATGGGAACTGGCGGTTCTCTTGGTCCTACATAATGGGTTGGGTTTCTGTGGTGCTCACATTCTTTTCAGGTATACACTAGACAAACTACACTTTTATTGAGAGCATATTAGCCCAGTACAGAAAAATGTGTGTATAAAAGTGTACATTTAAAATAGTGCAGTTCCCATAGACGTCTAGTGTTTGTTTTTACAAACTGAGGTACGAGTCAATGATATTTTCTGTGGGATATTCCTTTAAAGAACAAGCATTAATACAAAAAAACTGAAATGTTACATCATGAACACATGGGCAATGTCTCTCAGTAATTATTGAGGATTATTGTTGCTTATCATTCCTGGTGTTTCTCTGCAGGGATCTTCTATATGTGTGCTTACCGGATGCAAGAGCCAAGAGGCCCAATGTCACGCTGATGCTTCTCATCCTAGATCTGCTATTCGAACCCTTCAGTCTGAATGTGAACCATCATGTCATCCCTGATCCCTTCATTTTAGACCTGTCATTTATTGTTTATTTTAAAATCAGAACACAAACGAATAAATGACTAATACAAGCGTTCAGTTCATTTTATGTTTATACATAATCTAATTTCCAATATATATGTAATACATAATGGGCAGTTTAGGTTGGTATTAAAATAGAAGACTTTATATATATTTAGGTTTGGAAAAGTTTGAAATTTTTTTATAGTGAAATGTAGTTGAATTTCTTTTGTAATTTAATCTGCATTTAAACGTTTTACAAATTATATACACTATTCAAAAGTTGGTAAGATTTTTTATGTTTTTGAAACAAAAGTCATGCTCACCAAGGCTGCATTTATTTGATCGACAATACAGTAAAAACAGTAATATTGTAAAATATGTAGAATGAATTTGAATATAATTTATTACTGTGATGGCAAAGTGTGATCCTTCACAAATCATTCTAATTTGATGATTTGCTGCTCAAGAAATATTTCTTATTATTAACAAAGTTGAAAACAGTTGTGCTGTTTAATATTTTGGTGCAAACCGTGACTGGATTCTTTAATGAATAGAACGTTTAATAACATTTATTTGAAATAAAAATATTTTGCAACATTATAAATGTATTTACTGTATTTTTTGATCAATTTAATGCATCCTTGCTGAATAAAAGTATTACATAAAAAAAAAAAATCTTACTGACCCCAAACTTTTATCATTTTAGAGTTGACTTATTTCATAATTTGTGTAAAGTTTTTAAGTTAGAACTGAGAACACACCGCATTGACTTTGTGAACAGCAAATCCTTTATTGTCAGAAGTGTTAGACACAACAGGATGTGATACATTTGCAGCAGCATTTTTAACACATGAACAAAAACATGCTGCTCAAAACAGCTACAAATAAAACTGGTTCTTAATGCGCATGAGTTACACAAAAACTCACAGCTGGTCCAAATTAAAGCTGAGATGTTTTACATCAACAGCTACAAAGAAAACTGGTAATAAATGCTCACGAATTACACATCAACACACAGGACCAAATTAAAGCTTTGAGATGTTTACATCACAGAAACATGCAGAAGAAAATAAAATGGCTTATTAAAGTGCTCTGAAACAACAAAGTAAGGTGCTCCACACATTGAAATCATTTCTCAGAATGATTTAATCAACTTCCTCAATGGTCGGTCCAGAGGATCCACCTCCACCAGGGGCACCTCCAGCTCCTGGGAAGGCTCCAGGCATGCCCTCTGGCATCCCACCAGGCATCCCACCAGCGCTCTGGTACAGCTTTGTGATGATAGGGTTGCACACCTTCTCTAGCTCCTTCTGCTGATGCTCAAACTCCTCCTTCTCAGCGGTCTATACAGAAATGACAAGATAAAGTAAGTACTACGGATGCATAAAGACCTCAGAGACAAAAGTTGAGGACCATACCTGGTTTTTGTCCAGCCAGCTTATGACCTCATTGCACTTGTCGAGGATCTTCTGCTTGTCCTCTTCACTAATCTTGCCTTTGAGTTTCTCATCTTCAACGGTGGATTTCATGTTGAAGGCGTAGGACTCGAGGCCATTCTTAGCAGAAACCTTTTCTCTTTGAACATCATCCTCAGACTTGTACTTCTCAGCTTCCTGCACCATGCGCTCAATGTCCTCCTTGCTTAGACGTCCTAGAAGAGTTCGATTAGGACCACTGATTAGGTTTCAAATAATAAATAGTAGTAAAGGTACGGTCACATGTACCGTTGCTCAATGTAATTTCACGGGAGAAATCCAGTCATTCCAATAAAAGAGTGCAGATTTTGCTAAATTTCAAGCCTTAACCAACAGAAAGCTGGTAGATGTGAGTGAATTCTGTGTGAGCAGTGCTTCATACATCTCTACACAACTGAAGATAGCTTAGGGCTGCCCTCAACTAGTAGTCGTTCATTTAAGAGATTAGTCGACTAATCACACATGTATATTAATAAGCCATAATGAGCCTTTGATTGCCTATATAACACATAGCAAATTTCTTGTTATTGTGAGTTTACGCAAATATAAGTAGACCCTTTACAGTTTTGAATGCAATACAGTTTCTCTTATCTGTATGACCAAAAATGACTTGTTTAAGTTGTTTCCGTTATTATCAGAAAAAATGCAAGGCGTCGGAGCCTCCATGTCGTGCAGTAAGCGTGTTATACTTAAGCTTCCACACCCTGCTTGAACACTGGGATATGCGCATAATAGCGCACATTTTAGGTTAACATTAGAGTGAGCGGCCATGTAAAGTTGCTACTTACGTTTCAAATGATAAGCCATATTTGAGGGTGACGTTTGGATTTCCTAATGACCTGTCCCTAACAGACTGCATGACACAGGCACAAAGTTTTTTGTTTTTTCTGCGACTAACCGACTAATAACATTTTTGGTCAACTAAGCCTCTTCTAGTCGACTATCGATTAGTCGAATATGAGGGAGCAGTCCTACAATAGACCTTATGTTTTTGCTGCAATTCCACTAATGTGACTGCACATTACGAGACACTCAGGAAGTCAAGAGTTATGCTACCTTTGTCATTTGTGATGGTGATCTTGTTCTCCTTGCCGGTGCTCTTGTCTACAGCGGAGACATTCATGATGCCATTGGCATCAATGTCAAAGGTTACTTCAATCTGGGGGACGCCACGAGGAGCAGGAGGGATGCCTGTCAGCTCGAACTTTCCAAGCAAGTTATTGTCCTTAGTCATGGCTCTCTCACCCTCGTACACCTAGAAGAATTCAATTAAACATGAAACTTTGCAAGAAACTATGGACAAAATCAATGGACATCAGGTGTTGCTCACCTGAATGAGGACACCGGGCTGATTGTCAGAGTAGGTGGTGAACGTCTGTGTTTGTTTGGTTGGGATGGTAGTGTTACGTTTGATCAGGATGGTCATAACGCCACCAGCAGTCTCAATTCCCAAGGACAGAGGGGTAACGTCCAGGAGCAACAGGTCTTGGACATTCTCAGACTTGTCTCCAGACAAAATGGCTGCCTGGACAGCTGTAAAAGAGGAAATATGTTTATAATTCAAAAGACATTCACGAAGGAATAGGACTTTCAGAATGAAGTCCATTTTGATTACCTGCTCCATATGCGACAGCCTCATCCGGATTGATGCTCTTGTTCAGTTCCTTCCCATTGAAGAAATCCTGCAGGAGCTTTTGGATCTTTGGGATACGGGTGGACCCTCCGACAAGGACAATCTCATGAACCTGTGACTTGTCCATTTTAGCATCACGAAGGGATTTCTCTACCGGATCCAACGTGCCACGGAAGAGATCGGCATTGAGCTCTTCAAAACGAGCCCTGGTGATGGAAGTGTAGAAGTCGATTCCCTCATAAAGAGAGTCGATCTCAATACTGGCCTGAGTGCTGGAGGACAAAGTGCGCTTCGCCCTCTCGCATGCTGTGCGCAGCCGACGTACAGCCCTTTTGTTGTCGCTGATGTCTTTTTTGTACTTGCGCTTGAACTCAGAGATGAAATGGTTGACCATGCGATTGTCGAAGTCTTCTCCCCCAAGGTGAGTGTCTCCGGCTGTAGACTTGACCTCAAAGATGCCATCCTCAATGGTAAGAATGGACACATCAAAAGTGCCACCACCAAGATCGAAGATCAAGACATTTCTCTCAGAACCAACCTGGTGTAGGAAAAATAAATCAGTTTTATTAAAAAATGACTGCCTTTAAGGCACCTAATATGCTATTTTGATCTGACCTTTCCTTTAGTGTGAAATAGCTAATTGTGCTTGTAAATGATTTGTACAGTTACAAAGAACAAAGTCCAAGACAAATGGGAGTTTATCTCTCCCACTTGCATCAAACACCTCGTCAGTAGGGAAAGTGATTCACTATGTCGAGGAGATGCTCACATCAGAGCCGGCGCCAGCAGAGCTGCATTATTTGTGGCGTGGGAAGATTTGTGTGTCAAATGTGCCAATCAAAACGTGATTTTGAGAAACAGAATGTCCTTAATTACATTTTTGCTATAGTAGCCTAATATTAATGCTAGAAAGCCTATCAACTTGGCAATTGTGATTTTAAAAAAAAATTGTCAATTCTATTTCATCATTAAAATCTATTTTCACATTCATCTTAAATAAGGGGGCAGGTTAGTCCGGGTGAGACCTTCACTCCCCAAGTGGCGCCGGCCCTGGCTGTCATTATCGAACTCGGGCTCAAAATGGTACAGCAATACCAATTTATATTAAATAATAATCTAATATTATTTACAGCTGCTCATGAAGCCTTGGGAGTTGAATCCCAAATATGGTAAGGGGCGTTTACATTTCTGACCAGCAGTTGCGCAATCACAGCAGACTGGGTCAGCTGACCAATCAGTGTAGACTGTGTGTTTCAGAAGGAGGGCTTTAAAGAGACAGGAACTAAAATAGATAATGACAAGAAGTGATGCAGCAATGTACAGTATGTAAAAAAAAAGAAGTGTTTTTTTTGTTTTCTTTACTTTAAATCATATAAATGTATCCTTGAAGATTCCCAAAAATTGTAAATAAGCATAATATGCGCACTTTAATATTGCTATATTGTAAAAGCAACAATCTTACTTTCTTGTCCAGGCCATAGGCAATGGCAGCAGCAGTCGGTTCATTGATAATTCGTAGAACATTGAGACCAGAGATAGTCCCAGCATCCTTTGTGGCCTGGCGCTGAGAGTCATTGAAGTAAGCAGGTACCGTAACGACAGCATTCGTGATGGTCTGCAAAAACAGATTCATGCCTTTCGTGAAATGCAACTTTGTGCAAAGTTTTGATTATTTTTACTGAAGTCATCCACTAAATCAAAAGGCACTTTTCTCCACAAATGTCTAAGATGTGTTGTTCAAACAGGCCTTCATTCTCTAATATATTGCCATGTGTCAATTTGACAGGTTGAATGTGTCAACCTCTTTAGACCTACTACAGCAACATTCTCAACACCATTACTGCAAATACAGGTGTTTGTATAGAATTATGGTCTTTTTGTTTTCAGTATGCTGAGTATGAGGGCAAGGTATTTAACAGAAACCTACTTTTCCAAGGTATGCCTCTGCAATTTCTTTCATCTTTGTAAGCACCATGGAAGAAATCTCCTCTGGGTAAAAGGCCTTGGTCTCCCCTTTGTATTCAACTTGAACTTTGGGGCGTGTGTTGTCATTTATAACAGTGAATGGCCAATGCTTCATGTCTGACTGTACAACAGTGTCATCAAACCTCCGTCCAATAAGCCTTTTTGCATCTAGAGAAACAAATATGGCAACAATCTCAGCAACTACACTGTATCCTTATATAACAACTTTTAAAACATGAAAAAACAGTAATATCAACACAGGGATGCACAGCTATTATAATTATTGCCGATACCAATAAGCTGATGGTTATTTTCTGATAAATAAGCCGATAAATATGTCATCCAAAAAAAGATGAATGGCAAAAATGGATACAATTTTGCCTAAATTAATTAAATTAAAATAGAAACTAAAATCAAATGCTAAATTTAGGCATCACACCGTTATAATGCACAATATGACAAATTGATACTCATTTTGAGATTTGGTTAAGATTGCATTTAACAGTGTTATTATTATTTTTTTGTGTTTTTAAAGTTAAATCTAACTGTTAAATTACAGAAAAAAGTAGTATGCACAGTTTAGTATCCAAAATCAGTCAATACAGGTCAATTTAAAAAATCTCAAATGTATAGCCTGCATAAAATCACTTACCAAAGACTGTATTGGTGGGGTTCATTGCTACTTGATTTTTGGCAGCATCTCCAATCAGCCTCTCAGTGTCTGTGAATGCTACATAGCTTGGTGTGGTCCTGTTGCCCTGGTCATTGGCAATGATTTCAACTTTACCATGCTGAAAGACCCCCACACAGGAGTAGGTGGTCCCTAGGTCAATGCCAACTGCTGGTCCCTTTGACATGGTTTCTGCTGGCAGACAGACATTATGGCAATGGTTAATATTCATTAAACCCAAGCCTTCCAAATAAGGGATATATGTTTTGTTTATATCCTATTTATAGCTCAAATATATTTAACGTTGTGACTGTTCACTCATAAGCTTTTCTGGCTCACAAGACATAAGATCCTGTGGCCTGCATGAAGCACAGAGCAGATCAGCTGTCACTGTGTTAAAGGATGCTACGTCAGACTCAAACAGAGCTGTGGAAAGCACTTCACAACAGCTTGATCATTCATTCTGTCATTACTGATGATATTTTTACTTTCCAAAGTTTAAATCACATTATCATTGACTAATTTCGTTCCGAACCTTTACCTGAATTTTTTTTTTTGTTTCTTATATTGTACACTAAATTTGTCAGACAGAATAACAGCCTCAGAACCATTTACTTTAATCTCCTTTTGAGAAAATTACATTTTCCATTTTGAGGGACCTATCCCTTTAGGATAACTGACTACACCCGAGGGAACGTCAAGGTTCAGTTTCCTCGTTTGCGCTACACTATTATGCAACATTCGTGATTTCAGTAAGCAATGAGCATATTCGGAACTGGAAGAAATGGGAGTGTTTTCTGGAATCATCTAGAACGCGCGCACGTACTCAACACTGTGAGGACGTTCGAATGTCATAAATTATTACAGGTCTAGAACATTAAACGCTATCGATGGTTTAGTATGCAAATCGGGTGCACAAAACTATCAAAATAATATGGGCGATTAAATTTGGTGGTCCATTTTGGTATATCTTGACAAGCATTAGTAACTGTAAAATTAGTTTATATATAATTATAATCCCAAACTCTTTCACGTTTAATGCATAATAATAATCGTGATAATCCTCACCAGATAAAACGCTGACTCTTGTCAATCACTTGCTGTGTCGCAGCTCGAAATGCGCGCGATCTCTCTGCAGCAGAACTGTCTGAATGCGTGTGCAGTGCGGTGCGGTAACGCGCTTTAAGACTTCCTGAGAGAACAGTCCAGAACCTGATGGAACGAGCGCAGCAGCCAATCACATCGCACGGTCGCTGAAGCGTTCAGAGATGGAGAATATCAGAATTCAGCCTATAACACAACCGAATGTTCAGAAATATAATAATTAAAGTATCGATCTATGGCTCCAGAACATTCCCAGGTGATTCAGAGTAGTTTTGCACTAATCAGAAATCCAGTAAAATAATAATAATAAATAATAATAATAATAATAATAATTTAATTATATATATATATATATATAAAATAAAATAAAAAGAGAACAGACAGACACTGTTTCTATAGCAAGTGATTAATCGAAAACAGCCCACAGGGTAAAACATAGTTCCCTCTAGCGGCATTTTACTCCAGTGTCGTCTTTGTTTCGCATTTCTAAAAACCAGACGACGGTCGCAACAAAACCCTGTGAGTAAGAAAATAAAACCCTTTATGATAATATCCTTACAAGTAACGTTAACTGTTAGGCTACAACGAAACACTTTTCTTAACATACCGGATTTGTCACATTTGAGAACGCAGGAGCTTAACGTTACTGGCAGGGGATGGCGCTGTTGTTACGCTATGGGTTACCTCCTCAGGTGAGCTCTTTTTCAGTTCGCGACCGGTGCAGTAATCTAATATATAATGTGTATATGAGCCGTACGTGTCTCATTTCGAAGGCTTCGTCCTCCGGAAGTTGCATGTCGGCCGCATCGCGTCATTGAGGCTGCTTCATTTCAGTAAACTGACCACCATTCCAAAGTCATTAATAAATTACAACAATTTACGCTTCACTTGGAATAACGGTTAATATTTATAATGGTTAGCTACTGTTCTGACTTTTCTCCGGAGGACGCCGCCTTCCAAATGAAGAATAGCCTACATACATTTGAGACACATACCCAGCCTTTTTGTTTACTGGTGTTTTCCAGCACTGCTCTATCACACACGTGACATCACGCCCCCTTAAATTATGTCAGAAAGAAGGAAGCCCTAGTTCTTCTGTGTCATCATAGTTTCTTTCGGATAACCCCAAAATAATTTGCTACAGTAGGAGCTATTCCCTCTGGTTTATGTCTGCTTTTTAAAAACTGTAATTACTCCCCAGTAGCCTATCTACTGCATCCTTTCCTAAACCTTGTGATAGGCCTACTCCTCACTCTCAGAAAAAAAGGTACAAAAGCTGTCACTGGGACAGTACGCTTCAAAAGGGTTCTAATATGTACCATTTAAGTACTAATATGTACACGTTTGGTACCAATATGTACCTTTGAGGGACTTGTATGCACTCTTTAGGTACAAAGATGTAGCTTTTGAAAAGGTACCGCCACAGCTTTTGTACCTTTTTTTCTGAGAGTGCTATTGGTCAAATCTGTTTTTCTGAGTCGAAAGCTGAAAACCTAAAATAAGATGTTTATTTCTTAAGAATTAGTTTTCTGTTCCACCTGTAATTTACTTTTGGAATAATTTGCTTGTTAACCTTAATTGGAAAAAAATCTGGTTTTTAATGCAGAAATTCTTTCTCACAAATATGAAAGAAATTTCCTTTTAAGCTCATACAGGTTCTAGCTGTTAAGAAATGTAGGCCTATACAAATATTTAAAGCTGACATTGAGATAACATGCTCTTTTTGTTTGAATTCTATTCAAATTGTATTTGGACTCAGACCCCACAAATGAAAATATCTGTTTTGTTATTAATAAAAAAAAATTCAAAGCAAATTTTATATTCACGAATGCACATTTTCAAACTGTTAACCTTCTCTGTCTTCTTAAAATAAATGGGAAATTATTTAAATGTGATTTCAGTATCTACTAATAAGAAAGCTAGAAGGACTGTTAGGATTTGCTCATGCCTTTGATCTCTTCATGTGAACATTTTTATGTGTTGCTCTCTCTCTTTTTTTGTTTCTTTTGTATTTATTTATTTATATTTCTCTTTTTTCCTTTTTTTGCTGTTTTCTCCTTTATTATTGTTGTGCTTGATATTATGTGATGTATGCTTATTCTTTTGTATGTTCCCGTTCTCTGCAATAAAAAAAAAGAAGTTTCGGATAAACTTAATTAATGAATATAGACATAAATTATTAATAATATTACATGCAACTTGTCCCACAACACCTGTATTAACCTCATATTGCACTTTGATTTATTTATTCACTACTGCTATACTTAATAGCTTTTATTATTAATAATTGTTTTATTTTATTATTAGGCTATACATTTCTTATTGAGTTGGCAATAGCTGCTCCATATTGCACTGCAGTAGCCTATAGCTTCATTTGTAAAAGATGCCACATCAACAAGTGTCCACATGTGGCATATTTGTGGGAAAACCCTGTCAGTCAGAGACCTGACAGGGTCTTACTAACATCATGTACAGTACTCTGTTGACAATTATGACGTCACAATTGTCAGTAGTGTACATTATGTTAGTAAGACAACCAGTCCACTTACACTGAAAACAATATGTGAAAGTAGAAACTAAAAGTCTTAAAAAAAGGCACGAAGGCATTGTACAGAGGGTGTGATGAGTTCAGCTTAAACAGAGAGCACAGGTACAGAAATCGACACACCCTTGTGCACCAGACAAAGCAAAGCGGTTGATAATTTCAAATCCTCCGGGATGTGATATTTTCAACAAAAGAGAGGTCAATCAGAAAACAGAGGAATGGTATTATATAGTTTTATTCACAATAGCTTTTGTACCTGACCTGGATAAAGCTAAAGGGTAGACAAGCATGCAATCTTGACATGTCATATACAACAAAATAAAGTTTGAAATCACCACTTTACACTACACTGAAAACTATACACTGAATATAGGTTAACAGGTCACAGGTTAACCAAAACTATGGAAACCCAATTTCTGGAAATTAATTATAAGTTCCATTTACTTTATGAATGAAATACCCCCTTTTTTTATACATTTTTATTTATTTTAAAGTGTGATGTACTAATTGTTGAATACCAAAAGGGGCATTTTGTAACTATTTTGGAGAAACTCTTTAAGAATCATTGTTCTGCCTCTGCCTTACAAGAGGAATTCCCTTTTTTATGTCCCGTAAGAATCTTTGAAAAGGTGCTTGGTTTCATCAAGAAAATGTCCTGTATGTGTTTGCTGACCTGAGAAAGGAACGGTGCATGGCCAGCTTTTTGTTGAAATAAGTGTTTAACTATGATGTAAGTATAGCATTAGTGTCAATATTCATAAAGAGAAATTCTATCTCTAAAATACCTTGACCAACACCTTTTTTTAACACCCTACCTGGCGACAAAGTGAATACACCCGTCAAACATTATCTACCACTGTAAAAGCATAATTCCATTGTGAATTGAGTGGGAAACACATTTAAAAGTAGTGAGGTCAGTTCTCATATAATACACTTATTTATATCAAAATACTCTTATTTAATTTGTTAAAAGGATAGTTCAACCAGAAATGAATTTAAAAAAGGTGTCATTTACTCTCCCTGAATTTTACTCTGATATTTTGAAGGGAAAAAAAATGAATCCCTCGTTAATGGTTTCATACAGGTTCGTACAGGTTTGAAATGACGTTATGGTGAGTAAATGAACTTCAAATGTAAATTTAACCCTAAATGAAATTAACACAAATCATTTTAATACAACCCAAATCAAGAAAATCTGGGACATTTTGTAAAAACTTAATAAAATCATGAATCTGTGAATTGTTAATTCTCTTTAACTGTCATGGGTGGTTGCAGGAAGGCAGACGGAGACAAAGATATATTTCCACAAACAAAGGTTTAATGTAATAAATCACAAGACAGCAGAACAGCAACACACACTAAAATGTAACGGAGATCAGACCAAGACTGACTGAACAGACGGAACTTATATACAAACACAGATGACACTGATTAACAGAACACAGGTGATACAGATGATGATGATTAACTAAACACAGGTGATACAGCTGAACTAAATGACAGTAACCATAGAAACGAAGGAGTGGCGGGAAAAGAACAAAGGAAAATAGGAATCAATCAAAACACAAACTTAGTCCAAACAAGCACTGACGCAGTGCGTTAACCAGTATTAAGAACATGCAATCAGAAGCAAGACAGGATATTTTGTTGGAAATAGCCCAAGCTGTTTATAGAATTAATAGAGTAGGAGTAGTAGTAAAATTCATCTGGATTCCAGCCCATATAGGAGTAGAAGGAAATGAATTGGCTGATAAATATGCCAAAAATGCTACCAAAAAAACAGAGATAGATATGGTAATAAGGTATAGTAAGGCAGAAGTTAAAAGCATAATTAAAGCAGAAATGAGAAAGAAGTGGCAAGAGGAGTGGAATATGGAAACAAAAGCGAGAATGTACTACAGTATCCAGAAGAGGGTAGGAGGTATGAGAGAAAATAATAGGAACAAAAAGGAAGAGGACATTATTTCGAGAATGAGATTTGGGCATACTGGATTAAATAGTACGCTTAAAATAATAGGGAAACATGCGACTGGGATGTGTGAGGTCTGTAATATTAACGAAACAGTAGAGCATGTAATTATGAATTGTCATAGGTATAAGGAGGAAAGGATGAGGCTGAAAGACTGGTTTAGGAAAGAAAAAATTAGATTTGAAATGAGGGAAATACTACAAATGAATTCAGGGCATGTAGGGTATAGAGCGATATTTGTGTTTTTGAATAAAACAGGGCTTAGTAGAAGGATATGAGTTTAGTTGTTTTAGAAAGTTGTATGTAATAATAATGATAATGTATGAATATTAATAATGTTATTAGATATTTATGAAGCTATTTATTGGTTTTATATAAGTATGTATTTATTTATTTATTTATTTATTTAAAGGATAGTGAGAGAAGGCTATTGTGATCCACACTCCATATCAGAAGGTGGCGGTAATGCACACTGAAAAGTTGTTTGCCAACCGCCATTAAAAGAAAGAAGAAGAAGAAGAAGAACAAGCACTGACACGTGACATTAACCTTTATTTAGCGGACAAAAGTACACAAAAATTCCAATGTTTTCACTGGCCAAATTAATTGTATTTTGTACATTAAACAAATATTGATTTTGATGGCTGCCTTATATAGCCCCGCCCCTTTTCAGCGCTGCACTCGTCTTTTGACTTCCGGTCTGTATTTTCACAGCGATTCTGCGTGTTTAATGACCGCCTCGTTTTAAAATCTTCCCGGTCGACTTAGATTTGTTAAGTCATCTGCTTTAAACATTACAGCCCTCATGATACCTTTCGTTAACTTTACATTCAGTAAATCCACCTCAAAAGCTAATTACTCCTGGACATCAATACCATAAAAATATACAGAGCGACCGCAAAAACGGAAGTTAAAAGACAATATTCTAAAGATGGCGGCGCCCTTGTTTCTCTGGCGCACAAGGTCTATATACCATAGTATAGACAGTAAAATAAAGGTCTATACACACTCCAAAAAAGTTGGGACAGAGGCATGTTTACAACTGTGTCAGGTCACCTTTCCTTTTAATTACATGAGGTTTATTAATTGGGGTTGTATGAAAATTATAATATGTCAAACATTAACAGGAAAATTAATATGTAAAACGATACATTCTTCATGCTGTTTGAGGAGATCATTACAGCTGTAGATGTCTAAAAAATAAGCATATAACCCTAAATTGGTATTGTTATTGAGCTTTTGAATGATTTGGGTGGCTTGACTGAATCAATTGAGGTCTTAAGACCTTAATGCGAATAGAGACCTGACATACTTTAATTGCCATGTGCCAGTGACAGTTGTTGCCCTAGAACTATCTGTTCAGTCAGCAATACTGATGACAAAATTGTTTTGTACTTAGTTACCAGATCTGAATAGCTATCAGTGAAAAGATCACTGGAGAGTCTCGTGTTGCTCTCTTCTTTGTCAAGTTTTCTCTCACACCCTTTTCCTCTGTATAAATACTGAATCTGGAAGAATCTGGAAGAAAGGAAGGTGAAGTTACTCATTAAGAGTTTGTGCATCCAAAAGGTAACATCTCTTTTATTCTCAAATGTTTTAACAGTGATGTGAGAACACTTTTATTTAAAATAGCCTACTTTATATAGATGAAAAAGTATTTTCTGCTTCGGTTCGTGTATTTTCTAATGGTTTGTCTTCTTTAGTTTGTCTCAGGATGATCAGGCTGCTCCAGTTATTGTGTCTTGCTGGCGTCCTTCTTCTACAGTGTGAAGGTCAGCTTACGGGTCTCCAAGCATGCCTTACGAGCCCTACGTACAGACCGGCAGGTCAGTGGTTATATTACTCTTTCTGTATACAGTGCAGAAATCATATTGATGATGATTTTGATGATGATTTGTCTTGTTGTCCAGTAAATATACGTTAACAATGCCTAAAAGTTTAATTGAGAAGCAAAATTGCATGATATAAAGATGTTTCAGACCAAGTTTAGAAACATTATACGTTTTTAACTTTGTGAAATATTCTTCCAATTTAAAATAATTGTTTTTCAATTTTAATAAATTTTAAAGGGTAATTTATTCCTGTGATGGTAAAGCTGAATTTTCAGCATAATTTCTCCAGTCTTCTCCAGAATTTGCTGCTTTCTTATTATTATTATTATTATCATTATTATCAATGTTGAAAACAGTTTTTGCTGCTTAACATTTTTGTGGTAACAATGATACCATTTAAACAGTTGTGGTAAGATTAAAGTGAGAGAAATTAATAGGCTACTTTTATTCATCAAGGATGCATTAAATTAATAAAAGGTGACAGTGAAGTCATGTTACAAAATATTTCTATTTAATAAATGCTATAATAACAATTTAATAAATGCTGTAAATCATCAAAGAAAAAAATGTATCACCATTTTACACAAACATGTTAAGCTGCACAACTTTCAACATTGCTAATAATAATAAGTAATGAGCTGCAAATCAGCATATTAGAATGATTTCTGAAGGAACATGTGACACTGAAGACTGGAGTAATGCAGAAACTTCAGTTTTGCCATCAGGAATAAATGACATTTTAAAATATATTCAAATAGAAAACAGTTATTTTAATATAATAATAATAATATTTTGCAATCTTACTGTTTTAACTGTATTTTATTATTAAATAAATGCCGCTATGGTGAGCATAAGAGACTTCTTTCAAAAACATGAAAAATGTTTAATGTTTCCAAGCTTGTTTCACTAGCAACTCAAAAATTATCATAAAAAACAAAACAAAAAACAGCTGGTAAGGTAGAAAAAAAGAAAGTTATAAATAAAAGATAAAAATGTCTTGTTTTAGAAGACTTTTCTTAATTTTTTTTTTTATCTTACAAAATTAAAATGATCTTAGACAATTATACTTCTCAAATACATGTAACTTGTTTTAAGGATACTTTGATATTTTTACTAGAAAACAAAATGATTTTGTAGAAAATGAATACAGAATCGAGACAAGTAACAGAATATATATATATTTTTAAATCTTTCAGAGAACAGTGATATATCAGTGACATGTGGAACCGATCAGATGTTTTTAAAAGTTTTCCTGTGTCCAATGTATTTTGGGGGATACAACGAATCTCTAATGGCCCTCAATGCTAAGTTTAACATCCCAGCCTGCCGTGGAGTAGCAGACTGGTCTGTCAATCCTCCCGTCTTGATGTTTAACTTCTCAATCTCTCAGGATGCGCTCACCCTTTGTGGCAACAATATGAACGTAAGAGCTTTTTCACTTTAAAGCGATCCATTTTTAAACTTTGAATGGCACAGATTTCTAAAATGTGTGTGGCATGTTTGTTGGTTAGATTACAAGTCAAGTGGGCTCAGGAGTATTCTCAGAGTTCTCCAGTGTCCAGTCTGTTAATATCTCTGGATTAATCAATTCCTGGGATCCCAGCATTAGCGCAATCACTTACAGGCAACAACTGATGTACCAGTTTTCGTGTCTGTATCCGCTCCAGTATTTAATCAACAACACCGAGCTCAGCGTGTGAGTATATATTGCAAGAAACTGTTTCTATGTTGAGGTTTCTGTGCTGTAACTTTCATGACAAAAGCATGTCTTCATGCCAACAGGTCAGGAGTGAGTCTAGCTGTAAAGGACAACAACGGCACCTTCATCAGTACTCTAAGCATGAGTCTTTTCAGTGTAAGGATCTTTTCATTAAATGACACTCACACTTGAGTCAGTAAATGCAACTTTCTTGACATCCTCCCTTTCTTTCGGACATTAGAATGTCAACTATACTACCAAACTCCAGATACCAGGATCTGGGTTGATGTTAAAAACTCGCATATATGTGAAGGTCAAGGCAACAAATCTCACAAACAAGTAAGAATGCAACTCTCCAGTGTCATTTTAGAATTATTTATATACCATTATTATATTTAGGCTACTATTTATCCATATTTTGAATTAGCTTTTATTTTTTATTTTCAGGTCAAAGTTAATTTTGTTTTGTGATTGTCATTTTTTTTATATATATATTTATTTATTTTTACCTCAATTTTTTTATTTCAGTTTTAATAATAGCTAATAACTATTTACAGTTTTAGTTAAATAAAAACTTAAACTTATTCAATGTTATTCAACATTTTACATTTTTATTCCACTTAACATTTATATCAATAGTCTTAGTCTTTACAATGACAGCACAGTAACTCTTGAATGTATGAATCTGAAAATGAACACTGCTGATTATACCTTTAAAGATCAATGTAATTCTCTGTCTTGTTGTGTATTGTAAGGTTCAATGTGTTGCTGGACCGTTGCTATGCCACAACAAGCCCATATCCAGTCAGCAGCACCTCCTATGATCTTTTTGTTGGGTGAGTCATTTATTAAAAAAAGAGAGCGGTTAAAAAGACAATTCTCTTGTAAGAACCACATCTATTGTTGTTTATAGGTGTACTCGTGATCCCCAGACAGTAATCGACTTGAATGGGATATCCCAAGAAGGTCGCTTCTCTTTTGAGGCTTTCCGCTTTGTGGAGCATAAGAACCAGACCATCTCCACTTTCTACCTGCATTGTGTTACCCGACTCTGTGAGAACTCCACTTGTGCCGCCTATCTTCCGGTAATAAATCACGCATTTATGATGCCATGTCATTTATTAATAATTTTATTTTATTGTATTTTTTTATTTAGATTTTGTTTGGTTCGACTGTGTTTATGGTTGTGTGTGTGGATATTATCAGACCTTTTTATATGTGTTTTGTAGAGATGCGTAAGGAAGAGAGAAGTGAGAGCAGTAGACTCTCCAGAGAGCGACTCTAATGATGTAGCCACTGTCACATCAGGACCAATCACAACCAGAGTTGACAACGGTACAAAGAATCATCCTATATTTATACATTTATATATGTGACACAAAACCACAAAATCAGTCACATGGGTCAATTTTCTGAAATTGAGATTTATACATCACCTGAAAGCTGAATAAATAAGCCTTCCATTGATGTATGGTTATATTTTTGGTCGAGATAAAAAAAAATTAAAACCTGGGTGCAAGGTTTTCAAATGAGGGTGCAAAAAATCGAAACATTGAGAAAATCACCTTTAAAGTTGTCCATTTATGTTCGCGAATCGCGATTGTGCAGCTTTCACTCACAAAAATAAACGTTTTATATATTTATGGTAGGAAATTTACAAAAATATCTTCATGGAACATGATCTTGACTTAATTTCCTAATGATTTTTGGCATAATTTTGACCCATACAATGCATTGTTGGCTTTTGGCACAAATATACCCGTGCGACTTGTGACTGGTTTTGTGATCCATGGTCACATATATCTAAAGTTACTAGATCATTTTAAACAATAAAACAATTGTCTGTTATTTTTCCAGCAGGTGGCCTTATGCCCGCTAGATGTAAGAATTCTCTTTACCAACACTTCATTTTAATACACACAATACCTTATCTAAATAGTTACATTTCTTAATGTTTCATTATGATGATGTGATTTGATGTTGATTTCCCCCCCTAATATACCTAGTGATCTCATCTGCATCCATCCCTCAACTGACGCACGTTGGCATAGCCACTGGCTTGCTGAGCTTCTTTCTTCTTGAATGGTTCTCTACATCAATACTTGCATGATGATCTACATCAGGATTTGGGAATTCCTTGCCTCTTGATTAAACACAACAGTCTTAGAAGATATCACACATGATGCAAAAATGTGAGAAAATATATGTCAGTTACCAACACCTCTATTTTTCAATTTGGTAGATAGAATATTGTTTAGTAATTCTGACCTATGTTTTATGATCTTCAGTGAGAACAAGGAAAAAGATTTAAAAAAAAAAACTTATTCAGTGTGTAGTTTACAAAATGCCTTTTTAAATTGAAAAGTCTATAATGCATGCAATGCTGTTCTTGGGGAAAATAGCCTATATATGCACTATGTATGTAATAATTTAACATTTAAACTTGAATAAAAGTGTTAGAAACTGTCTTTGTCCCTGGTATTTTCACTCATCCAGGTCATCATATAATGTTAGGATTTCGTTCACTAGCAGCTTAATGTTTCATTTCAATTTCATTTCAATTAAAATATTTGGTCACATAACATTAAATACAGGTTTAAATACTAAATAATAAATGGCCTCTATATATATATATATATATATATATATATATATATATATATATATATATATAGTTACCTCCAGACCAAGAAAAAATAGGAGAACTCATTTATAAAAGGAAATATCGAGAAACCATCTTATTAAATCGAGAAAGCAAGACAATAATGCATGGCCACTTAAGGCTTCCGTATTATATTAGCTATACGTTAGACGAAATAATGCAAGTTCACGTGACGTGAGAATATGAATTTGCCAAGAAAACAATTTCTGAGCCAGAGATTATTACATACATATATGCCATCACTGGCGATACAGGCAGGCTATGTTTTTCGATAAATTGTCCATCTAAAAAGAACAATTTATAGGCCTACCTGTACCCTATGAGTAGTTTAAGAAATGAGAGACTGATTTTTTTTGTTAGTTTATGATTTATTGTTAAATTGTTAGTCTAATATAAATTCTTTGAATCCTGAAACCCAAACTGTAAAGAGGCACTAGACACAAACAAACAACTCCACTTCACTAAAGACAGGCCTTCTGAAAGAACAGGCACATTCAATGACACAAAACATTCCTTTTTACTTCAGTTTTGTTAATGACTAGATTTGTATTATGACGTTGTACCTTTCAAACCTAACAGGGAAAATCTTTCTTTAACAAACAGCGAAATATGAATTTGAACAAAAATACACTGTACCAAACCAACCCCATTCACACCCCTTTCTTTCTTAAAATGATAGTTCACCCCCCCAAAAAAATGTCATCATTTACTCTCCCTCATGTTGTTGCAAACCTGTATGAGTGCTGAACACAAAAGAAGATATTGCGAAGAATGTTGGTAACCAAACAGTTGATGGACCCCATTGACCCATTGTGTTTTTTTGTTTTGTTTTTTCACTATGGAAGTCAATGGCTACCCTCAACTGTTTGGTAACCAACTTTCTTTAACATTTATTTTTATTTTATTTCTTTTTTTTAGTCCAACAGAAGAAAGAAACTCATACAGGTTTGGAAACAACTTGAGGGTGAGTAAATGCAGATTTTTCATTTTTTGATGAACTATCCCTTTCAAAGATGTCAGACAGCCAACGTCTCGTATTATTACAGGCATCCAAATAGTAAATTAACTGCTTAACTGACTTTCAGTATCTTGATATCAAGTTCAACGAATGTGAGTCAAGAGGGCAAACATTCAGATGTCACACTTTTGCATATCTTTTGATGCAATCTGTGAATTTCAGCACAAAATAACTTTCTCTCCCACGGGTACATGTTGTTCTTTGCACTTTCTGAAAGACTGTGGGGAGCTTGAAGCAGTTTATCTAGTCCTTTGAGACTGGAAAGAGTGATAGACAGCTCTGCTCCTCTCTTCAGTCTCACCAGAGCCTTTGTTCTGTGAGCATGACCCTGTCTCACCTCCTCCTTTCTGAGGCTCTTTGCACCAGATTTCAATAGTGGTGTATTGTATTTGCATGCATTGTCAGCATTCTATTGTCATGTAATACAAGTCCAATTCAGTACTCCCTCTCTGATGTTTAATTGGTTTGATATGTTTTAAACTAGCCTTTCGTTTGAATGATTGAGAATACGATTTTGTGGTTTATGTACTTATAATGTGCATGTACTAATAAATAATATGCCATTATGAGTATGCATGTGATAAACCGCGCTCTCCTCACTAGGTGGTGCTATGGATCAGAAGTTTCATATTGTTCCTGACTAAATTGCTTAGGCTCAAGGGGTCATGGTAGCCTTTTAAACAGCCATTTATTCTGACTTAATAAATGTTCATGTGGTGCCATTAGCCAGTCAACATTACTCAACATACATTAGTCAACATACTGTCATGAATGTGGATATATGGTTCAGTCGATTAGTTTAAAAGCAATTGTGTCCGGAATTGAGCCATGAACAAAGGCAACAGATTTTCATATTGCATGCTTGTAGGGAGTCTCACTTTCTTAGCTAGTCAGATGTAGTTGTGGGTCATCCAGATATTCCGTGCATGTAGAAGTGATTTACATATATAATTGCATAAGTCATAGGGCACCATTTGTCACCATATACAAATACCTTTGATATATCAAGAAAAAATAACAACTGCATTGTAAACAGTTTTCTGTTTATTTATTACACTTTTCATGATATGTCTGCTATTTTATAAGGTATTTTATCAGGTGTATCCAGCATTATTTTACTTAGTACAGTATATCTATGATGTTAGTACAGGTGTATTTTCCAAATAAGGCAGTCACCATCAGCACATTTTGCACATCCTTGGCAACAAATTCAATCCCAATTATGGGACACAACATTGCAATACACACATTTAGCATATTCCTCCTTTCCAGGTTAAACTATTTTTTTCTTTTCTTTTTTGTTGCCATTGCTTTTTTAAAATATATGTCTATATCTTTTCAGGTATTCTCATTAACTACATAATTCAACAACTTCTTAAAAAATATAATATTAGAAAAATTACCCCAACATCCGCCTCTGGACATATGTAAGTGCCATTTTACATTTTGTGTGGGTAAGTTCATTTGGGTCTCTGTTCAGTCATACTGGACACGCATTGAAGTGAAGATGTAAATGAAATCCAGCTCAAGAATAACACAATACTATCTGGATAAGAAACTTATGTTAGTCCCAGGTGTAATAGGGACCAGAATGTCTTTCTTAATGTGACAGAAACCTTATCTATTTTACTAATAAATTATAACAAATGCAAAATATTGTATGTGGACTTTGATAATAGTCACTGTAATCTCATTTCCATGTGTTTTTGGCTGCTGTTACCATCCTCAGTGGTAACAAGCCTTCCACCCATTCATTGGGAGATTCCATCATTCTCCTCCATAAAGTGACCTCCTCTGCTGTAGAGTCCATCCAGTCCACCAGTACTCCATAACTCCTGCCTGTAAAACGAGATTGACTTATTAAATGGATATATATTTGTGTTAATATGTATTTTATGCGTTTATGTTTGTAGATCTCAGAACACACAAAGATCCCAACACTGGACTGCACCTGTGCCCATGCCGAGTCTCAGGCCTCCAAGCGAGTGATTGGCTAGACGGTCCCGGTCCCAAACAGTAAGCTCCACACAAGCCTCTTTTAGGTCCTCTGCCTTGAAGCCATCATACACCATAGTGTGATTAAATACGGGGTTGGCTGTTCTCTTCAGCACCCGGGTCTTCTGACGGCTCTTTTTGCTGGTGTCGGGGAGTACAAAGCTGTGCAGAGAATTCAACAATTACTTAGTGGGACATTGAAGATGTTTTCACATCACAATAATACAAAGCAATCATATTATAATACCATTTCACATATGGGTCAATAGTTGGACTTCTGATAAGAGGGAGATTCTTGCAGTCTTTGACCCAGATATGCACTTCACCAGAGCCAGGAATGTTCTTTGCTGGATTGAAAAAATAAACACTCACACAGATCAATTGATAAATCTGTGACATTTGACTTTATTTTTGACATAATGTGCAGTCTTTCGGTATATAAGCTGCATGTATGTGAATTATAATCAAGTGTAGAGTCAGTTCTGGCAGGTCACGTTAGTCAGGCTCGCATCGGCTGATCCACGTCTACCTATATGAATATATCACTGTATACATATATAAGCTCCTTCACTATTATCAGCAGCTATCGTGTTTTTCAGGAGCGAATTACCCAGCTCCTCCTTTCGTCAGTCAGGATTTGGCATTCTGATTCCCCTCGAATCAGAATAAATTCTCGAATTATGTTGTGCTTTAAAATCTTCAATTAATGATATCTGCAATACATTCATGTTGGTTCTGTTCTGTTTACCCTAAGGGGGGTTATTGCTGCTCTCTTCTCGCCCAGAACGGAACCATACCGCCAATCCAAACTGTATGCTAATTGTCAATCGTATTTGACGATAGTGGTCCTGACAGAATTGAAATTAGTAAAAGATTGTAATGGTGGAGCCTTACAGTGGGAGATCTGAGGCAGGAAACGTATGGCCAGTCTCATCTGTCCTCTTAAGTCAAATGGCTGGAGGCTGTTTGTGGTCTGTGAGAAGAGATTCTGAAATCAAGAGAGATTTGTATTTTCATGTATTAAATATTTTAATCACAAGTTTCACCTAAGAGAAATTATGGACACATTCATACTGTACCCTTGGTTTAAGAGGCAAAAGCTTCATCTCTGTGTCGTTAAAATCCCACAAGGAGAGGTCAAGCTCTATCTCACCCAGAAAGCTGTTACGACCAAATGTGTCATTGTGCCATGCTGAAAGGTTGAGAACCTGGGACATCAGGTACTCCATTCGGACTCTGTACTGTATGCATCAAATAATAAAATTAACGGAGATTATTAAGCATTTGGTATGATGCATATAGAGGACACTGGGGCTAGTTGTCACTTATTAATCCAGTGAATATCTCTCATGTTAGGTTTATTTTTCAAGCACATTTTTGTATAGACACATATATTAAAGTCTTAAAGCCTAAAATTCCACCATTAGCACAGGAATGAGTACAGTAAATTGAACACACCCAATAGAGGGGCATGTTGTCACATGATATGGGGTAAGCTGTCACAATTGAACCTGCCGTTAAACAGCCTATTATAGACATTTCAGCTCAAAATTAACAGTAAAACAATTATGAAACAGCAACAGTGTGAAATGTGATGTGTATATATATCAAACCATTTATTTGTTCGGCAACGTTAAATGGCCCTGACTTATTCTGCCAGTGATTTCCTTACCCTAAGAATCTCATTGTATGTAGGATTCAGTGTTTTCTTCTTCACAGCGGTTTTTCTTTTTCCCAAATTGGCAGAATCAGGTATGAGGTAACTCTTAACATACCTAGAAAACAAAGCACAAGTTCTCTATGGAGAAAATATCTATTTAGAGGAGAAAGGGGTGGGTGGTATTGAGATCGCAGTCTTACGGGTCAGATCGATTCCTCTTCTTGTCCACTGCTGCCAGATTCTGGCACTGAACAACAAAGATATGGAACTCCCGCAACTTGTGCACATAGTTTAGTGAAAACTGGATGCTCCCTTGAACGTCAACGCTGCTATAGTCACTACTGTACACGCTTGCAACACTGCCGCTAACCTGAAGGTAATGGAAATACAATATTGAATCATTCCCAGTACATCAATGTGCTTAACGTCAAATTAAATTGGACCCTATTTGATTTCTAAGTAAATGTTCTGGTTTTACTGTGATCAATTCATCACTGTGAATAAGCAAAATTATGTTTATATTCATCATAATCAGGATAAAATAAAGCCCAACATTACTTTTGTTCTCATTGAATATCCTGTTTCATTTGGATTCTGTCCGATTACGGATGTAAACTTGGCTGTGAATGGTGCTTCATGATTTATATCTGAGGCAAATGGGATAATTTACTGGGTACATTTGCCTATGTATATGTAATATATATACTACTGTATATTATCTGACAGTATATGCTTGGTAAAGAACTTGGTGAATAGTTAAGTATATAATATACAGTATATGAACATACAGAGGTGGAGCCAGAGTAGTTGCTGAGGTTTGTAAATTGTCTGTTATTCCACTGTGGGACGCCACTGCGGGAACTGCTCTCCGAGTCACTCTCTCCTCCATCACTCTAAAAAGACAGGACAGCGGCAGACATTTTGAGCATTTTGATCTGGCCTTTTATCTTCGATAAAAATGACAAATGAACCAACTTCTTTTTGTAGAAATGAGGGCACTGATTTGCTGAGTTGCTTCAGGTGCTCTGGGTCTGAGGTTGCGAAGGAAGTCTGGGCAACTGAGACTGAAACAAGATGGCAGAAGAAATCAAGTAAATGTGCAAATATGATGCCAACAAGATTAGTGTCTCGCAATATAATTAAAACTGAATATAAAACATATGAGAAGTTAAGTTTGAGACTTGCCATCATAGTTGTCTTGCATGTAGTCATTTGTTTGTTTGAATTTTTGGTCTTGTCCTTAGAGAAGAGATCACAATGACAAAGTAGAACAGATTCTGTTGTCATGTTAACTCTCCATTTAAAGCCAAACAATTTAGTGTTTTACTCTGGAAGAGTAAAACTAGAAGTATACTATGAAAAAGACAGCTAAATATGGATATGGTATTTTTAGTGACAAAAAATATATAAATTATTTTCTGTTACAGTTTAAAGTGTTTGACATAATAGAGAATTGATGCTCACTAGGAAGAAGGCTGATGTCTTCCATGCTCTTATGGTACACAGGTCTAGATGAAGCTTGTCTCAAAGCTTTAAAAATGGGACTCTCATTTTCACCTGCAAGATTTAACAGTGGCAGTTTGATCCAATAAAGGTATAAAGAATTAATACAACAAGCAAGAAGAATGTGTTCATGAGAGAACTTGTGTTTCCTGTTCTTGTGCTATTGTGTAATGTGAGCGCTTATATCTGTTTGATTTAACACTTGAAAGGAAAGCTGTGGAAACATCTTATACAACACTGATGTAAATACACTTAACTACATTAATTCATGTTAGTTAATCTTTTATGAATGCACATACAAGTTTCTTGCTTATGGTTAGGAACTTTTTCTAAATCATTAATCCTAAGTATTAAATTATTATTAATTTTCTAAGCAATCAGATTTACGATTTACACCTAGCAGTTGATAAAACTTGTGTTCCTGTAGCTCAAACAATAGAGCATGGCGATAGCAACACCAAGATCATGTTCAATTCCCAAGGAATGCATAGCTTAAATGCAACGCAAGTAACTTTTGGATATAAATGTCTGCCAAATGTGTGAATGTAAATGTAAAATGTGAATTATTATTTATTTATTTTAAATCCAATGGATTTACATTCATGCATTTGACAGACACTTTTATCTTGCATTGTATTCCAAGTATAGATGAAAGGGGTCTTTGGTTAAAAACGTTTGAGAAACCTGTACAGTATGATAAGAGAAAAAGCTTCAAACTTACGGTTTGAATTCCCCTTAGTGGCATTTCCATCAGTTGGTGTGGTTGAGTGGAGTCCCAGGCTCCCTTTCCTGGTTTGGAGGTCGGGGGAACCCTGTACTGGAGTACTGGTTTTTACTGGGGAACACTTACAGCTACAGTTTGTCTCTGGAGATGATGTAAATGAAGTGCAGATAAAATTATCAACCTGCTCTGTAAGTGGAGGTGGAGTGTATATACTTCTGTCTTCTGTAATTCCAAGGTAATGTTGGTAGTCCCGTGGAATGAAAGATCTAGCAAGAGGTTGAGAGTCTGAATCCTCTGAGGTACGTGATGGTCTTCTCTGGGTATTTTTGTCTCTGTCTCTCCAAGAGATTTCTGGGGATGTTTTTGGCATGGTATAGCTAGCTTCTTGTGTTTTCCTGGTCTGTGTAATGCTAGCTTCTGGTGCCTTCTTAACCTGTTGCATATTGGGTCCCTGAGACTTCTTGGACTGAAGATGTAAGTCCTGGCTTTGCTCCTCAAACGCAGAGTTCACTGAAAACATGCTGGTGGCACGTCGCATGGCACTTGCTTTTCCATTTAGACTGCCTTTGTTGCTTCTTCTACTCTGCTGAGGTCGTGACTCTTGACCAGCCTGAGGTTTAGGTACCATTGTGGCTTTTGAATTGTTCTGAGAGCCTTTCTGTGCCTGAAGAGAATGAGACACTCCATGGGATACTGCTTCGCCCCCATCTGGCTGATCATTTTTTGATTCTTGTCTTGACATAATCCTCTTCTTTGAGGGAGACTGGAATGCTCTAGTTTTGGCTGGTGAGGATGCTTTACCATTCTGGCTGTCATTAACAAAGTCTTTGACATTGGCTCTCTCTTTTGGACTTTGTGGACTTAAGGATCTCTGAATTCCACTTTCAAGGACCGGTGACCTTCGTCCAGATTTTGTAAGTGGTCCTCCCCAGAAGTCACGAAGGTTCTTAAACTGTAAAGTGCTCATACCATCCATCACAACTGGCTTATCCTTCCGTAGAGGTTGCACAGGGAAATTAGGAGACAGTCTACCTCTGGCTGAAGAACTGTCCTCATCATCATCATCATCATCATACTCTGTACCTACTGTTCTGAGATCAAACTCAGACTTTGTAAATCTTTGGTTCAGTCGAGCAGTAGTAGTCGATCTGATTTGAGCTGCTGATGTTTTCGATTCTTTCTCCCAGAAGGACTTTAGTTGCTTGATCCTCTCTGCCATGTTCTCTTGCTGAGAATTCTGCTTAACAAAAGGCACTTGATTAGTTCTTGGTGTAGTTCTTGATTTTGCCTCTAATTCTTTTGGAGAGGTGTGATCTGCATCACTACTGTGTGTGCTAACTGTGCCTCCCATGCTATCACTATTTTGACCGAATAGCAAGGATCCACTGTCAAGTGATGGTGAAGATGATTTTAAACGTGGAAGAGAAACTACTTTGTCCAAGAGAGAGCTTGCAAGTATTTGGTCATTCTTCTGATTAGCATATATCAATGGCGGTTTTGATTCATCTGTAACAATGGGTACTTGGGGTTTATAGATGGTGTTAGCACTCCCTATTTGCTCAAGGTCTAAATCTTCCACAACTGTCTCTTTTTTCTGATGTCCTGGAGATGTTGCGTTCAAGCTCTGTTCACTTCTCTGTTGGTCCTCTACACATTCAGTCGGCTTTCTGCTAACATCACTAGGGATTAATTGTTCAGTTATACCAGGAGCACTAGATTTGCTGATCAAAATCTTTGGACCAATGTTTTCTTTCTCCCAGAATGATTTCAAATTGGCAATTTTTGGTCGCTGGTTCTCTTCAGCACCTGGTCTTTCTTTTGGCAGATGCCGAGTATGCTTGATGTCAGTGTTTTCCAGTTTAACTTTGGTCACTTCCTCTCTCTTGATAAAAGCTTCTGTTTTGTTCTCATTTTGACTTACTTTCCCACCTACAGAAATATTCACCTCTGGGATCTTTGGAGGAACATTGTTTGCAGTAAGAGCAGAGTCAATAGAGAGATTCCGGATGAGAGGTTCTTTATTAGAGGCAGATTCAGATCTTCGTTCTTTTGGAATGTTTTGGGTTGGCTCATCAACACTCTGTTCCTTTCCCCAATCAGTCTGTTGTAGAAATATCGTATTGACTTCTAACGGAATCTCTTCACTCTGGCATGGTATGATCAAGTACACATTATCCCTTGGCATGGATCTCTGATCAACCTCATTTTCAAAGTCTATGTCATCGATCTTGGTGTCCTCCTCCATGTCCTCATGGACATTGCTCTCTACATCAAGCCTATCACTGCTGTCTGAGCTTCTGCTAAACCACTCAAGAACTTTGGCAATGGAATCTCCTTGTTCATCAGTAGGTGTCGGAATGTGTTCATCTGTCATGACCTCCAGTTTGGCATTTTCCTGTTTTGAGTTATTAGTCTTTTGTTTTATGTTGAAGACAAGGGGGTTGCTGCTAGTCTCACAGTCAGAAGAGGCATCTGTCTTATTGAATGTATCTGTTATGTTGAGGGATCTGGGAAATTGTTGACCTGTAAGACAAACAGTATAGCATTGAACAACCAAAGCAAAATCTAGGCATTTTAAATTTCAAGTAACTATTGTAAGCAATAATTTAATAAAAAAATAGATATTTAATTTATTCTAAATTTGAGATTATTTCACCCAAATATGAAAATTATGTAATTTAATAACTTTTATGTCATTTCAAGTCTTTATTTCTTCTGCAGAACACAACAGTGGATACACACAGGTGAAAAGTTTATGAATATCTAGTTGGGTGAATATTCCATTTAGGTGGTAGTATCTTGAACACTGGGGTATGCTGAAGCGGCAGAAGCAGGTGAACATTTCCACCAACTACTGGACTGGAGTGTGAAAAGCTGGATGAATGTACAATTACTTGAATATCAGGTTGTTTTTCACCAAAACTGATCGGCACACTTGGAAAATGTTTGGTGAGACGTATATTTAGCTGACATACTTGGGTGATTTATTAAGCATTAAAGTGAGTCCCAGTGTACTGCCATTATTTTGTTTTTGAATTCACCCAGAATTCAACAAGATTGTCATTAATTTATCTAAGTTGTGTTCTGCAGAAGAAAGTAAGTCATACAGTTTGAAAAGAGGATGGGTAAATGACACAGTTCAAATGTTTTGGCAAACTACTCCTTTAAAAAAATATGGATCATACCAACAGCATTTTTATTCATATTTTCTTCAGTTCTTATCGCTTCCAATTTTGGAAACTGAGCCACATGATTTTCCACAATCTCAGATTTGTGCTGTGTAGGTTGAGGGGCAATGATCTCATCCAGTGGCTTTTTAGAGTTGTCAGTCAATGAAAACATTGCATTCTTACGAGGAAGATAAATTTCACCAGAAATGTTTTGGCCTTCCAATTCCATACTTGGTGACTGAGGAAGGCAACTATTTATTTCTCTTCTTTGTTTTAGAAGTTCTTCTGCTTTCTTGCCATCATCTGCTCTTGTGATAGAGATCAGACTTAGACGTGGTTGTATCTTTGGCTTCTCTTGTAAGCCCCGCGGAGGGATTATCAGTTGTGATGAAGCTCTCACTGGTAAACGTGACTTTGGCAACTTCATTGGTGAAGGGGAGCTAAATACCTCCTTGTTTTCAGTATTGCTACTTGATTCCTCTGTATTTCCTAGAGAAATTCTAGATTCTTCAGGATCCTTTCCTTGGCTGGTGTTTTTGCAAGCATGGCCTAGAGATACAACTGGTTGGCGCAGTTGGCTCTTGAGAGTTGGCTCATTTGAGCTGTGTTTGGGGATACTTCTTGGTGGTGGAGACCTGATACCTGAGCCTGCTGTGGTGGACACACTCTGGCTGGACATGCTCTGGATGGACACAGAGCTGGTGCTGTCTGAGATAGAGCCCTGGGGTTTGTTGATTTTGGTTCTCTTCTTTGGCACAGGCTTTTGACCAGGATGTCTGTTTTGTATGATGTCAGAGACCTCTCTTTTATCTTCACTGTTACTTGCTTCCTGATGTTTTACTGCAAATGTGAGACTTGTAAGCAAGGGAGAACACAACACATTACAAGTTTCTTAAAACTTCTGAGTATAAATGAACATTGTACAATGTTGTCACATCAACCTTGTGAATCAGAGCCCCTGTCTAATGATTTCCTGAGTCCAGGTCCTGATGTAAAGGGGATATCAGTCTCATCAAAATCAAGCTCTATTGGAACACTGTTGAATGGGTTGTGTCTTGGCTGGAACCAGGTAAAGAGGCAAAGTTTGTTAAAAGAAGCAATGAAGAAATGCATTGATTATTGATGTCATATTGATTTATTTGTCATATAACATTAACTTTCACCCACAATTCACACACTAGATTGATGTGGACTTAAAAGGGGTCATATCATACATTTTTGTGAAATAAATTTTGTTTATAATTCTTTATACTGTTACTGAAAGTGCCAAAACTAGTTTCCTGATCAAATTTATGATCATTTACCAACCTCTCTCCGATACATAGAATTTTTTTCAATACACAGTTTTTTTATGTACCTCTATGCTTAACACCCCTGTTGGATATGACATGAGAAACAGCTGTGTTTACTCACAAGCTGCAGGTCTGCTGTAGAGTCCAGTATACTGTAGTTTGCTCTGTTCAATCCTTCAGTAACAGCCTCTTTGCACAGCCTTTGTTATATTATGACGATCATAAATCTATCATATTTCCTCCTTGGTACCTCATATTGACCTGGCAGGCCAAGTTTCTGATTATAAATCGGTGTTTTTTAAATAATAAAGGTTCTTTATTAGCATTGATGGTTCCATGAAAAACATTCAACATCCATGGACATTTTCCACCATACAAAAGGGTTTTTATAGTGGAAAAACGTTCTTTAGAATATTAACATGTTTGTCACACTAAGAAAAATGCTCAGAACTGTTCAATGAAGAACCCAAAATGGTTATTCTGATTCTTCACTTTTGGAATCTTTATTTTTAAGAGTGTAGGAGCCATTTTCCCACATAATTTTTAATAAATGGTCCATCTGGACTGGAGAGGATGTTTTGAAATTTTAATTCCATTATGATATGATCCCTTTCAGTGTTTCTCCCAAGGATATACAGTAATGGTGAATGGAGCTGACACTAATATGTTTGTATATTTCTGTGAGCACTTACATACCTTGGATGGTGATCTCATGCCTATGTTTAGGTTTTCTTGCTGGAGCTCTAATGTGTCACCGTTTTCCCTGATTTCAAAACAAATAGTAACCTGTTCATTTATTGTTGATATCCTGCATGTATAAGATATCCAGATGATTTGGACTCAAGTTCTTCAAGAGATCCTGTAATGACCAGGATCAATTAAGAGCATTAAAAGTACAGCGAGCAAACTCCTCTGTTGACCCTTGTCGAGTCATAAAGATATTGAAATCATGAGGTATCCACACCTGTAAAGCACACAAGCACCTGGGAGGGGTGGAGGTTGCACACACAGTGCAAACCAAAGAGTTCTGGCAAGTGTGAACAGTTATTACCCCGTTCTTCTGGATAAATTAATTAATATCAAGCTACTACTATAAGAAATGGATCACGCAGTGTAGGATTATGCCAGCAGCACTAAACAGTTGATCAGGTACTGTCAACTACTTTGCTTTTGTACATGTACATGAACCATTACCTTTCATTTAGCTGCATTGAGGACTCAGTAGTTTGTGTTTTTTTGGGTGACGTCATGATGCCATCACTATCCTTTCTGCTGATGCTTCTTGATCTGCCGCCCCATGGCTTGGTTAAAAACTCTATATAAAAGGATAGTGGGATGTTTACTGATATTTAGTGCTGTTTATAGGCTCACTAACAAAGCATTAAGTCAAGGTTTCTGAAAGAGTTGCATGTGTGAACTGTAGGTGTTTTGGTCTCACCAACAACTGATGATTTCCTTTGATTCATTGATGCCAATATGATGTCAGAGCCATGAATCCTGTCCTGGTGTCTCTGTGACTTCACCTCGTAGAACCATTCTCCTGACAAATACTTGCGTCTGTCTTCCTCTGGGACGGCTTTCTGCAGCTGTCTGGAATCAAATGAGCGAAACCTTTAAATTTAGTAAGAAAAAAAAGAAACGAGTGCAGTTCTCAGCAACATGCTTCTAGCATAGTCTCACCTCAACATGTCTTTTGGACAAATACCGTACATTCCATAGTGCGCAAATTAGTTTACTCCAGCAATCAAGGGAAGAAAGCACTGCAATAATCACATTTTCTGTTGTTTGCTCTCAAAATGTTAAATTATTTTTATGTACAAATGTGTCAGGTGGTCCTTTGAGTACTAGGATCATAAACTGGGCTTTCCAAATGTTGGTATCTCATTGCACTTTATTACTTTATTATGTTACACAGCTCTCCTGTATTAGAGTCTACTAAACCAATAACATTCCATATGACCAGAGTGTGGGCAAACTCTTCCTTCACTGGTTTATACAGTACACTGTCTTCAATACTGACTCTGTTTGCTTTGCAAATGCCAAATCTTTCATAATGGTTGCTTTTTAGGTACTATCAAAGTATCCAAGTACCTGTACCCTGTTAAATTAATCAACCACTACTGATCGTTTTTTTAAGAAAAACAACCCAAGATGTTGAGACTAATAATTATACTGTGACTTGTTTGAGAGCTGGTTACTGTTAAATGGTACAAATTACAAAACAACCATTACAAAACAACCTTAATAGAGACATTGTGAGCATTTGGAGTGATTCAAAATGGTTTGATTAAAATCATGTGTTTGGAAACAACCATTGGAACACATCTTCACTTTTGAAGGAGTGGAAACTATGTTGGTCATGTGAAAAGGCCAAGACAATTATTCCACAAGGGTAGACTTAATCCTTTTATACAAGGTTGAGTAAGGTTGAGGTTGAACAAGGAAATCACCCAGACATGGCCAGATTCTGCATTCTTTCTTTCATGTAGACTTCCCGTCTCCATTCAAAGCGTTAAACACGAGAACAAATAATTTGCAAGTGCAGCGGCGTTCATGTGGGTAAACACCTCACTGTTTGTCTGTGGATCTATGCCTTGTTTGTTTTTCTCATGTTGTATTTTGATGTATATAATTGAATAAGTGTAAAATGACAATTTTGTGCATTTGGGTAGTTTACAATTGATGCAAATGTTTTACATGTGTTTTTGCTGCATTTATTTGGTCAAATATACAATAAAAACAGTAATATAGTGAAATTTTAACTACAATTTAAAATAAATGTATTTTCAAATCACTCTAATATGCTGATTAAATGCTCAAGAAACATTTATTACATTTTACAAAACTTTAAGAAAGAAATTTTCATTAACACGTATTAACTTCTTATTATCAGTGTTGAAAACAGTTGTGCTAATTAATATTTTTTTGTAAACTGATCTTTTTTTTTTCAATTATTTGATAATAGAAAGTTCAAAGGAGCAGCATTTATTTGATTTAATTCTTTTTGTAACATTATAAATGTATTTACTGTCACTTTTGATCAATTTAATTCATCCTTGCTGAATAAATTTTTTATTTACTGACCCCAAGCTTTTGAATGGTTGTGTATATGTGTACTATGTATAATATGATGTATTATAATGTATAATAGAAAGTGTATTTCAGGTGGTCACCATCTATTCTTCACCATAAAAATATTCGGCGTAATCTGTTTATGTGAGGTCATAAAATTTAATTTATAATATATTTAAACAAGATGGAAACATTTCAATGGTTTCATATCATATAGTATATCACAATGCTGTCACTGCTTGATATTTTCATATCAGCATTTGCAATAATAGAGCAGGGTCATTTACCCTAATAAAGGTTTGTGTCTGAGCAGTCTTACTTTATTCGCTCCTCCTCGGCTTTCTTCAACTCAGCATCCCTCTTTAAAACGGTCATGATCTTCTCCTGTTCCTCCTCGCTCAGGTGGCTGAGGTCTATCATGATGGCCGTTGTTCTTCTCACTATTTGAGACTCTTGTGCAAAGGCTCAGAAGGCTATCTATTGTTGCTCCTGATTCACCTTCATTTCATTATGCGCAATTACGGCACCTGTAATGAGCACATCAAAACCTCTGAGATGCTCCATTAGTCTCTTTCAGGCCAAGTGGCTTCAAAAGAAAATAATTAGGGTAATATTAAGTCATTATTTAATGGAAAGGAAAAATGTAACTTAATTTGTATGCTGAATTTGCTGTAATTTGAAATGAAATGTGAGTTCTAAATAAGTGCACAATGAAGCCGAGTGTGGGCCAGTTTGGAGAATGCTGAGATTAGACAAAACATGTGACGGCACTGTCAGTTGACCATGAGAAGGGGCAGACTTTTAGATCAAGCACATTTACAGAAAATTATAAAGTTTTCCGTTGAACATAAATTGCATAATGCTGATCCCACTTAAGAGTCACGTCAGATAATGGCTCTAATATGTACTATTAATTAAATTAGATGGCTCTGATATGCACAGAAAAACAAGCAAATTCCTGGATCTATCTGTTAAAAAAAAAAAAAAAAAAAAACTTGTTTCCTTACATGATCATATGACCATCTATAAAACTTAAGACACCAGTGTGTCAAGTTAGCTGTGCAAATATTTGAAAACAGCTCACTGAGACACTATTTACTCTGGGTTACACCTTGATCAAAACAAGCTTCAAATAAATGACAAAGTTAGACTATACATAACATTATACAAACAACCAGCGAAGAATAACATATCAATGAGATGTTAATATGTTAATGTTAATACTTTACATGGCTGAGGAGCTTAAAAAAGGGTGAATAGGAATACATATTCTCTAATGAGAGTTGAAATCAAGACAGAAATAATGAATAACTGTTTGGTAGAATTACACAAACAAAACCAGTGTATCAACAGCACATGAGTAATGGATTTATGATAATTGATCTGCAATATATGATGCTATAATGCCATATCCTGAATCCTGTTACTGTCCAAAAGGCTTTTGACTCATCAAATGAGGCACTTAATTGCAAATTGAATTAGGTTTAAATTGAATAAGTTCTTAGCTAATATTTTATGAAATGCAATATATTTACTTAGCCTATCACTTTTAGTAAACAGGATAAGTATTGTTACTCATCCTGTTTACTAAAAGTGATAGGCTTCGTAAAATTAAAGTTGTTTTTCTGGATATGTAAAATAATTTCACCACAAGAAGCCCAGTAGAATTGTACTTTTTTTCCAGTTGTTTTTCTGGAAATGTAAAATAATTTCACCACAAAATTTTAACCACTTTTTTTTTTAAATCTTTTGACTCTATAGACATGTAGCCTAATTGAATTTTACAAACAAGATAATGTGGTGTATTCCTGTCTGCAATGATAAAATCACTGCTGTGTCTGGATTCATGTGCCCTTTTTCTATTCTAGTTGTTTTCTGTTGAATTCGTAGTGCATTTATATTTAAACATCATAAATGCATTACCTGTAGGCTACTATAGTGAACTCAAGAGCAGACCAACCGGAGATTAGTAGTCTCGTATTACAGTGTAAAGTCTGCTTTGTATGAGTTGTCAGTCAATTAACAAATAGCTTATTTTTCATAGTTTCCTCGATACCAAAAACACATTGACAGCCTTCAAGAATGTATTCATGAAAGCACTAGATGGTCGTAAATATATTCTACAGTGCTAAAACACTCCTCACAAACATAACGACAGGTATATGTCCAAATGAAATGTTTCAGCTCACCTTATTTCCGTGGCAGAATGTAGTCCAGCAGAGCAGAACGCATCTTCACTGTGTGAGCGACGCGTCTCTCAGGGTTGGACTGACTCTTGACGTCGGCTCCTAGTCGACCAATCAAAGACGGCGTTTGTGCGGTCGACGCGACGCGCCAAGTTCCATAAGTTGTTGCAAAAAGAATGTAAAAACCATAAACACTGTCCGTTTATTTTTCTTCATAAGTTTCAGTATCAGTTAAGATGACATACATGTTTATCTTCTCAGTAGATTTGAAGCTCAAGCGGTTTGACATTTGTCACACGGTGAATCCCTGTTGCTTACCGTCTTGTTTTTACTGTCAATTTCACATCCATCCATGAAAAACAATAGAATGAAATTTTATTTCATAACTATTCGTTTTATTATTTTTAATAGTAATAATAATGTGGGGGGAAATACTGTCTGTTGTTATACATTGATAATCTTTTGCAACCTTGTACTTCCCAGGGAAATAATTATACAAATGCAGCCTTTTTGAGTCCCCTAGTAAATTTATATTAGAACAAGTTTAACCAGGTTTATGTTTAACAAGTAGGAGTGAGGTTTTGAAATGGTGAGATTTCACGCAGTGTAAAGAGGGCAAGTGAGCACTCTCAAATCTATTGAATATTAATACCTCAATTAAGCTTGGTAATTTTTGAATCTGTGACTTCTGCCTGAACTACTATTTAGATTAATTGAATACAAATGATCATTTACAGGTTCTGATCGGTAAATAAGCTATGTTTAGCAGTATTTGTAAATCATAAAAACTAGTACATGATTAACCACTAGGCTGCAATAGCTGCAAGAACGAAAGCATGCCATGAAACAAATGTTCACAAGATTTGTGGAAGCTGCACTTTATTTGTAAAAGAAAGAGTACACTAATTGTTCTTACATCTTTTAAATACATAAAACAAAACAAAACAAAAAAAGATCCGTGAGGACAACACGTAAATTATTCAGTAAAACTTAGGTCAATTGCGATTTGATTGAATTGCTTTCATATTTCAAACCATCCTTAGCCAACCCCTGGACAAACTGCCTATGTGATATATGTATATATACATAAAAGCACCGATCAACAGTGCTCAAACTGTCTCCCAGTCAGCGATTCTCATATTTTACACTACAAATTTACAGTGATGTCAATAACCCTGTCCGCGACCAATAGCTAGAGGAGCGTCCAGCTCTCGTATCTCAGTGTTCCTGGACTTTTAGAGAGCAGGGTGCTTAACTTGACAAGAAGTCTGAAACATGAGGGCAACTCTTAACATTCAGATCAGGGGCAGCCATTTCTAACGGTCCGTGTGAAATGATGGCATGCCATGCATAATGCAGAACACCTCCCTTCCCAAGTGCAACACTTCACAGTCACGGAGGAAGTGCTTTTCTACTCCAACAAATATCTCATTGCAAAACCCCTAAGCACAGTATCGACTAAACAGTATAACAAACCATTCACTAATGATTACCCTCCCAATAGCCTTGGGCTGCAAACATTTCATCCACGGGAAGTTGTTCTAGACATAAAACTTAGAGAATAGTTAGTGCTCTATCATTTAGCTTACAGGTGTATTTTTCACATAATATCTATTTTAAAAGTCTAAACCTTCATTATACAACCCAACACCCATGAGTAAGGTTGAATTATTATTTATATTTTTTCCCCAATGTACTTCGTAAACTCTCCTTTTTTTTATTTTTTAGGCATTAATCATAAATAAATACAAACGACACGCAAGAAAGGTCTACTGGTGAATACAGTTAAAAGTAAAACTAAAAGATAAAATGTAAAACAAAGTTACTGTTACTATTTCATAACACGTACTATATCAGATGCTGAGTTATACTCCGATTTAGGTCGACATTTGCCACAAGACCTCTCATCAGAAGCTCCCGGTCGAAGGAAGAAAAAAAAAAACAATCTAACAGGAAAATCAAACTATAGCTTCTCAGAACACAAAATATCAAAGTCTCTCAATGCCCTTACCTACCTTAACAGATTATAAAATGTATGAGGAATCCCTTTATGGGCTGAACAGCAGCATCACTTGACATCTTAAACAAATTACGAAATGATTGCAGTATGCTCCCAGTCTTTCAACACACTTGGTTTACATCTTTGACGTCGAGTATGTTGTGGGATCGGTCCTCTGAAGACCATCCCGGCACAGAGGACAGAGCTTAATGGTTTGACATCAGGGAGCAACTTCATTTTGTGTTACATAAACTGCATCTGGAATAAGAAACAATTAAACATACAATTAGAAAGGCGCTTTAAACAATGGTGTGTCAAGTCAACAAGAAACTGGATGAATGAAACTGGTTATTTGATGGGGAAAAAAAGGTGAATAGTCTCTATCACAGGTGGTTGGAAGAGAAAATTAAAGGTGTTGCAGGCTTTTCCAGTATTGACTAGTAATGAACCGTGCTGGGGAAAGTTACTTTTAAAAGTAATGCGTCACACTATTGTGTTACTCCCTAAAAATGTAACTAATTGCGTTACTTAGTTACTTTTTATATAAAGTAATGTGTTTTTCTCACTTGGGCTGGGCTTGCTAATTTGTTTTTGTTGTTTTTTATAAAAAGAAAAAGCTCTATTTTTTGCAAATATAAAAGCTCTTTCACACCAAAATTGAAATGGATAAGTCTCAGGGTTAAGAAAATGCAAATTCACGCCTGTCAGCAGAAATTTGATGTTTATTTAAAGTCATTTTTGCTTATTAGTATGGTTGAATTGGATCATCAAAGGTCAGCAGCAAAGAAATTGGTAAATAAAGTGAGATTAAATACATAAAGTATATTTGTATTTTTTAGGTTTTCATAATATTCTGTGTTTGCATTTGACTTTTTATTCATTTTGAGGAATACTGAATCTGTTCAGGTACAGGTGAGATGACTTAATGCTCACACTAGTCTAGAATTACAATAACCATCACGTTTACTCAGCACACAACGCCTCTGCATCTTACTCCTGATTTCTCTCAACATGGGAAGTGTCAGTCAATATATGGGAAAACCAAATAAATTGCATTACTTATTTAAAAAAAAAAAAAGTAACTTGGAAATTTTGTTGTAAATTTAAAAGTAATTTGAAGTTACTTGAAAAAGTAATCTTCATTACATGTCACCTTACTTGTAATGTGTAACCCCCAACACTGGTACTGAACATGCAATCTACATGTCCGTTCTACATCTAGCAAGAGGCACTAGATGAAACTGAACTGATGACTGCATGCAAGACCATAGGTGAGCACAAACGCATGCGGTACCTAGACAAAAGACGAAGCTCTACAAGAAATCCTTGAGAGAGAGCTGTGCAAAGGGGTCTTGTCCTGGGGCTCTGAGAGGACTCTGACTGGAAGGGCTAGAGGCAGCGGAGGGCTAATGCAGAGAGAATAACACAGAGAGAGAAAGGAAAGAGCTTGGAGTGACAGGGAAAAGCACACGTGGAGGAGGAGAGGAATGATCTGCAGTTTGGGAAGGTGTTCTCGGTCTCATGGCCCATTAACACACAATGGACCATGATAATGTAGAGTGTTAATACAAATCTACATGAACACCTGGAGAGATCGTAGGGATTGTACCTGTGCGCTGGACACTGATCCGAACGGATTGGATGGCCTCATGACAGGCTGTGTGTACATCATTGTGGGCTGGGTCATCATGGTCATGGAGGGCAACTGTGGAGGCTACAAAGATCACAACCATGAGGAATACATTTTCGACAACCTCAATTCAGGCAGCCGGTTTCACAGAAGTACTAACCATGCCATATCCCATCATTCCTGTAGGTGTTGTTGCAGGGAAAGCCATGATAGATGGTGGCTAAAAAAAACAAAGTAGGACTAATGAGAACAAGTTCATCTGATTAATTTCATTACGTTTGTTCTGTTCCAAAACCTTAAGATACCTTGTTTTAGTCAAATCCTAGAATGCACTTCAGTATACTCAGTTAATAAATGGAGGGCAAGGTAAGAAAAATGTTGGTTATGATTTAACAATTCTTTCAATACTGAAAAGCGATGATTAAATGGTTCAATTAGATTGAATTAGATTAGATATAATCTAGATTGATCACTTAAAGGCTGGAATACACTAGGACTTTGTGCACAGATATTTGCCCTGTTTTGCGGTCTGGATGAGTTGCCACTATTTGCCAAAAGCAAGTCTGCAGATTTTGTTCAGTCAAGAGTTGACAATGTGTGATGGGCACAGACTCTTATTTTTTATCTTCAGGCAATGATTTTATCTAGTCAACAGATTTCAAACATGGCTGAAATTTTGAGCCAATTCAAATCCTTAGTTGTTTAGTGTATGATGCCTAGTTTTCTCTGTAAACATTTACAAAGTCAGCAAGTGTGTGATGCCTAGTTCAGTTTAATGTATTCCAGTCTTAAGTTAAGAGTTTAAGTAGCTGCCTATTTAGGCAGTAGGCAGCTCACTAGGTTTTGGAACAGAGACATTTTATTAATATAAAGTACAGCTGTACCATAGAGACAGGGTTCCATGTAGTAGATGGAGCATTCTTGGGTTGCCAATTCATTCCACCAGTTAATTTTTTCTCTCCTGGTTGGTTCCAGTGGATATCACTGTGAAAACAGTTGGCTAATGTTAACACCAAACCAGAATATGAAAATGTATTATAACTTTCAGAAAGGCTATAATGAGCATCAGAAAGGGCAACATTCTTACTTTTTAGTGGTACCATTTCCAATACCCAGATCTGTAAGTGAGATATGTATTTCACAAAGGTTTTAAAGAGGTACACTTAAAAAATGTAAAAATAAAGGGGCCATTCACACTGAACACATTTCCATTGTCTTTCTATGTAAACACACTAGACAGACGTCTATGACCACTTCGCTCGCATCTTTGTGTACTGTGTATAATTATTTTGTATATATAAATACACACACATCATGTATATTTAATGTAAAAATGCATTCTGTGTGAATGGACCCTAACAATGTACTATATCTTGATTTGAGCATAATTCCCTAACAACACTAGATTATGCAAACCTCTAAATAATTAACACTTACTTCCAACAAGGTTGGCCAAGGAAGAATCCAGGTCGTCTGAAACCAGTTTATCTGGGAGCTGATTGGAGGACTGATTTAAACCGGCCACGGTGGGTTTCAAAATTCCTGCTGTGGACATTCACAAGTGAGAAAGGCGAGTATATTTTTATAGCATATTTAATACACAGTGTGGCGATTCAAAATGCTTTACATAGGCATAAGGAATAACATTTTATACGGTAAATTTAGAAACTACTGATTACATTTAAAGAATTGTACAAGTTGATCTTTTTCCAAGTTGTTTTATTTGATTTTGAGTAAAATGTCAAATGCCTTACCATCTGTATCCAGGCTATTGGACGAGGCAGCTTTAGTACCAAAAACAGACTCAAAATCAACATGCAGCTCGCCTGAGCTCTGTGGAGGGATTTGTGGAGCTCCGTATCCTTCAAAAGGCACAAAAATCTATTTAAGCCCTCTTACAACACACACAATATAGATTAGGACACCATTTGAAGAATGGCCAGTATCAAAATGACTAAATCCGAGTGCTGCCAATAAGTGGACTAGTACCCATGGTCACATGTCAGAGTTAGTGGAGGGTAAACTACAGACATGCACAAGACATCCTGCAAAAGTACAAGAACCACTACTTGCTCACAAGAACAGTGTTAGGGTGCTTTCACACTGGCAATTTAGTCCGAAACGGGGGCACGGTTCGCATGAAAAATTGGTAATGTGAAAACTGGAACTAACACGCTCGGGCTCGGACCCCAGTGTGAAAGCCCCCTTAAAGGGATAGTTCACCAAAAATGCAAAATTGTGTCATCATTTACTCAATGTGTATGCCTACTGTAGATCATAAAAGGTGAATTATTTAAAATAATTTCTGGCTGTCAAACTCCGAAAAGCACCATCAAAAAAGCATCACGAGGGTGAGTAAATGATGAAAGAATTGTCATTTTTAGGTCTTTAATAGGCCTTTAAGGATCTGGTTTTGAATGGTGATAGATCATGTTAGATCAGACAGCATTATAGACGAAGGAAAACATATTTCACAAAGGGGTGGAGGGGTGGGGGGGGTGGGGGCAGCGTCACACAAGGCAACCTCCAGCCACAGGCTCCCTACCTCTGAATAGGCCTGCTACAGTGGAGGGCTCAGACTGGAAGGGAGAGGGGTTTGGGAGATGCTGGACCATAGACGGTTGACCAAACGAGTCTGACAGGCAGGCGGGGAGAAACAACACAGCAAGCATTACAGACATAAAGACATTATAGATTCAAATTGGATTAGTAAAGAGCGTATTTAAATAGAAATATTAAGACAAAGCCATGTGCAGAAGGCAAACATCATCCAGCAGGGATGATCACAGGATAGTCCCTGTACACTGCTTCAATGCCCCTATGTTTCCTGACAGAGGGGAAACATAGGTGGGATGGTTTGCCATCATGGTACCTGAGATTAAGTGCTCTATCCGAACAGTGCGTTTGTAATTGGTTGATACAGATGAACTTGAATCAATAAAGGGATTGTACTGATCTATGGTAAAAAAGGAAAAACAAGCATTCACTTATAGCTAAAGCAAAAGTAGACTGAGGTGAAAACTGGAATGAAATATGGTTTTCTAACAAACTTTTCTTGTTTCAGAATCAAGTAACGTCTATTTTTATGAATAGTATATATTATGATTAGGGCTGTCAGATGATTAAAATATTTATTTGCAATTATTGTCCTTATGACAGGGTTCCACTCATGGGTGATATTTCACTAGTTGACCTTCGACAAATATTAAATTTCACCATACAAAGACTGATTTTTATTTTAATTTTTTACAAATCACATGCGTTAATGCATCACCTTTGATAGCCCTAATTTGATATATACTACCATTCAAAAGTCTGGGTTCAGTTTTTTTTTTTCTTGGAAATAAATTATAACTTTTATTCAGCAAGGATATGTTAAATTGATCAAAAGTCACAGTGAAGATATATTTTTTTAAATTCTATTTCAGAATATACTTTCTATTCATCAAATAATCCTTAAAAAAACTCACGGTTTCCACAAACTTTAAGCAGCTCAGCTGTTTTTGACATAGATAATAATAATAATGTGTTGCTAGTGCACCAAATCAGCATATTAGAATGATTTCTGATGAGACTTCTTTCAAATAAATTCATCTTACTGACCCCAAACTTTTGAATAGTAGTGTATGTAACCTATTGTTTCTTTACAGTTAGATGTTGGAAGTTGGGCAAAGTAATCTATATAGTCTACATCTTGCTTTTAACAAGCATTTAACATGCTTTTTTTTTTCCTGGGTCTCACGCTACCTACACCCACTTTAATTTCAGCTATCGAGATAAACCCTGTAATTAATGAAACAGCCCTATTTTAACAGAGCCAAAACAAAGCTCTGTGTCTACAAACATTTTTTTAAATGTGATCTATAGCACTGCCACCTAACCTCTATTTAGTCTCCAATTACAGACTGCATTCTTACTCCGACGTCGAGTTCAACTGGACCGAACTTAATCAGAGGATTCCTGATTTGACACAACAGGATACTGTGCATGCGAAACGAGGGACTTTCAGCGAACCAAAAAACTCAAACTAATAAAACACTTTGGATGGGTGGGTTGGAAGAAAGAATCTAAGGCATGTTTACCACCAAAAATCTCATGACCTGATGTCCTAGAGGAGAAACTAACACCATCTGATGACATAACGGGTAGATGAGCACCATCAACAACAAGTTTGGTTAGGAAAGGGTTTAGGTTTGGAATGGAGTCATCTACAGCTTCAGAAGAAGAGAAAGGATCTGAGCAGGCAAAAGGAGAGAGAAAGAGTCGAAGAGAAGGACATTAGGACGAGACTCAAGTTAACAGAAAAGACTACAGCATGCTGAATCTCTGACACGCAGTCACATGCAAAGGATCTCACCTCCCCATGCCGTGGCCACAGAGGGTCCAGGCTGCATGCCCGCCTGAAAGTTAGTCTGCATGTTGAAGAGGTCGCTCTCCATCTTCAGGGCACTGAGTAACAGAAAACAAAAACGCCAATTTACCCAAGAGAGGTTCAGGTAGATGAATAAAGGATACGTTTACACGACAACGATGTACTAAAAACGGAAACGTTTTTCCTTTGCGTCTTTGAAACCTCTCGCGTACAGACGACAACGTTGTCTAAACGATACCCGTTAACATGGATCTGCGAAAATTAAAGAAAAAAACAACGCTGTTTTATGCATGCCAGGCCAGTAGTTGGCGATGTCACTTTGTGCTATATAGACTGATCTCGTAATACACATACGATATCACCGTTTTCGCAATTTTGCCATTTTTGAAGTTTTCATGCCCCCAAATCGACCTCGTCATGTGAATTATGTCATGTAAACACCACCTAAGATACAGGTGTTTGTACTGAAATTCGGCACACAAATTTGCTGCAACCGTTTAGTGAATTTGCCACTGGTCGAGCACAAACCATGCTTGTTTTTTTTATCTCAAGCCATAAAGAAAAATATCTAGAGAATCATAGCTAACCCATTGGAGCAGCTGGGAGTGGAGAACAGGTCTATGGCAGGAGCTGTGCTGATGCATGCTGCTGTGGTGGAGACTGGAGAAGTGTCTGTCGTAGCAAACGAAGGCCTCTTGGAGAGCTCCTTCAGCCTCTGTTCCTGATTAAAAAGAGCACAAGCCAAGAAACCTTTTAGACAGGAAGGAGCCATCTGATTGGTATGTAACCACTTTTCATTCATTAGTGTGATGCTTAGGGGTTGAAATCTGAAATCTGTGATCTCACATTTTGAAATCTGTGATAACAAGCTCATAATTGTTAAAACAATTATCTGAATCCTTTTTCTTTTTTTGGTATAAATGCAAAACATCCTCATGTCGTTCCTAAACCATAAGACTTTCATTCATCTTCGGAACACAAATGCAGATCTTTTTTGATGAAATCTGAGAGCTTTCTGTCCCTCCATTGACAGCTACGCAACTATCACTTTGACACTTAAAAAGTTCATAAAGAGATCATAAAACATGAATTGAGTGGTTTAGTCCAAATTTTCTGAAGAGACAAGATCGCTTTATATGATAAACAGATTGAATTTAGGCTTTTATTCATAAATAAACATTCAGCAACTCACACACCAGTTGTGGTAAACAGAAGTATCAGTTAACAAAAAAAGTAATAAATAAGTAATAAAAGTATCAGGTAACAGACTATCCCTTTAAATAAAAAATATGGTCATACTTTGTCCCTTATAAGTGCAAAGATGTATGCTGAAACTGTCCAAAATGCTGTATTAACAGTTTTTTACTGTTAAAAAAATAAATGTAGATAGTCATTTGCAAAGTACAGCATTTTTAGAAAATACATCACCTATTAGCCAGAGATTTACTGTAAATTCACACAAACACAAAATTACATGAGTTGCACATATAACTAGAAAACAGCAATCTATAATTAACAGAACACCCACGAAGAACAAATACTGGAAATCCTTTTCCCCGGTGGGTGAAATTATTTCTGAAATGGGTCCTGTTATGTACCTTTAGTGCTTTTAATCGCGCCTGCTCCTCCTCCAGAGCTGCCTGCTTTTCCCTTTCATCCACTTTGGTGAAAGACATGCCAGTGTTGGCCAGAGATGACACAGCATTGGAGAGTGTGCTTGCCCTACAAAAGTCGGGGACAGATAAATTGAGCTTCTGCGCGTATGAGAGAAAATCACACTTGGAGTATATTGAACTACTGCATTTGTCAAGTACGCCGCTCTTATAGGTATAAATCTATCGAGAGATTCAAGACCCATCGATACAATGCATCTGTTAGCACTCATTTATTTGTATTCAGCTCTGAGCGTGACACATGAATGGCCCACCTGCTGGCGGCGGTGGAGTCCTTCACCTTCTTCCCTTCTAATGAAGCCAAGTGTTGCTCCAGGGCATCCAAAAGACTGCTGGGGGCCTGAGGGAACGCACAAACATTTACTCAAGAATAACCACCAATAAAAAGACAAAATAGCTTGACATTTATAGGCAATAAGAATTAAAAGGTGCAGAGGAGTGCAGAAAAGAGTGAGAAAAGTACTTACACACACCGTAAACTGAAGATGGACAGAAGGTGGAAAGATAAAGGGAAATACAGAATATAAAGGTGGTCTTGGTCAGACATATAATGCATGAGTTTCAAAGCAGCTATCTGCCCTTATGTATGGCTATGACGGCATTTGCGCTAGATATATAATCTGTCCTTTTCAAGTGTCTGTTTAATTCATTCGTGACTTAGTCCTGAGTGTTACTGTATATAACAACCCGCTCTCACTCCCAAGGCGTCACATACTGTTGCTTGGGCAAAAGCCCTGCTTGTCACAATGTAGATGCCAATAGTGAATAAACATTACTATCATCGTTATCATCATTTTGCTGGCTGAAATATGCCCATGCTGTAAATTATACTGTATATAATTGAGTGAGAACCCGTTGCATATACTCTGAGTCAATATACTTATAATAGAATCATGACTCCCACAGTTATCTCTATAATTACTATTCTCAAATCTCCACTGAGCCCATAACACCTTTATTTGCTGTAGACAGGGAACAGTTAAGAGAGAAAAGGTAAGAAATCTTTAGTGACATGCGCATCCTAATGAGCTGCATGCTTCTTTCGGAAATGCATTTGTGCAAGGTAAAGTAAAAAAAGCAGAACAGCTTCAGAAAATCCTCAGGATCGTTAATAATGCAGAAAGAGTGCAGGTGTTAAAGTCAGAATAAAAGTGCGGTCTTACCTGAGACAGGTCAGGTATGTCCCCACGGTCTATTCCCACCTGCTGTGAGGCGAGCAGAACAAGTATGTTACATAACGCTCTTTTAATGAAGTACCTTGCCTCCAGAACAACACATGAGAATCTCACCTCTGCCACTTTGAGGAACTCTGAGATCCTGGTCATTCGGGTAAGGAATTTCTTGTAGATGTCCAAACCCTCTTTACACTGTACTTTTTTCATATCAAAGTACTTTTCTGTGAAAGGAAGATAAAGAAGCACCCATTACCAATCAGCACAATGCCGTTATTTGCATGTGTAGAAATTAAAATAGATCACACGGGTTATGTCACTTTTTTTCATTTCAATTTAATCTGCAAATAGGATGAAAAAATTGCTACTGAATTTGACCTTCTTTTTTTTTTAGACAGGGGGAAGTACAGGAAAAGGGAAAATATGCAATCAGGGCATGATGCAGGCTGAATCTGAACCCGCGTAACTGTAAGTACAACTTCTTGTGAGCATGTGCACTACTGCACCACAACTTTTTGTTAAATTTCAAGAGCTTAAACATTCAAATCTTTAATGTACATCTTGCATTTAAAAGTAAAATGAGTGTATTTATACAATACATGGTTTATTTATTTAGTATTGAGAAGAAAGCATCATGAAGAACCTACCCAATAAGTTTATTATCCCTTCATTGTAAGCTGCAAAAAGTCGGATGGAGTCTTTGAAAAGAAGCATGAAGGCTGCATTAATAACCCCATTGGTAAGTTCATTGGCATTGACCTGGGCAAACAGAAAAAAATATTTTCATAAACATAAGCCACACAAATGCTTTGCTGCTACAAAGAAAAGCCCCTGTCAGACATACCGTTTTTACTGGTAAATTACCGTTAAGAGTTCATGTGTGATCAGGACCTTTTCAAAAATACCGGTAAATTGGTTCTGGCAATTTACCCATATGAGAATTTGTAATATTACCAGTAAATTACTAGTATTATATTGTGTGCGAACAAGGAATGAAGATAACCGGTATAAGCATGTACAAGGTCAGAACGTGCTGATGTAAGAAGTTTGCTTTGGGCCAATCATAAAGCCCTGTTGGAGCCATTTACGTTAAGTTCCGTGCCAATTAGCTGTTTTTGTATGGGTGCGTCTCAATCAGATTCCTAGTTCAGTAGTCAGGGCATTGATCAGGGAGTCAACCATTTTAAAGGCTGTCTCAATCACAAAATCATTCCTAAAACGTTCACTCCTTTTAGTCCCACAAGCCACAATTAAAAACCAGGGAGCATCGATGGTCACTATGTTCCCTTAACAGAGGTTCTGAAGCGTGAAGCAAATCACGTGAGCCAACTCACTAGACATAATGACAGTCATCAATAGAGAGTCATCAGTATCCCATGTGTAGAGAGCCGTACTGTCCCTACCAGTGCTTGAATTCGTGAACACAATATACGGATACACAACTTTGGAAGCTAGGGAGCTGATTGAGACGGACCCTGTGTAAACATGCGCTAGACGGACGTCTGACCGTTGTGCCGCCTCCACGTCTCTGCTTTCTTTTCCATTCATCAGTGCTGCGGCTCAGCAGTTATTGCGTACTATGGTAACTGCGATACTATAGTAACTATTATGTGCCTCGTGTTTTTAAAAGCAAAAAAACGTGTTCTGTGTGATTATCCCCTTATGCCTGTCACTTAGAAATTTTTACTAAAATTAAACTTAAGTGCTGATCTCTTCATCCAGATCGATGAAGAAAACAGCTCAGCGTTTAAAGGTCATTTCCAATTATTGATATCACAGAGTCTAACGTGTGAATGGTTTCTTACTGGTAAAAAGACGGAACGCCGTTGCTTGTGTGAACAGCACATGTGTGTATTTACCGGAAAAGTCGTTCTGGTAATTTACCGGGATTGCTGTGTGAAAGGGACTATAAGCAAAATGCATATATGTAGATCAGCTGTCAGTTTTCTGCATTCTAACTTACATTGAAGTCAAGAAGGGCATCCATCTGGTTCTGTATAATAGGGATGGTTTTAAGGAGCTTCTCTGTGTTCATGGTTCTCATCACTCCGTCCACCCTTAAGGAGAAGATTTTAAAATATAGGTCAAATGACATTGGGGGATCAGTGCATGGAGGTTTAGTGGATGATCCAGTGCAATGACTTCAAACATTTAATGCAAGCGCTTCATAACTAGTGCTGTTGCACAAATCCCCCTTAAATGATTTAGAACAAAAACTACAGCTAAGGCTAAAAAAAAATCATTGTATCGAGTGAACAATTTACTGGTCAAATGAATCACTGTTGGAGTTACATAATGCACTTAATGCAAAAGTCAGCACACATTAGAAAAGAAAGCAGAAATTAGAAACTACCTTCAAAGTTGTATTATAAAATGTATTAAAAAAACGTCCTACCCACGCTTTACTTTCGTGAAGTCAAATGCCACCTGTCGATACGAAACGGCCTTCTCGTTCAGATATCGACTATACCTCCGAATGAATGTTGACATATCGTAACCTAGGGAGACACCGATAAAGATGACTGTTAAGAAATAAATTATTTAAAAAATAATAAATGAACATAATGTTATAAATATTATCAAACTGATTCAATTAATTCACAATTTATTACAAGTCAAATAGTGCATCAAAGAAGAACAAAGCCTCTGTAGAGTGTGAAATAAATGTGTATAGTTCAATACTGTACCTTGTAGGCCACTTTTGTCCAGGAAATTACTGAGGTTGAATAATGTGTTCCTTGAGGCCAAGTACTGAATAAATCGCTGGAACCAAAGTGATAAATTAAAAGATGTTTAATGCATGCAATTATTTGCAGATCTTAACTTGTTAGCTTGATTAAAAAGCAGATAGATCTCCCACAGTCACGCACCTCGTTCCCATATACCATGAGGTGATGTGTTGTGATTAGGGACTTAAAGACCACCACCCAACTGGTGTTGGTGGTTCTCTCGAACAAAGAGTCTGCCAGCTGAGGAATGTTCACATTCATCTCATTGGTACAGTGTATCAGGTCTACAACAGAAACAGAGGTTTCCATTACCTAATGACGTTAATAACTGGGTGAACGGGCAAGAATCCAGTCAACGAAACAGACTGCAATGTTATAGAGCTTAAAATGTAATAAATAAAAGGATTAACATGCATTAGACAACATAAAACAGAACAATAATAATCTGTGGAGAGCGTCCACATAAATAAGCATTACGCAGGAGCTGCGCAGGAATTCCACAGCCCACTATTAACTGTGCTGGTGGACTTTCTTGATGAAATGTTTAATGCACTTCTGCAAATATACTTTAGGGGAATGACATTTTTGTGGTGTAGTATTCACATAGATGGTGATGTAGTGCAGTTTCTGATGGACTTCTTCTTTCTGAATGAATGAGGTTGACTTCAATCGTGTGGTTGGTTGGTTTGGTGTGAGACAGCTGCCTCCACAGCACTGCCAACTTTGATTCACTCCTACTCCTGAGAAACAAAGCCCTCACCACAAAAGATGTCAAGATCATTTAATCTGTTCTATCGCTATAGGTCTATCTGGCGAAAAAGAAGTTAATCTTTGGTTGGTGGAAAGGACCATAAGTAACCATAATTTATGTGATATATATACACTGATCTATATAATGACATGTCATTCTATATAGATCAGTGGATATATACTGTAACTTGAAGGGGTAATTTACCCACCAAAATAATGTATAAAAAAAAACGCATCATGACTTTCTTCTGTGGAACATAAAACACATTTTGAGAAAATGTCATACAATGGGTGTTTTGTCCATACAATGGAAGACAGTGGGCAACAAAATTGTTATCAACATTCTTAAAAACAGTGTTATTTTAGTATCGCTGAGATACTATTATAGTTGTTATTCATATTTTCTGTTTTTATTTTAAGTACAATTATAGAAATTTTGTTGTGTTTTTGTCATTTTTATCAGATAAATAAATAGGTTTATATTCATATTCCAGTTACTTTAGTTCATCAATTTAAAGCTGCAGTCCGTAACTTTTTTGGGTTAAAAATTATCCAAAATAATTTTTTACACATAACAAGACAGTGTTCAAAACTATCTGCTTGCCTTTGCTCGATTCAAAACGGTAAGCTTGTAATAATGTTTTTAATTCCAGTGGTACTGGTGGATTTCCATGGGAAATTCGAGCATGTCTTTGCGTCATTACGTCACATCTGTACACTTAAAGGGGGGGGTGAAATGCTATTTCATGCATACTGAGTTTTTTACACTGTTAAAGAGTTGGATTCCCATGCTAAACATGGACAAAGTTTCAAAAATTAAGTTGTACGTTTGATGGAGTATTTCTGTGCCAAAAATACTCCTTCCGGTTTGTCACAAGTTTCGGAAAGTTTTTTTTCGAGTATGGGCGTGTGTGACGTCAGATGGGGCACTTCTCCCGGAAGGGCGCGCGCGCACCCGTAGACCAGAGCGAGAGAGCGAAAGCAGTACGCCCATCAAAGCGCTGTGCTCGGCTTTAGGGAAGTCATCGGCTGCGCTGCCCAGTTCGACGCCGGATTTGCAGATCTTCTAATGCTTAAGGATGGAGCAGTCCCAACGATAAAGGTTCACGGTCGTGCGTTGGAACCGCAGGCCGTGAGTAAAACTGCTTCAAATGTCTGTGTGTTGTTAGCTATCGCGTAAGCACAGCAAGTAAACAACATGATCACGTATAGTTAATGTTGTCGTGATTCTTTCGCTCCGCCCACACGGCACGCCTCCAGCCGCTCGGTTTTTTCCGGAAAGACTCGGTACAGCCTATCTTTCTTTTATAAATATAATAAAACTAAAGACTTTTTGGAGATATGAAGGATGCAATAATACTCTATAGGTACTCAAGATTAACAAGAGATTGACTGAAACTGAGTGTTTCACCCCCCCTTTAAAGAAGGTGTCCCGGCTAGTAGGCTATGTTGCGTGTGAGGATGTTGGAGGTGGAGATTTAAAGCCTTTTCTAGCAGCACTTGATATAATTAAACTTATCAATTTGATGGCGGATCCAGAAAGGTTCAAACGACAATCACCAGTGACAACTGGAGATTCACCCGTTATAAAATGCAAAAGACCACCATGACTTCGGAGCGGCTACAGACAAAAAGAGACTGCAACCGGCCCATGAGAAAACAAGGATAAATATCGGAAGGGCATTAAATGTAGTCACACAATGCTGATGTTATTAACATTAATAATTTGAGAACAAAGTATAATTTGCATGGTTTGACGTGATATGATAAGCGATCGTTAGATTTAATCAGCGCGATTTACTGCAATGCGTTTTTTCCCTTAGTTGGTCAGAACAAAAGTGGTTGTTAATTAGAGATGACATTTTCCGGTGAAAATTCTTATGTTGGTCATGCTTCTAAAAAGTAGAATCCGTGATTGCGAATGACAGTATCCACACCACCAGCACGGCGACTGACAGCCGCACATTCTCCTCAAAACATTGGATTCATCCGCGCTGTGCCGTGCCGAGGCACAACCCGCGTGAAGTTGATTATACCGCTAATAACTGCAATTGCAGATTTCGAACAGAGATGGCGACAAAGAGGAAAAACTACGGACTGCAGCTTTAAACTAAATACTTAATGTTGCCCTTTTTATTTTATTTCAGTTAAAGATTATTTTATTTCAAGTAACAAACGTTTTTATATGTTTTTTGTTAACTATAATAACTCTGCTTCAGAATATCTTCTTTTTTGTTCCAAAAAAGAAACAGTCACACAGGTTTGCAACGACACGAGTGTGAGTAAATCATGACCGAATTTTCATTTTTGGTTGAACTTTCCCTTCAAATAGACCGTTGATTAAAATTACAGAGGCATCTTTAGTTATCATAAAGTCTCAGATAAAGACAGAAAAAAAGACAGAAGTTTCTACAAAAATCATTCTGTAAAAAAAAACATTAAATTCAATTCCCTCACTAAACTAAAAGGTGTGAATGGGTCCAGCAGGCAGACAATTTTATTTTCCTTTTTAAAAGTCCTAACTACAGTCCTTCAAACATGTCATAGCTTGTCTTATAACGCTGTAAGAACATAATGAAAGAATAGTCAGGCCTGGCTGAGACAGACGTAAATAGAGATCTATTCTGAAGACTTACAGACTTACTAGACTGGCACTAGACCAGCAGTTCTTAAAGGGTTAGCTAGTTCACACAAAAACGAAAATTGTGTCATTAATGCCTAATTACTCACCCTCATGTTGCTCCAAACCCGTAAGACTTTCGTCCATCTTCGTGCAAGAACCAATTCTCGTGTTACGCGGCACGTTTGAGCTTCCGCAAGAACTAAAGAGGTTTGTTCTTGTGCGTCAAGCATGGTTGAGCTTCTCTTCACTGATGAATGTTTAAATGTGAATAAAAGACTAAATTCTATCTGACTAAACCGTTCAAATCATATGGATTAGTTAAAAAAATTATGAACTTTTTTATGAACTTTTTGAAGCGTCAAATTGGTAACTTTGCGTAGCTGTCAACGGAGGGACAGGTTTCATCAAAAAGTTATTTATTTGCGTTTCGAAGATGAACAAAAGTCTTGCGGGTTTGGACCGACATGAGGGTGAGTAATAAATGACAGCAAACTATCCCTTTAAAGAAGATACACAGCATTTACTGACATCATCTGTGGGTTTGTAACCAACTGGACATGATAATCAAATGAACACAAAACACCTTCCTTACATTAACCTGTGCACAACATGTTTTTCATGCAAGAAAAACAACAGCGCTGATTTATTTCTCCCCAATGAGCATTATATGGAATTAACATTTAACCAGCATTAACCATTATGGCAATGCTGAGGAGGTCTACATGAGGTCCTAAACTAGATTAAGAGCATTTAAAAAGCATTTAAAACATTTATTAATATTATTATGGAATCAAACTTAATGGAAATCCACGTATTCTTGCTTACATACAAACAGCAATAATGCACATATACACAGTCCTGCTTCAATACAGCTGAAAGTGATTCAATATCAGTTTGTCATAAATGGCCTGTATTTCCAATATTATTATCAGGAGTCTGTCTAAAGCACATTAGCTTAGCACAGCCTGGGCCTGCCCATTGTACAATAGCCGAAAATCGTAGCCATAACAATCAAAGCAACAGCTGTACACACGTTCATCCTCGCAATTTCATTTTAAACACAGCTGCTGATACTTACAATCCAAGTGTTTCTTTTTAGGGCCCATTATTTCGTGCGTTGTTGCCTTGCAGACAGTTTTGGAAACGGCTGATCCAGTAACGCTATGCTGAGCAGCAGTTATCCTGTCTGTAATGCTCTGCCCAGACATTTTCAAAGCTTTCCAGCGATCAAGAATCCAGTAATATGTATGATGAATATTGAAATTCAAACTGCAACTAAATAGTGTTCACAGTTCCCGGTCGACCTCCTGCCGTACGATACTAGTATACGGGGGAGACAAAGATTGGTCGGACAAGAGGAGGCAGATGGGAAGCCTTGCACACAGTTATCCGCTGCGCGAGACGATGATGAATCCAGAAATGATGTTAGCGAATATCTCGCGCGGAATTCTTACATTGTTACGGGCTTCAATCGCGCGTTGTAAAGGCTCGTGACTCATCTCTCATGTCTCGGACACTAATCCCGCTGTTCAACCGCCGCCTGTCTTATTCGTGTAAGCCCGCAGGATTGAAGAGCAGCGAAGGCAAATGGCGGGCCTGTGCTGTTCCATGAGAGCTGGAGGAATATAGGACACTGACCGCTGATGCTGCTGATCCAGGATCAGGCTGAACACCTTCATTACAAATGCACTTGGAATAAAGGGACAATCGACAATATATTCGTATCTTTTTTCCACTTGGTGACAGTTTAAAGTTTGATATTAGTTCAATTTATATTTTAATATCTTAGCATTTAAAAAATAATAATAATAATATTAAAATATATATAATTTTAAATGTTAAGATATATTTATTATAAATCTCAGTAATTACTAAATGCCTATAGGTAAATAGCAATTAAATGCAACAGTTTCATATATTCCTGATTTTTCATGTGTCGGGTCCTTTTCCTTTTTACAGACTGAAACATGCTATTTTGTTGAAGGCAGTCCTTTCAAGTGTGGTTCGAATAGGGTGATTAAGCGTGTGTGTGTGTGTGTGTGTGTGTGTCAATTTATATACATTTTTGCTTTTTCCATTTTCTCGCAAAATGTGTTATCACTTACAGTGGGTCACTAAACACCACATTATATAAAATATTCCTCATATATTTATTGAAAAAATCGATAGGCATATTGACGTAACTCATAGCAGGTGAAATATGAAAAGAGGACCCACATATTTGTGTATGCGTGTGTATGTAGGCTATATGCAAACATACGTATGTCAAGAGTCAAGTCAAGAGGCTTTATCTGTCATATGTACAATTAACACCGGGGAAAACTGGGGATTGAAATGCTTGTGACGAGGCTCAGGCATAGGCTACAGTAATAACATGACCAAATACACAAATTTAGTGTACATACAAACATAGTAGGCTATATATACGGTATAAACATATGTGTACGGTATGTGTGTGTAGGCATATATATATATATATATATATATATATATATATATAGGCCTATACACTCACTCACTGGCCACTTTATTAGCTACACCTGTTCAACTGCTTGTTAACACAAACATCTGACATGTAACAGCAACTCAATGCATGTAGACGATCTGCTGAAGTTTAAACTAACTGAGCATCTAAATGGAGAAGAAAGGTGATTTACGTGACTTTGAATGTGGCATGGTTGTTGGTGCCAGTCGGGCTGGTCTGTTTATTTTTAGAAACTGTTGATCGACTGTGATTTTCACGCACAACCATCTCTTGGGTTTACAGAGAATGATCTGAAAAAAGAGAAAATATCTATTGAGCACCAGTTCTGTGGGTGGAAATGTCTTGTTGATGCCAGAGGTCAGAGGAGAATGGCCACTGACCTCTGATCATGACTGGTTCAAGCTGATAGAAAGAACTCAAATAATCAGTTGTTACAACCGAGGAATGCAGAAGATTATCTCTGAACGCACAACACATCGAACTGACACTCCTGACAGCTAAGAACAGAAAACTGAGGCTACAATTTACATGGGCCCACCAAATTGGACAATAACATTGAAAAAAAAACCTTGACCTGGTCTGATGAGTCTCATTTAGATGGTAGGGTCAGAATTTGGTGTAAACAATTTTTTTTTGAACATGACAAAAGTTCACTGTACTCGAATGGCCTCTACAGATCTTGTGGAAATGGAGATTCACATCATGGATGCTCAGCTGACAAATCTGCAGCAACTGCTTTATGCTGTCATGTTAATATGGATCAAAATCTCTGAGGAATGTTTCCAGCACCTTTTTGAATCTATGCCACGAAGAATTAAGGAAGTTCTGAAGGCAAAAGGTAAGCTAGGGCTGGGTATAGATTCAGATGTTCCAATTCGATTCGATTTCGATTCGCAAGCTCTCAATTCAATTTGATTTCGATTTTCGATTTCGATTCAAAATTTAAAATTGACAAATTAAAAATTTTGACAAATTTAAAATTGTCTAAAAAAGTCAGAACAGTCGTGTGCCTTGATCAAACAGGATCAGGTTATTTTATGTTTAAGATAAAACAACATAACATCTCACAGCATTAGCTGTAACTTGGAGGCTGCAAGCTTATGAACAGTGTAGGAAAACTAATACTGGCTTTTGGGTGATAGGTAAATAAATATGGGAAAAAATCAATTCGTGGCCTTTGAGAATTGATTTTGAATCGACCACATTTTAGTTAATAAAAAAAAATAAAAATTTGCCCAGCCCTAGGTCCAACCTGGTATTTGCAAGGTGTACCTAAAGTGGCCTGTGATTTAGGATATATATATATATATTAGGGGTGGAGCCGAACCCGAATACGGTATTCGGAAAGCACAAATAATGTGTTTTTTACGAATACTTATTTCGAACAAATACTTTTAAAAATATTTGTATTCGGGAACAAGAAAAACTTTATATCAAAAAGCTGCGTTTCCTCATGAGACATGGCGACTGGCGGTGCTGCTGATGTGGTGGCTGAAATATTTTGGATTAGGCTAATGTCACGTTGTCATAAGGGGTAGTTCACATAGCGCGTTTTTTGCGCGTGCAGATTTCAAATGTAGGCGCGCGGCAAGCGCGCATATAATATAGGCGAGCGGCGCGCTGCATAGCAACGACAGACGCCACGGGAGGGCAAGCGCTTGTGGAAAGGAGAAAGCGTGCGAACTGCGCTCTTCATGATTACGAAGTATCAGCAAAGAATTAATTGATTTCTAGCCCTTGCATTAGCTTTAGATATATTTATGGAGATGAGAAATGAAATAAAAAAGCCGTCATTTTGTCATTAATATCAGTCCGTCAGAAAAGCAGTTCTAGGCTTATTCTTGGCTGGATAACTCTTAGCAGGTTTAAAAAGCTCTTTTAAAATTAAATATGAATGCAGTTTTGGATTAAATATAAGTACAGTCAAGTCAAATAAAACATGTTTTATCTCCTGTTTGGTAACACTACAATAAGATACCATTCATTAACATTACTTAATGCGCATCTAACATCAACACATTGAGTGAACAATATATTTTTACAACATTAATTAATGTTTGTGAATGTTATTTAATACAAACACTTGATTGGTCATGTTTGTTCACTTCATTCATTGTGCATTAAATAATGTTAACATAAATAATGTTAACTTTTGATTTTAAAAATGTATTTTTAAATGAACCCCAAGGAGAATAATTGCGACAGTATATAGCCTAACTATTGTTAGGTCATTTTATCTATTGTTATCTAACAAATGTAATATTAATGTAGTGTTTTTAATACTACAGTTTCCATCTTTGTAACCGTGATATAAACTTTAATATATGTAAATTTAATCTAAATTAAGCTTTACCGAAATTGTTACCGAGAACCGTGGATTTTCACAGGTATTGGTACCGAATACTGAAATTTTGGTACCGTGACAACACTAGTAGCTCTGTTAGCTTGGTAATTTAGACAATAGGCTGTTGACAGAGTAACATTAACGTAGGTAATGGCTGTTATGTTATTTTCTTTTCAATGACGTTCCTTGTTACATGTTCATTGCTGGATTTATGGAAAAACATCAACCAATATTGCATATCCATAATTATTATAATGGATATAATTAAAGAATACTTACACTATAACGTAAATTAGAAGTGTAACGCAAAAAAAATGGATTTTTACACCTATTTTGAAATTTACTCGAATACAAATACAAATACAAATACTTTTCCCATCTCAACAAATACAAATACAGATACAAATACCGGCTGCTTTGCACACCCCTAATATATATATATATATATATATATATATAGCCTATATATATATATGTAAAAAGTGTTCAGTTCACTTACTTAAATTCTTTTAGTAAAACAGTTGCCTTAAAATTATTAAGTAAATAAACTTAATGCTTAATTGAAAAAATTAAGTTATGTGAACTTGACAATTCCACATTACTTAATTTTTTCGATTAAGCATGAAATTGATTTACTTCATAATTTTAAGGCAACAGGTTTCCTCAATTTTTTTTAAGTTAAGTCAACTGATCACTTTTTACAGTGATGTACATGTGTGTGTGTGTGTATAGGCCTTCTTTCTAATTTGTTTTATATATATTTTATACGATTAATGTCCTCAGACCTTGCGTTATATAGTGTGTGGTTTTAGTGGTGGTGAGGGATAATGTAATGTTATAAAATTTGACAAAATGAAGAGGAAAAAATCAAATGAAATGGCTAAGAATGTTGAAAATGTAGTGATCATTATTTTTATTTCAAAGAGGATTTTGTTAATTTTCTGTAATAGGCTATACTTCAATGTGAAATTTGATTAACTAAATTGAGTTAAACACCTGAATCGATTATTGCAGTATTTAATCTTCTAAATAATAATGTAGTTCAGTAAAAAAAAAAAAAAGATGGGTTTGCATGTTTGGGCTATGTAACCAGCAGTATGCCAGTAGTAAAAGTAATCAGTTAAAAGGATAGTTCATCAGAAATTCTGTCATCATTTACTCACCCTCAAGTTGTTCCAAACCTGTATGAATTTCTTTCTTCTGCTGAACACAAAAGCAGATATTTTGAAGAATGTTGGTAACCAAACAGTTGATGAACCCCACTGGCTTCCATAGTATTTTCTCAATTTCCCAGGTTTGGAGCAACTTGAGGGTAAGTAAACGATGACAGAAATTAAATTTGTAGGTGATCTATCCCTAAGCCCTCACAGCTATGCGCCACTTGATCTGAACACTAGAGGGCGCGGTCGAAGCATTATGCCGATGGCACCGGAGATGCGCCAGTGATGCTACATTTGAAGATCATTTTCTCTCCCTTTTATGTGAGAGATAAAACATAGGCCTATGATTAGGCCTTATTATTAATTATTAAACTATAATTAGTTTAATACATCGCGATCTATGAAACGTTTTATTTAAATGACAAAACCAATTAGTTTTAATCATATAGCCCACGGAACAACAAAACAGTTTTTAATTTCTTTCCTTCTGAGCAATGAGCAGCTGATGAGAAGGCCTAATGACTTAAATTGAAATAATTACATTAATTTAAATAAAATCACATTCAGTTTTCTCTTTAATTTATGAAAATGTTTAGCAGCCTACACTCATGCTTTTCCGCTCTTGTTGAGAAATATTTTGTGATTTAATTATACAAGCATCTTCTATACCTTTAATAAACAAATAGCCTACTCTTTCTTCAGAAAGCAAAACCTAATAATATTGTAAATATAGGCGTAATGATATGACGCAGCGCCTGAAAATAGTCCCCAGCTCGGTAACTTCTTCCAACGTGACCGGGACTAAGTTTGTCTAACCTATTAGACCTATTTTCAGGCGCTGCGTCATATCACTACGCCTGCTGCACTCATGGTACAGCCGCACAGTTCCTTGATTATTACGCTGGAATGAGAGTAGTTCCTAGCCATATAGGCTTAGAAAATCGCAACTTTTCATTTTCCGTCGATCTTAGTACACGGTTTAACTACAGAAGAGTCAAGTTTTAAATAGGAAAAATATTGAAACTCTTTGGTCATTTTGAAAGAAATGCTACTGGACTAATCAGAATCAATGATCTGTGCTAAGCTATGCTAAAAGTGGTACCGTCAGACCCGGAGTTCGGCTGAATGGATTCTAAAACGGTAAAACTCATCTGTTTAACTCTGGGGGAGATGTAAAATGAGCATATTTCCGAAAAAAGTGGAGTATCCCTTTAAGGCTATTCAATATAAAAGTTTATCAAAAACAAAGTTCTGTCATGAAACTCTAGATGGTTCAGGCTGATAGGTCCTTAACTCAATCTGCTTGCAATCATATTATTCTCTATATAGGGCACAGCTGATTGGTTCCTGCTGTATCAGTAGCCAATGAGCTCGCTGCTCAGCCTTCAAATACTGGTCAGCATTTGCTAGCAGTTGCAGCACACTTTCAGAAACCCTCCATCTTCCCCAGCTCCACCTGTATAGTTCTACTACGGGCAATTCATGTACGCTACATTGTACAGCAGCAGCATGACTTTCTTACTCGCAGCAGCGTATCGTGTATGTATTGGCAGTAGCAAGTCCTGTACTTTCTCTGCAGCAGTAATAACCAACAGCAGCATATAGCAGATCTATTCTGCCAAGAACAAACATATCAACGTTGTCATCGATTACCATGCCAAACACTCAGAGAGTTGTCATGACAGAACAGAAGTTGTATTGAAACTCAATAAGTGAATTAGTAGGCATCTATTTCTTGATTTGATGGTGCTGTAGTAGATCTACACATCTCTATGTAAAATGAATGGGGATAATAATAAATAAGCACTGGTTTTCATGCTGGTTCTGCTCAGAAGAAATTAATTGCAATGCCATTATATGCAATACATCAAATTAGATGATGTTTATTTCTGTATCTGGTTGATCTGAGTATAATATAAATGTCTTTGAAGAGGATGTGAACTGCATGAGTTATTATACTGTGTGCACTGTGTATTCTTCTTATATATATTTTACACCTGTGCTGTGTAAATATGTAACTTTGCGATTTTAACGCAGAGAACGATTAAATGATAAACACTACAAATGATTGTATGAGAATATAGGCTACTGTGTCCTCTCAGCTCTGATCTTACCAGATGCTCAGAACATCAATCACTAAAAACAATAGAATGTCATCTAATCCTTCAGGATGAATCAGAGTATATGGCCTCCTCACTACTGTACATCTGGGTCATTTCATGGGCGGGTGTTGTAAAATACAGTAGATGGTTGTGATTTCAGGATTTATTCTTCATTTCAGGTTAAAAGGGCCATTTGATCCCATTTTGCCTGGAATAGTAGCCCTGTCAAATATATTTGATTTCAGCACGGCCTAATAAGTGCAAGATTCTTCATAATATGCATAATATCCTGTGACAATTAGCATCCCAACAAATTTAATAGGGCCTAGGCAGATCACAGTTATTGCTAAATTTGATCTAACCACATTTATTTGAGATCAGAATAATAAGGGAAATTATATTGTGGTCATATTGTATTATTAATTATTAATTAAATAAATATTATTGATTTTAACAGCATTCTAGTAAATCATTGAGGCCTTTTTTAATTATAAATTGTATTATTATATTATTTAGGATTCTGGCTAAAAAAAAAAATCTTAGGTTTACACTGTAGGTGACATGAACAATTGCCATTATTTGTAATTAGAGCATATATTTTAACAACCTGCATGCAAGCAATAAACACTGTTCTAACGTTTGCGGTCAGTAAGATTTTAGTTTGTATGTTTTTGTGAAAGACATTAATGCTTTTATTCAGCAAGTACTCTTGTCTGTTTAAAAAAAGAAAAAGAATTGTTACTGCATTTTAGTACATTTTAACACATCTCGCTGTTAGTAAAATATGAACTGATTAAATGAGAGTATTAGACATGGTAGCTATTATCCATTAGCTGTATTATTTAATGTAAAAAATGGGCAGTTTGTGATTGTATCTTCATTTAGTGCATCAGTGTGTCTGGTTGAGTGAAGTGCGAGGAACCGGGAGGCCAGAGTGACAATAACAGCCTGATGGACTGACAGAGAGAATAGGCCCTTTAGTCACTTCAGTCTCCGATGAAAACATAATTCCTGCCTTCAGTCCCACACTGAGTTCAGACATTATTGAGCGATGACAGAGGCAGACCAAGCCATGAAGAGACGAGTGGGAAATCGTAAAAGCGGCTCATGTTTCTGCCTCCATAAAAAAGATTTGTTCAGCGCATTGAGATTGTGATGGATTTTCCCATGTTGTCCAGGACAGCTCTTTTTGTTTAAGGCTTCTGATAATGGCTCATTGTTTTGGCTGCAGTAGAGGCCCGTGGTGCGGGCGGCCCTGTGGAGATGCCAGGCTGCCCATTCACTCACCGGCAGCAGGCCGAAACGCATGGAGCGCAGCTCACCTGCATCAGGGGACTGAGGTAATGGGGGATCTCAACACTTTATGCTATTACATTGTTAAGACAATAAACATTACTGTTATTCCAGTCATTATTAGTTATGACTGAAGTTTTGATATGGCAGAAAAATGTCTGTTTTCCTTCCTTTCCAGGTGTTGAAATGGAGTGGATATGTGTTCCTCTTCTGCTTTTCAGTGGGATTCGTTTAGCTTTTACACAATTCAATGGATTCAACTGTGATCCAAACCACCACAGCAGATTCCCTGGTAAGAAATTTAGAGCCAGACTTTATATGTTGCAGAATGTAAACAATAATACACTACTGTTAAAACGTTTGGGGTCAGTAAGATTTCAGAAGTTTAGGGTCAGTAAAGAAATGAATACTTTTTTTCATTAAGGACGCATTCAATTGTTCGAAAGTTGACAATAAAGACATTTATTATGTTACAATAAAAAAAAGTCATTTGTATATCATTTGATAATAATAATCAGCGTATTAGAATGATTTCTGGAGGATCATGTGACACTGAAGACTGGGGTAATGATGCTGAAAATTCAGCTTTGCCATCAAAGGAATAAATGACATTTTACATTGTAATAATATTTCACAATATTACTGTATACTACTGTATTTTTTTATTCAGCCATGATGAGCTTTTTTCAAAAATAAAAATCTTACTGATCCCAAACTTTTAAACAGTAGTTTAAATAAATCACTTTTAAATAGTAAATAATATATTTTTTAAAACAATAACAACTATGTATTGTTCTATATAAATAATTTGTTTATTAATTCCTTAAATTAGAGAAATTTGTATTTTATATAGTGGGGTCCAAAAGATGGATTCTGCACTGGAAATCTGGGATTTACAATTTTAAACCTGGACATTTTAGGATTTTGAAAAATGTATAACAAAGAAATGTTATGATGTAAAATGAATAAGTATTTCTAGCTCCAAAAGGTCAGAGATGTTCTAACTTGTGGAGTTCATGGAGCTTGCCATTAAACCAAATACAAGTTTTTTTTTTTTTCATAGTTATTCTTTGCACTTAAATTGTCATGCTGATAATATAATAATAAACCCCACTGTGGAGATGCCATATCATTTACGTGTTGTGTTGTCTTTCCCTCAAGGCGACAGAGATATCAGTGTATACTGTGGTGTTCAGACAATCACACTAAAGATTAACCTCTGTCCTGTGCTGTACTCTGGATACACTGATGCCGACCTGGCACTGAACGGACGTCATGGAGAAGTCCATTGCAGAGGCTTCATAAACAACAACACTTTCCCCACAGCTATGCTCTTCAGTATCAGCCTGAGCACACTGGAGTCCTGTGGGAACACGCTGGTGGTAAGGGATACATTCACTTACACATTTATCATGGTATTATTGTCGGGTTTGGATATGTATGGTATATAATTAATTATGCAATACCATTGAACTGTGTATCTGAACTACCACCAGCTTCACCTTTGCTCAAGCTATTCTGTTTGTTTTAATACTGTATTACATATGTTGCGTCCCATAGCTCAAAAGGGATGCAACAAATGGGGGCTCGTCCGGGATTTGGAAACATAACTGATCTGGGATTTTAACTTGTGGTTTCACAGACAAGCCTTAAGATTAGTCCCAGACTAGAATGCATGTTTGAGCTGTTTTAACTGAAAGCATCTTGCACTGATATATCTTAAAGGGGTGGTATAATGCCCTTTTCACAAGATGTAAAATATGTCTTTGATGTCCCCAGAGTGTGTATGTGAAGTTTTAGCTCAAAATACCCCACAGATATTTTTATATAGCATGTTAAAGGCACACTATGCAAGATTTGTACCTTAATATAAAAGCTTCGAAATCATTTCGATGGTAAACGAACTCGTAGTAGGCCGCTGATAAAACCAGCAATGCAAGTTTGAGAGTTGGCGCCCCGACAAATCTCGCGAGAATCACGACTTGCTTTACGGCATGACGTCACATACATCAACAACATATGAAGCAGCCTCTATGGAAGACACCAGCACGCATTTCAGACGTGAATCATGGCAGAGTCGACGAAGAAAACGAAGAAAGCACGGTCGGAAGAGTGCAGAGACGGCTCTGCGTGAGTGGGATTTACGCGACTCTAGGGGTCGCTGTTTGAGAAAAACGGAAACTGCATAGTGTCCCTTTAAAGTTGTCAGTTTTTGAGGGTTAGCAAAAACGCACCGTTTTTGTGTGTTTCTTTAAATGCAAATGAGCTGCTGCTCCCAGCAAGAGTTTCAAAAACTTTTAGCCTTTTCATGTTCAAACCGGAGTCAGAAAGATGGAGACTCAAAAAGAAGTGACAACATTTCTGAATGGTTAGTTGATGAATTTATGTAGCTTATGTGTAGGTATCTTCTAGTCATTGATTAGCATATTCTGTTTTGATAATCTATAAATCATGTTCCGAGGGCGGGGTTTATGTAAATTTTTAGGGTTAGTGATGTCACTAACCCGGGAGGAAGCTCGTGTAGTCCCTACCAGCCGTTTGTTGTAGTCCTTAAAAAGCTATTTCTTTAAAAGCAAATTTCTTCCTTTGCTTTGAACTTTGAGCGTTGTAAATTTACAGATGTTGTTTATGCTCAAACAGCAACATTACACACTAACTAAAGTTAGAAAAGTGAAATCATAATCAACCACCCCTTTAAAATAGGTTATAGGTAATCAAGTTTTTTCTAAGGCATGTTTATAGAAGCTATTTTAATGTCCTAATCGAAAGCCTAATCCTGGCTTAATCTAAGCCCCGTCTGTGAAACCGGCCCTAATTTTTAACCTTAAAAACAAAACAATTTGATTCACCTATACTGAAAATAAAATGTACATTTAGGTAACATATTTTAATCTATCTGTGTTCAGGTTTCTACAACTCAAGGTTTCAATGCTTATGGGAACATCTCTATGGTGCAGATGGGGAATATATCGGGCTACATTGACACCCCAGACCCTCCGACTGTCATCAGTTACCTGCCAGGTCTGCAGTATAAATTCAGCTGTAGTTATCCTCTGGAGTACCTGCTCAACAACAGCCAGCTGGCATCGTGAGTTAGTTATTTCTAACGTGACAACCTACTTCTCTCTTTTATGGTTCTACAACTATTTAAATCCAAGTAATAAGTGATTTGCTGATATTTTCTGCTGTGAACACACAGTGTTAATGTCTTGTTCTGATCTCAACCTCCTTTACCAGCTCATCTGCTGCAATATCAGTGAAAGACAACAATGGCACTTTCCTGAGCACACTCAGTTTGGTGCTTTACAATGTGAGTGATCTCTGTAGATCATAAAATAAAACACATTTTAAAGTATGGGTGTGTAAAGCAATAAAATAAATATTTATCGTACATTTGTTTTTCCAAAACTATATTTTCATGAGTTAATTAGCGGTTACAACTTTTTAAAATAAATTCTTCTTTTATTAAACTGTATTTATTTCAATTTTTAATGTTTATGATTGTATACTAAATATTAATGAAAATATAACAAATGTAATTATGATATTTGGCTTAAGAGTATAAACAATTTCCCCTTAGGATCTATTATTTTCACTTTCATATTGTAAACGTGTACAGAAATGTGTTTGTAGTTCTCAAAGTTAAATTAAAACGTAAAAATGGCATGTTTGTGTAATGAAGAATGGCTTAGACCGCCATTACAGTATAGCTAATTTTATTTCTCATATTTTACAGGATTCAACATTCAGTCAGTTGATCTCTATACCGATGTCTGGCCTGTCCTTGAAAACTCGTGTGTTTGCTGCAGTTAAAGCTACAAATCTGGACAAGAGGTATTTCATGCAGAGAAATATGTTTTTAAATATTATTAAAACACTATTAATTTTTTACATTTATTTCATATCATAATGTTTTAGTTTTCTTGTAAAGACAGGTTACTAGAATAAATTGTGACATATTACTAGTATAAGTAAAACTGTGAGATTTTGTGAGGCTATTCTCTTCTTGGGTAACTATTCAGATCATGAGCCCCTATTAACTCATTCTTTTTACTTCTTGAGATTAGAGATTCAATCCCCATTAATAGCAGAAATGGCTGTGTTTTCCCCACAGGTGGAATGTTCTGATGGATCACTGTTACGCCACCCCCTCTGGGAACCCTAATGATGAGATACGCTATGACCTTTTCTTTGGGTAATTTAGTATTTTCTGAAATTATGTGCGCATTAACTCGGTGAGTCCTCATTACCTGCTCAACTGACTACAATTCAATGCACAAAGGCCTTTTAGAGGAAATGATTTGTGTGTGTATGAGTGTGTGCGCGTTAGTGTTTGTTTGGGTATGACTGAAGATAATCGGTTTATCAGCAGATCTGATGTTTAAAGAGGCTTTATTTTTGGTGGTGGGGGTTTAAATAGGTGCTACAAGGATCCACAGACAACTGTTTTTGAGAATGGAAAAAGTCAAATGGGCCGCTTTGCATTTGAAGTCTTCCGTTTTGTGAAACATAAGAACCAGAAGATGTCCACCGTGTTTCTGCATTGTGTCACAAAGCTGTGTCGAGCAGATGACTGTGGAATACTATTGCCGGTAAACAGTCTTGGATGGTTAATAATGTGTTTTAGGTGTCTTAACTGAATGAGAGCACTGACTGTAATACCTCTCATGGCAGATCTGTGGAAATCGCAGGAGGAGAGACACTGTGGATGAACATGCAGTATCAGGTTCATCCTCAGGGGATGCCGTCATAACCGCAGGTCCCATAATCACTAGGAGTGGTAAGAGCCCTCAATCTCAGCTTTATAGTCTGTTTCATGCACAAAAAAAAAAAAGATTTACTTACTTTCTAAGTTTTTGTTATTGTTATAAGTAAATGTAACTATTAATGGTATAAAAGTTAGTAAAATATTGTGCTGCTTCATATTTTTCTGGGACTGTGATACATTTTTTTCAGGATTCTTTCATAAATAGAAAGTTCAGCGTTTATTTGAAATAGAAATATTTTGTAACATTATTTAATGTCCTGGCTGAGGTATAAATAAAGATACAGTGTATATATACAGACATTGAATAGTAATATTTCAAAGTCATATAAAGCATATATTTTCATTTCTGTCTTAACATCAGCTTATAATATATGTCTGAGACACAAGAGATGCAGACAGTCTCACAGACCTCAACATTTGGTACACAAGGAATGATAATACCAACAATCAACAGATAATTTTTCTAAGCACGAGAACAAAATCAATAACATGGTGTAACCAAACAGTAAAACCATGCAACCTAGTTAATTAGTCGTGCCACAGTGCATAAGTAAGTAGATTTACATATTTCTACACCTTTGTATCTTTTTTTCCCTCTCAATAACAAAATAAACACTAAAAAATAACAGCAGTTAAGAAAGCATCTGATTATAGCAATGTGGATATATTTGCACAAGGCACAATTCACTGGCATCATGTTGAAAGATGAGGTAAATACAATTACACTGTTATGATAACTAAGATGAAACTATAGACTTGTAAACGTTACATCCTTTTGATTTTCCCGGCGAAACCGACCCGAGTCCTTCACATAAAACATCAATCTACAGGCTTTCATAGACAATCTAAGAAGTCGGGGAAGGTCTTGTATTATACAAGTTTAAGTTTCATTGCAAGCTGTTCATACACTGAAAAAAATGATTGGCTGAATTTAATAAAAAAAATTATGCACAATTGCACAATTGATTTTAGCTACATTTAAACAAATGCATTAAGTTGAACTATAATTTATTAAGTTCAACTTAATGCATTTGTTTAAATGTAGCTAAAATCAATTGTGTGCAACCACTTACCATAACATTTTTATTAAATTCAACAAATCATTTTTTTTCAGTGCACATTGGCAAAACAAAAAGTGATTAATATGAAAATTCATACACATAGCACTTTTAAAGCATGAAATCTTGTATGCTTTATTTATCTTGTGTGTTTTCTGCAGATGAAACTCCAACCAACAACTCGCAACCCGGTAAGATTTTCTTTTTTAGGAGGTCAAGAAAGTGTAACTAGCCTACTAAATGTTTTTCATTAGTAGACGTCCCCACCCCCACACACTCACACACACACCACCTTGTCCTTTCTGTGAGACATCAGCTTTGTTTTCACAGTGAAACAATGGACACCAGTGTCAAATTCCATGACAACCGCGGTAGCCATTTACAGAAACATCTTGTCTGTGTTTTTGACCCCCATTCCACCCCCACAAACCCCTGCTTACCCCCATTCACCCCTCTCTGTGCTTCTGCAGTGAGCAGTTCCTCCAAGCACCTGAATGCTGTGACCAGTGCCTTGATATCGGGTTTGGTTGTGCTGGGTGTGACGAGCCTGGGCCTCTTCATGCTCTCCCTCAGGCTGCTCAGGAAGCCCAGCCCTTCTAGTCTGACAGGAGTCTGGAACCCCAGCTTCAGATGACCTTCATTCTCAGACCATGAGTGCATTAAATTATGTCAACAATATTTGGTCATATTCCTATCATTGCATTTTAATCAGATCCTCAGTGCTGCTTTCTTATGTCCCAAAATTGGCATTGGGCTGCTTTGTCAAACATGTTTCTCTATCTGATAATATATGAATCTAATAGTCCCTAATAATATCAATGTTGAAAACAGTTGTTCTGCTTAATTTTTTTTTATTTTTTTTGATGAACAGAAAATTCAAAAGAACAGTTTTTGTTTGAAAGAAATCTTTTGTAACATTATAAATGTATCTGTCACTTTTGATCAGTTCCTTGCTGAAGAAAAGTATAATTTTTTCTTCTTAAAAAAAATAAATCTTACTGACTCCAAAATGTTAGTGTATAAATGTACATTTTAAAATACCTCAGTTTGTTACTTTCTGTTTCAGGGTCTGTGATCCTTTATGTCTTGAAGTGCAGAGCACAAAATAAATGTAACCAACCTTATTTCACAATTTTGTTCATTTGTTTTTGATTTGTGGGATATAGTACAGTTTAAATTATTTTTAGATGTATATTTTATGGTGTGTTTTTTTTTGCACAAGGTGCCATTATAACCTGTTTCACATTTACTTTAGCTCTTTTAATCAAATTGTATATATGTACAACCTGAGATTTTGTCAACTGCATGTAATGGACATTTTTAATATGTGATAATATAAAAATGTATCCAAATTTAGCTCCTTTTTGGATCATTTATCTGCATTTTTATCAGTTTTCAACATTTTCTTTGTGTACCTAAAATCGCACAGCCTTTTCTTATTCAGCCACAAGAAATGACATTTAACAAAGACACAAACCACCCATTTAATTCCCATAGTGCCACCGTAGATCTCCACAATCTGCATCATTTTTCAACATAATCCCAGATTACTGCAGTGAGTCAAAAGCCAGAAAATATCTGATCTAGTGCTTCCCCCTCTCACTTCTTATCTTATCAAAACAAGAGCAAAGACCTCGGCGAACATATTTAACTGACTACGTCAAGGCCATCATCATATTATGATGAGGTCTGTAACATTTCCCATGGTTTTGTGTCGTTGACAATAGAAGAAGGCCAACACCCAACACTCTGATTTGACTCGAATCAGAAAATTGTTGTCCTTCCCAGGTAGCTCAGCTGACAGGTTCATATTACAATTCCATTGGTATTTCCTGTGATTTTTGTACCTCATTTTCACATTAAACGCAACCCAATTTATACCACCAACTGGCCAGTCACATATTTCACCTCATTCGCTGTTGGCATGCTACAGATATGAAGCACAACAAGAATCCAGAAATGATTTTGCCGTTTTGAAACTCTAGTATTTACTATTCGAAAAGCTTCAGAATTACTAAGTCAGTATAGAGTCCCATGTTACTTTGGACCCCATTACCTTTCATTGGACAAAGAAAACTGATTTTTTTTTTTACATTTCTATAAAATGTATATTTACTTCACTTACTGACTTAATACTTTATGTGTACCTTTAAGGGAAAAGTTACCCACATCAATAACAATCACACAGTCGTGTCCTTTGCACTAGAGTTTAACAGCCATGTAGCCAAATGAACAAAATAATTTTTATAGCAGTTGTATCTAAACCTTGGGATACGGAAACGTCGAATTCTAGATAAAGCATTCAAACCACTTCAATCTGGTCTTCGTATCCCAAGGTTTAGATATAACCGCCATAAAAATTGTGTTCCACAATTAATTCTTCAGCATATCCCTTTGACAATCATTGTCACAACCATCAAATAGGTTATTATGAAACATCACTACATGTGTGATTTCATGCAGTGTCCATCAAGACTTTCAGGTTACAAACCTCCAAAAAGGTCATAGGTTACACTGACAGACTTGTACTTTTAGGTCCAAAGAGAAGATGAGACCTATTGTGTGCTTCTTCAATGGAATTTGTACCAAGTACGTTAAATGACATGTTGATATGTTTCAGGGTGTACAAAATGACAAAGACAGTGGTCATTGTTTATGGTCTAACTTTAAAGGTGATGTGTAAGGTTTCAAGTTTTGCCTCAAGGTAATGGTACCTTATCCACAAAAGTGAATTGTTCTGGAGAACTCAAACAACCATACCAAATGGCAAATGACCTTGTTTTGGTCCAATCCAGCGGAAACTAACTTTCTGCACACACACACATATATATATATAAAGCACAAACTGAAGCCTGTCAGAGTCAATCCAACAGGGACTTTGAGACGATAACGAATCTTTAGCAGTAAGGATAACTTCAGGAGCTCTTCAAGATTTTCTCTGGGGTGCTGAGAGTCATACGAAGGTTATCTTTGGACATTGATGAAGAGCAGATCTGACATGGCTCTACTCGGCCTCTTGATTTTGGGCGCGCTGGTTCAAGGCAACCTTGCTCTTACTTCTAGTGAGTGTGGAGCTTCCCTCAGGCGTCCAGGTAATACCCTGCATTTTTTGTCTCCAATGATTATTGTGGGCTAATTGCTTTTAAACAAACTAAAAAAAGTGTTATAATAGCCTACATCAGGGAACTTGTCTTTGTTTTACAGAGTACACCGACATCGCAGTGTATTGTGGGACTGAATCTATCAATTTGGCAATCCAGGTTTGCCCGGTCATTTACACTGGCTATAACGAGTCCTTGTTGATTTTGAATCAAATGGCAAATGACCCGTTGTGTCGGGGAACACTGGATGCGACTGCGACTCCTCCGGTCGTGCGCTTCACCTTTCCGCTTAGACAATTGGACGCCTGTGGCAGCATCTTCCTCGTGAGTATTACTGCATCTTAAACTGCATTGAAAAAAGTTTAAACCAAACTGATCTTGCAGTCTGAGAAGTTGAGAAGTGCCCAAGCTAGCAAACCATTGTGGTTACCAACAGGGGGCAGTGTTACTCCTACTCTCATTAAAGGGATAGTTCACCCAAAAATGAAAATGTTGTCATCATTTACTCACCCTCAAGTTGTTCCAAACCTGTATGACTTTCTTTCTTCTGCTGAACACAACAGAAGATATTTTGAAGAATATGGGTATGCAACAATTGATGGACCCCATTGACATCCATAGTATGGGAAAGAAAATACTATGGAAGTCAATCAACTGAGATTCTTCAAAATATCTTCTTTTCTGTTCAGCAGAACAAAGAAATTCATTCAGGTTTGGAAAAACTTGAGTGTGAGTAAATGATGACAGAATTTTCATTTTTGGGTGAGCTATCCCTTTAAGAGCATCATTTAGTTGAATAGTAGTCAAAACACTCTCTGTATTTCGTTCTCTCTCTGTGCAAGTCTTTTTCATTTTACTGCCTCACTTTCTAGACCACCAGCGCTCCAGGCACCGGGATCTTCTCGGACTTCTCTAACATCCAGACGGTCAACATCAGTGGGGTGGTCAGATCTTTCGACCCCACATTAGGAACAGTGACCTACAACGCTGAGCTGAAGTATTTTTACTCCTGTGCATATCCACTCGAGTACCTGGTCAACAATACACAAGTTGATGTGTAAGATCTTTTAACTCTCTTAATAGATTAATCCTGATGAAATAATAATAATAAAAAATCTTAAACCAGCCATTTGGTCTCCCAGTCTAGTCATTTTAGTCTGACTTTTTTTAGTCTCAATCAGCTAAAAGGCTTAGGCCAGTTTACATATTTACATAAACATAAGCAAGGTTCATAGACTTTAACTTTTGGACTGAAACACATACATTCTGACATACACTACTGTTAAAATACTTTTATTCAGTAATGATGCATTCAATTGATCAAAAGTGTATTTATATACTGATTAATAATGTTACAAAGGATTTAAATTTCAAATAAATGCTGTTCTTTTGAACATTCCATTAATCAGATGTTTAAACGTATAATTGTTTCCATAAATATCTTAAGCAGAACAACTGTTCTCAAACTTGATAATAATAAGAAATGTTTCTTGAGCAGCAAATCTGCATATTAGAATGATTTCTGAAGGATCATGTGACACTGAAGACTCAGTAATGGCTGATGAAAAATCAGCTTTGCATCACAGGAATCAATTTAATTTTAATATAGTATATTCAAATAGAAAACAGTTATTTTAAATTTGAATAATATTTCACAATATTACAATTTTAATGTATTTTTAATCAAATAAATGCAGCTTTGCTGAGCATGAGACAAAATCGTACAGACTCCAAACTTTTAAACAGTAGTGTATACAGTATTAAACATCTGAAAATGCAGCTTGTTGACAGTCTTAAATGAATAATTATCATAACCAAATGTTAGAATCCAAGAAAGCTCTTGTAAAATGGAACCTTTCCTCCCTCTACAGGTCATCCTCCTCCATTGCAGTGAAGGACAACAACGGAAGCTTCATCAGCACTTTAAGCATGCAGCTCTTCAAAGTACAAACACACACACACACACAAAAAAACTTTTCCCAATTTCCAAAACCTGTAGCTTTTTCTATTCTCCGCCAGTTTTCTGTCCCTGAACCCGTATTTTAATTGTGCCTCTAGGATGTAAACTACACCGCTCCGCTCGTTATCCCATCTGTGGGCATTGAGCTCAGAACCAAAATCTATGTGCAGGTCATAGCAGCAAACTTGACTTCACAGTGAGTAACATTTGCTGATGTTTCTTCAAAGAAATGCCTCTGTTAGTTTATGTAGAAATGGACTGATTCTGTCCTCCTTCTCCACAGGTATCATGTTCTGCTGGATCGATGCTACGCCTCTCTCTCAGCCCTACCCTCCAATTCAACCTTTTTCAATCTTTTTGTGCCGTAAGTCATGTTAAACATATAAATTATTTTATATTTTTGATTATCTATATTTGTCAAATTATTATTTTTTAAACTAATCATTTTAAGAATATTTCATTAATTAGAATTGTGTTTTACTTCAAACCTAAAACACAACTCGTAATACGGAAAATGTCTTCTTATCAACCGGGCACTGGCCCCTGTTTGTACAGGGTTTACTTAGAGTGTGTAACATACTTGAGATTTACCTTTTCTCAAAAGGTGCTCGAAGGATCTGTTCACCACCATGTTGGAGAATGGAAACAGTCAGAAGGCTCGCTTCAGCTTCCCAGCTTTCCGCTTTACGGAGCAGCAGAACCAGACCATTTCCACCTACTTCCTCCACTGCATCACCAGGCTTTGTGAAACCAGCACCTGCGCCCAGTTCAAGGTACAAGCTCTCAGACTGGGGGGTCTTAACTGAATGAATAGAATGTTCAAATAAGTGTAAGGCAAGCCATTTTGACTTATATTCATTCCCAGGATGTGAATTCTTGATATCAACAATTCAATTTTAGTAAGAATTGTATTTCTGATATGTGAAAGTGACATTTTAAGTAGTAAGAAATCAATTCTTGATATCAACAGGCAGCCTATGGTGACATTTAACTATTGAAAATACAATTACAAGATTTCGTATTTCTGCGAGTGATGACTTCATTGTTGATATCAAGAATTTTTACTATTGGAAATGTAATTCCTGATATCAAAAATTGCCATTGTTACTAGTAGACATCTAATTCCTGAATTCCTATAATATCAAGAATATAGTGAAAATTAAATTGTTTATATCAAGAATTCATATCCTGGGAATGAATACAAGTCAAAAAGGCTTACCTTAAAAATGTGTCCTGCTGTTTTGTTTAACCCTCATTCCCTCTTCATTGATCAGCAATGCAGGAGGAAGAGACGGGACATACAGACAACGACAATTACAGATGGCCTCTCAGACACCACCCTCATCACCTCAGGACCTATTAGGACTCGAGCGGACACCCGTATGGCTCTCTTCTACTTGATTCTTGTCATAGTTTAATATACTGATGGAAAAAAAAATGAAGAAGCATAAATGTAGTCAGATATTAACTCATAATTGTTCTTTCTTTCAGCTCTTACTACTAAAGAAGGAGGTAAGTCTCCCTCATCAATGCAGTTCATTTACAGAAGAGTGCCAGCAATCAAGTCATTTTGGTAATAACGTGCTGTCTCGTGTATTCCTCTACAGCCCTGAGCAGTGCACAGAAGGACAGTGGTAACGGGGCGTCTGTAGGACTGGGCATTGCTCTGGCTGCCCTCGTCGTCGTGGGCACCATCGCTGCCCTCATGGCCGTGTCATTTTACCGCAAACTCAGGATGCTACGTTAACTGTCTGTGATCCCAGAGAATAAAACAGCGCTGGTGGAGGTGGGAACTGGGGACACATAATATCTTATTATTACTTGACTTTTTAAAAGAAAAACTGTCAGCATAGCAGACAACACAATTGCCATTTAAAATGCAAATATTGCAACCAAAAAAAAAATATATATATATATATATTATTTAAAAATCGCTGAATTTATTCATTCATCTATGAGCTATACATTTTAAAGCAAAATATGTACAGAATAGGCTGAAGCATTTGATGTAAGAAAGAGAATTACACAGGGAGCAATTGCAAACAAGTGATTTTTGTGAGGATAAAACGTATTTATCATAATGGATCTGTGCTAAAGTTGTGCCACATTAAAGCTGCATTGAAGGCCAGGTTTAAAAGAACAGGTGAAAGAAGACATGCTTCATGAAGTTATCATAACTGCTGCATGAAGAGCCTTGCTTTGATTTAGCACACTTGTATCATATTAATGTGGAAGGAAAGTGTCGTTTTGGAAAAGGGATTACAGGCATGCTTATTTTATTTTGGATACTTCAACTTATGTAATTCAGACAGTTGATCTTGTGGAACCTGTTTGTTGTCAAGAATCACATTGTTTCTGAATTGTATTTTTTACTCTTATTGCATGCAGTGTCATTAATAAAGGCTTGTAGCATTGTGAACATTTTTGATGATTTCCTCTCGTGTTAACACGCAACACCACTAGAGGGAGCCTCACTATTTGAAAAAACAACAACAACACACAGCGACCTTCCATAGACAGAATAATATTTTAGTCGTGTTGCAAAAGTGATGTTTCTTTCTGGTTATCTTAAAGAAAATTTTACAAAGCACTTTTCTAGGTTTAAGGCTCCCACATCTGAGGCTTAGACCAAATAAAGTCTAGTGGTGTCTCAAAACAAGTGGCCTAGGCTAGCCTACATGATTTTTTTTTACGTACTACTTACATATATGCCATATGGCTACTTTATAAATATAATTTCGTTTCTGCATGGTTTCAGTAACTACAAAAGTTATTCAAGGTTTGCATTTTCACAAAGCGCCAATGTCGCTGGTTAAACGCTAGTAAACAGACGTCGCATTCGACTGTGAAGGGAATGGCCATATTCCCGTAATTGGAAAATGCTGTTTGGCGATTTACTCTTCCGATTATTGTGTTAGTGAGGACAATTGTTTGATTATTGAAGTCTATGTAAGCAAAGCTCTTGTTTCAGATGAAAGCACAATAGTCATATTTTCCAGTAGGCCTACAGCCAACTCTCTATTCACTGTGGTAAATGAAAAAGTGTAAATTACTGTTTGTTCATTTCATACCCCCCAATTAATTTTGTGAAAAGCATTTAGGGGAGCATTTTTTTTTTTTTTTTTTAGATTAGATTTTAAAGGATTCCTTGCTCTAATGTCAGAGCCACTGCATATTAAAAATGTATATGGTGCTAAGTAGGTCATGATAAATGCACCGAAAAATTACTTTCATTATATGATGATGGGGATAGTTAATACGTGAGAATAATATATGAGGAGGGACAGTGCCAGTGGGGTATGAGAAGTAAATACGCCAGTCCTCCATTGGGTAAAACTCGAATTAATGTGAGAGTTGGGTTTCATCAGAACAATACCTGAGAAATGGGAACCTCTGCTACAAGACAAAAGGGCTCTTCAGAGGATGCGGGTGTGGCCTTATTAGTTAGAAAGATGACTAATTTCAATTGCAACGCAATGTGCTAATTGCAATGGCTAAAAGTAATCTGTGAGCGGTGATTTATTGTGTCATAATGGAATTCTCTATGATGCAATTTAATGTAATGTTAAATTGCATGGCAGGGTTAAACTAATTAATGGAATAGATATATTTAAAATAGACAAGTAATGTCATTTTGGGAGATGGAGTTTGCAAGAAATTACCAGACAGGAAAGGAAGCATCAAACATTTATGCACTGTACCATATCTAGACAGATGGGCCTATCTATCTCTGGAGACTGTGGGTAAAACATTAGCAGCGAATGAAACTCTCAGTCTAGATACAGTGCAATATTACTTTGATGTTGGGATATGCTTTTTTTTAATAATGGCAATTGTTTTTTTTCTCAGAGGAAATGGGAAAATTAGCTCAGGAAAATTAACTGTTTTAACCGAACAAAAAATCTGCAGATGGAGAGTGCTAAATAACAGTGTGAATGAAGAGTTACAATTTTCCTGAAAACAGCCCACATTTTAAAAACTTTACTTTAAGCATGATTTTAAAGGATTAGTTCACTTCAAAATGAAAATCACAGTAATGGAAGTCAATGGGGTTCATCAACTGTCTGGTTACCGACATTCTTCAAAATATCTTCCTTTGTGTTCAACAGAAGAAAGAAATTCATACAGGTTTGAAACAACTTGAGGGTGAGTAAATGATGACCGAATTTTCATTTTGAAGTGAACTGTTCCTTTAAGAGGAAAAAAAAACTAAACTTTTGAATGGTACACTCTCAAAAAAAAGGTACAAAAGCTGTCACTGGGGCGGTAACCTTTCAAAAGGTACACCTTAGTATCTAAAGAGTGCATATTAGTATCTAAATGGGTTTTTCAAAGGGGTACCATCCCAGTGACAGCTTATGTACCAAAAGTGTATTATAATTTTTGTGTAAATGCATTTATGTGCCTCTGTGCAGCATGGTATAATGTACCTTTTCATTGTTACCTTTTCAATGTAAAAATGACATTACTCAAATTCAGCTAGGGACAAATGCCTTTTAAAGCATTAAAGATTCGCACCACAGTCTCTGCAATAATTTTATATTACAAGACACAAAGTTATGATGATGGCTAGATCACTAATATTGCAATCACATTCCGCAATGCAGAAAAACTGGTAGTTGTGTAACACTAACAGGCTTGTTGGAACATAATGTCTACCAATTGGTATTTACAGTTATGAACAACACAGGAAATGCCACAGATATTTTACAGACCAGACCCTTTTCTTTTTGATCATTGCTTTGATTTTGGACACCAGCAGCATGTTTTACCAGTGGAATGCAGGGCCATTTTTACACCCTCTGACCCAGATACAAAGGAGAGTTCAGGGCTGAAGCGCCAGACCGTGCCAGCAGTAGGGGATGGGACGGTTGAGTGAGTCCTATAGCAGACCCCCTGCTGAGCACAGACCAGCCCCAGCCACACGTCTCTCGACCTGCTCCAGCTGTAGAGGTGCTGCTCATCTTTCATAATTCATTACAGGGGCCGAGACACAAAGCAGGCTGCCTGGAGGCTGCGCTATGATGTAAAATGTGCTGCATTATGCATAGGATATGTTATGTTCTCTGCTTCAGACCGAGCAAAGGTCTGCCCTTTGAATCACTGAGTGATTGGCAAAGAGGGCAAATGTCAATGTGTATTGTGGTGACCCGAATGATTTGTGAAAATGCTCCTCACAAATTACACACCAGGTCAGCATGAAACTGTCACCGCATTGAAATCTACGCAAGGACGGACATGCTAACAAAAATATGTTTGAAGAACTATTTGCTAATGTTCCCATTAAGTTATAACATTACAAACGTACAGTTTTTTTTAAAGAAATGGTTTAAAAATGTTTTTTTCTTGGTAATGCGAACTTTAGGGGAACTCCGGTCAATTTTAACATTGAGCTCATTTTTTTGTACATTTGGAGTGCTGTCAATACAGAGAACAACGACAAAAATCGGTGTTGCCTACACCGAGTTATTCTATTTAAAATTTGCACCCTATTGACTTCAATGGGGCAAGTAGTAAGCCTGCTTTTTAGCCTCTTAACATCCTTTAAGTGTCATTACAAGTGCACAGAAAATGTGAGTGATTCCTTCCGAGTGAACACGGGTGGATCTGACTGCAGTAGATGTTAGAGATATTAATAAAAATGAAGTTAATTCAGCCAGCGCTCATACCTTTGTTTACATCCTGTTTTCGGTGGAAGGCCATAGTAATCGATTGTCGAGTTCACGCGCATAGGTTTAGTACCTATGATCACGCGCGTGAACTCGACAATCGACAAAACATAAATGTGACTAGAATTGCCACCCCGGTTTTGAGTGACTATGGCAGGAGTTATTCACCAAATATTAAAATTGCTCAGCCTTCATAATTAATTAGTATTTTCACTGAAAATATTTTTTACCCCTCAGCGTAGGGGGCGTTTTACCCCACAAGCTATGAGTTTTTAAAAAAAAAAATTAATTTTTAAAATATAATTATATTCCTTATAAATAATATATGAACTCAAACTACAGACTTAACTATTCATCTATCATACATCACTGCGATATCCTGCAGAACAATATTCTCTTAAACACTTATTTACTAGGCTAATATCTGAAAATTATAGCATTTACCATGTAATCCTCTTCTCTTCAAATGTGTCGCTGGTGTCAGCTTCTCCATAGAGATTTGTATATCCCCGTTATCAACGTAGTGCATAGCAACAGTAAAAATGTATCTTGACTACTTTTAGTGGTTATTTTGGGAAAAATACTTTTTATATACCTTTTACTTTTTATCATTTTGCAAACATCATGGGAATGTCACTTTTAAATGTTCTCTGAACCTTCTGAAACAAGTAGCCTAACGTTTGAAAAACATTAGACAAACGTCAAACTAAAACTTTTCTAAAAAAAAAAAAAAAAAAACAGTTCCATGACCACGATAATGATTTTGTGCTAACGTTTTGAGAACATTAGGCTATTAAAGACCAGATAACTCTGAACGATCGTTCTATTAACGTTACTGTAAAATGTTTGTTTCAAAACTTTGACTTTTCATTGTATGAACTAGAGATGCACCGATACTACATTTCTCCGCCAATACGATTATTCAGAATCAGAATGATGACCAAGAATGCCAATATCGATAGTTTAAAATTTTCTTAATAAAAAAAAAAAAAAAAAAAAAAATAATGCTGTAAACTACAGGAACTATATACTATATTCAACTGCTATTCATATTACACTCAAATAAAAAAAAATAGTAGTCCTAATTAGTGGCCTAATTAATAACCTAACTCCTAACACTAATTTGTAGTAGCCTCTCAGTTGCAATAGTTTTCGTAAGCACGTAGCTATCTTCCTGGCAAATTTATTCAAACACGCACAGGCCTATATAGGCCCTAATTAACAGTAAATAAACACCTCTCCATTGTTTTTTATAGCTATAGTGACATTTACTTTCCTGAGGTAAAAGTTCACAAACTGTTTTATTTGCATCTTTCCGCGGTTGAAACACAGATTGAGTGATTACATGAGACATGATCTTTCAACATACCTTCTGTTATTCATGTACGTTTTTCGAGATATAGCCTGTCTGAAAGTGGAGGAAAAGACTCGCGATCGAAACTGCCGCGTAACTGAGGCGTTATAGATCTGTACGTCACATTTAAGAGAGTTAAAACGGCAATCATTGTTTGAATTTGGTAATAAAATATACAGATTTTTAAGGATGAGACTGTTCTTATCATAAGTAACAAAGTAACATAAGTAACAAAGCTCTTTGCGATTATTGGATGGGAGGCGCGCAACAGTTAATGTTTGGTGTAGGGAAAAATCCTGGCAATCCTGGCTTCAGGGTGATATAAGGTCAAATAGAGCCTGCTTTATTTATTTTTTTACTTGCCCTAAATTCTTCACACACAGTATGAATTGCAGGCCGACCAGTTTGCACCTTTTTGACTTACAAGAATCAGGATATCCGGCCCTGATCATCGTCTGTTTTTAAACAATCGACCAATGGTTGATATAGTGAAAATAGCTTTTATCGGCCTATGCCGAGCCCTATGTTCCCACAGCCCTATGTTCCCACAAATGGCCTACCCCTGACCCCACCCCTAAACCTACCCGTAACTGGGGTTTAGACAAATCGTAAAAAAAAAAAAAAATCTTAGAAATGTGGGAACATAGGGCCGTGGGAACATAGGGCTGTGGGAACATAGGGCTGACCCCCGATACGTCGGTGCATCTCTAATATGGACAAAACCAGTTGAAACATACTTTGAAATATCTTCTTTTGTGTCCCAAAGAAAATATTAAGTCACAGGTTTGGAATGAGGGTGAGCAAATGATGACAGATTGCCTTCAGGCAAAAGTGGCCTACATCCAGTTGGCTTCTTTTTCCTGTAAGTAACATTCTTTACATTAAATTAGTCAACTATACTGGGGTGCGTTTCCCGAACAATGTAACTCCCTCCTTAACTAACAAATTTAGCTAGTCACAACTGTTTCCCGAAACAATATTGTCACAAATTTGTGGTTTAACCATGTTGGTTAATAATGTCACGCAGGTGGTGGAGTAATAACTTCTTATAATGAATCCGTTCAAGATCTAATTAATGCTGGATTTTGCTATCAATTGCGGATATGGCATCTGAGGACTTTTTCTAAATTTTTCAGTTATTTTGCTTTATTTCCAGATTGAATCATAGGCTCGTTCTTACGCACTAGAGCTCTACTAAAAGAGAGAACAAAAAGACATACATTTTTATATATCTAAAATTAAAGATATAGATTGTCTTGAACGTCAGCTTGCTTATTTTGCTAAGGGTTTATTAAGCCCACGTCATGCAAACAAGAAACTATGCTTCTAACCACTGCTCGAGAGCTGTCGTTCCAACCACCCAACTTTGCAATGCTGTTTGCGAACGTTTGTTGGAACTATAAGGTTTTAGCAAAACACAGAGTCGTTGAACTATGCTGAGAACGACGGAAGTTGCAACCATAGTTGGCTAACAATGCTTTCGGGAAACGCAACCCTGCATAGTTCTGAGCGGTAGCATGCAGTCATTATGAGTCACTCAATACATGTCTTACCAGTTCACAAAGTGGCTTAGACACTCTTTTATTTTGAGGAGTGAAGGGATCTGAGCCCTTTGAGTCAGCGACAACCTTTTCATTAAAGATTTATAGCCTCAAGAGATGCAAAGACATTTCAGTTTAGAGTACAAACACCAGTATTGTCCAGCATACCCCGAAAGAATATGTGCTCCATATTACAGAGTTTCTTGCAGATGTACTCCTATTTGTTGTCACAAAGTTTTAGATCTATACATTATGGAAGAGGAAATTGTCTGTTTTCGTGGACGTATATCTATCTATAATGATTATGTTTGTAATGGACACTGTGAAAAACTACAGAGAGGGAGCATTAAAGACAGGGAGGGCCGTTTACAGGACACCGTTTTCAACTAAAAACTAAACACTTTTTATGCGTTTTGGCTGTTCATTTACAAAACATTGGCGTTTTGGCCTGCTTACTCAAACTTGTGAAAATGTGTTTCAAAGTGCAAGATTTGAATAAAACGATACCGTTATCATCTCCGTGTAAACTACAAAACGCGAATTTGTGACGTAATGCATGCATATTGCGTGTTCAGTCTATGGGTTCTATCGCCAACTACTGGCCTGACATTCATAATACAGTTTTAGTCGTTTTCACCTAAAATGTACACTTATTGAGTAACAAGTGACAATTGTGATGATGTCTGGGCAGATCTTTGGCTGCCTATGTGTTTGAGGTATGGACATTTTGAGTGGTTTGACCCCGCTTAGAATGTGACCATGTCTGAAAAGCGCAAAGCGCTGTTTTTTTGTCTGAAAATTTGCCGGGGGGCTTATGAAATTCAGTCAATGGCATAACAGGATCTCAAACAGACCTCCACAGTCCCACAACAGAGACCTGCAAAGAACTACAAACCCAACAGGACGAGACATGCCTCAGCAGAACAGCATATTTCTCTAATCTCTGCAACATTTCCATGCTATTTTGTCTCAGTTATTTTTGTATTATTCATATAGTATTATATTATTTATTAAAATTTTGTGGAGCTTTCATTTTAAGATTTTCTGTTTTCAAATTTTTTTAATTGTATGTGATTTTGTCATTTTTATTTCTTTATATATATATATTTCTAAATAACTTTATTTTATGTTGGTATAGTACTTCAGATTACATTTATTTATTTCAGCTGCCAAGGCAACATTTAAGAAGTGTTTCATCTAATATTTAAATTTTATTTCAGCTTTATTTCAATTACCAAAAATGTTTTGTTTTTTAAATAGTTTTAGTTAACAATAACAGCAATGTCTATATTGTATTTCATCAGACAGTCTGCAGTCTCTGCTCTGCTATCTCAGTTTTTGTGTCACTGCATTTGAAAGTACAAAATTCCAGTGTTATCAAAACAGAAAAATGTACCCATTAATCTCTTATCATTTGAGTTAGTTTTGCATCTCACTAATTGAATGGGAGGAAACTTATTGCATTCATATTTTCAAAGAAATTCTTCAACCTCCCACCATGAATAAATTCATGGCATTAAACAGGAACAACAAGCTGTTTGACAAGTTGCCTCCTTGCTTGCATTGTAGACGCTCATTTCATTTGTGTTATGACTGAAGCTAGTTAATAATTCATTTCAGGCCTTTTTATCTTGGTTTTCAGTGCTTTCCATTTTAATACATTTATTTTGGTAGAAGAAAGAGAGCAGGATAATGGATAACCCAGCCTGTCAATTAGGCTTTTTGCTAGTTTTATTAGCTTAGCTACACTCAGTTATCTCATCTGATTCTCCAAATGGATAAACACACCATTACAAAGTAGTATTTGATACAACTACTGATCACTCGAGGTTCTCCTGTCTAGGCCTTTGTGATCAGCGTTTTTGTCGTCTCTGTTGTGTCGGTCTTGGTTTCTGTCACTAAAAAAGGCGGTGCTAATCAAAGAAAAACAACAACAACAACAACACCCTCTTACTGATACTGCTTTACTTGTTTATTTGGGCCTTGGTCTGTTTTTTGTCAGATCTTGGTTTCAGATACTGGGTCTTTGTCTGGACGTCGTCTGGTCTTGGTTTGACAGACTCCAGGATTCCAGTTATCAGGAAACCAGAGCATCTGAAATCTCTCATATGCTTTGATGCATAATGAAAGTGATAAACGTTATCCGGGGTAAGTGTGTGGGATAAAGGAGACTGATATGTCATCTGAGTGTTTCATTAGAATGATTCAAAAATGGGTTTTAGTGGCTCTGGAGAATATTATAAAATGAAAATGGGGTAAAAAAACAGTAAAAAAAGAGAAAGCAACAGAAAGATATACAAAACTCCCCTCACACAATCCTTTTGAGGCTTTCTCACAAAACAAGGCTTTAAAAACAACTTGTTTGAATGTGGAGAAGAAGCAGCAGTTAGCCATAAGCATTTGTTCAGGTGTTTCTGCTAAACAGGGTTTCAGACAAATACAGATTTCACTTCAGTACTTTGGTTGTCATCTTGAGTATGTCGAATATTAGTTCAAATATACTGTTTTTAGATTAGCAATCATCACAATGTTCACAAAACAAGTCTGTGTAAATGTTGAGAGTATTTGAGAGCAATTATAAACACCACACATGGTCAGTAAGGCAGAGATGAGTCTTTTTAACTTGTTACAGCAACAATGTTCAGCTAAATCTTGGCAGAACAGAGTCATCTCCACAAACATTGTTGTTTCGTTAAGGGATTGTGATTTCCCATGCATTACGGCATGAATAAATTATTGAAGGATTAATGTTTTACTATTTTATGCTTTTATGGTTGCTCTTGTCATCACGGTTGGTAGGTGTTGATGTTCATTGCTCATATTTTTTGCTTTATTATATACAACATCTTCATGTTGTAAAAAGCCTTTTCTTATGGGCAGACAGTTGTTTTATACAGATAATGTTAAAGAGAAATGCCTTTTTTTGTTTCATCGCACAAAGCTGTGATATTTTGAGTTTAATTTATTCAATGTATTTATTACAGTGTGTGTGAAAGGTTAGTATAGTGTGAAATATAATATATTATGCAGTTTAAGGTTAATGTTATGACTAGGCAAGATTATACTGCAGGGTGATGTCTTTAAAGTATCAGAACATCAAAGAAATCAAAGGTTCATACATGTGGTCTGCCTTTTAGGTCCTTTCAGAAGTTATCAAATATTTACATGCCCATACCATCATAATCCTCTCATAAAGGTTCTCATATATTACCTCACCACAAAAAACAACAACAATAAAAACCCAAATTCTTTGCCCTTTAGAATTTTACAAAAGAATTGCAAGCTGTTTTATGTTACATTAAATCGTTAAACCTTTTTTTAAATGCTAAATGAAAAGACTGAAAAGGAAAACACCTCATAATTGTAGTGCAAGTGCAGGTACAATAAAAAGCCCTCATTGGAAATGTTATAATGGCACAGTTTGATATGCCACAATCTACAAAGAAAAGGGGGGAAAGAACCCTGGGGGAAAGTGGGGCTATAAACTCATAGTCTATATAGAGCATGAGAAGGCGGGGGCTCTTAACCGACACTCTGTGTTAATGGACGCTTTGCATTTGCTGGGTCATGTTGAAGCTCTCACAAATTATGAGATGGTCTCCAACCATTACGGACCACAAATTGATTGATTCCTGTAAGCATTAGGAAGCTTAAATTACTTAAGTTACTGAAAAGGGCACACATGCAACAATTACTCCCTCACTTTCCGAGTTCTTAAGTCAATACTGTAAAATTCACATACTGAATATGGATTCATTCACCTTAATGGTGTTTTGAACACATTCATGTATTTGTTTTAGATAACTTCACTTAAGTTATAGAGCCATGAACACTCGACTGTTCCGGTTTCCTCATTCCTCATTAACATGCTTAAATGTTATACGCAATCTGTTGAATTTGTATGCAGGAGACACCTTGTTATTCAAAGCATGAGGCTGAGAGTCGTTCCCGCTGCGACTGGAATATCTTCTAAAGATGACCCAAGGCTGTGGGCTCTATCTCTGAGATGTGCGCTTCACCTGGACCAGGTCTTGTGCTGGATCTGTCCCCCAGAGCCACAACGGCAAGAAATAAAAACAGTACAGTTTAACAGCTTATAGGCAGGTAATGTCACGAAACTGCCCAATGAACCTGTCATTTTTCATCTCTTTGAAACAATGTGATTATTTTAAGCCCCTCAAATCTTCAAACCACATCACAATAAGGAGAAAAAAAGAACCAAAACTCCCTGCCCTAAAGAAAGTATCAAAATTATGAGTAAGTAACCTGTTATTCTCCTATTTATGTCTTTATGCTCTTTTTTTTTTTTTTTTTTTTAACAGGTCTCTGCCTCAAAGGTCTGAAATATTATCTGATTATAAAGGTTCAGTGAAAATGATCTGTGTCACTATTTTCAGGCCCAGTGAGGTCATTTTCTTTTTACACATGGATGACGCAATGACCTGAATTGTCACAAAAACTTTCATTTAAATACCCATTTCATTATGAACAAGCTCATAAACAGGGTTGTGAAAGTTCGAAATAAATAAATTAATTGTAGGCTATAATAAATAGTATTGGCTAAAAAAAGAATAAAAAAAAAGAAGATATAATATGTATTAGCATATAGAACCACTACTTCATAATGATATGTGGGACAAGATTTAAAAAATAATAATTAATTAATAAAATAATAAATTATATTTGATAATAGAATTAATATAATTACCAATAAAATAAAACATATAATAAAATCATAAATAAAATAAAATAAAAGTGTTTTATTTATTTTAGCAACTATTGCTAAAAGCAAATGCAGAGTAAAGACCAAGCCAATCTGCTATGTTCTCACTGCCAAGCCCAGTCAGATGAACTAATGAAGCATTCATGCATTTGAGTTTGGCTATTGACTGACACTGGGCAGGTCATTAAGGGCATCCACACCTCCCACAGACCTGTAGATTACGTCAGGGTCAAAATGTCATCCTCCACTCTCGGCCCCCACCCTCCATTACATTCAATGATACATACATATAATGAGGCTCTGCTGCTTAGAGACTCTCATTCACACTCTCTGTCTCTTTGAGCATATTGGAGGACAGCTTCCCTCTCTCACACTTATAATTGCAGACAATCTTATGTGAAGCTCACACAAGTTTTTGGGCCCCTGATTATACTAATTTGAGGCTATAGCTTCTCATCAGCATCATTTCACCCTGTCTGAGGTGTCACCATTAACATTTTTGACAACTATTCATGGGACTGAATGCATGCACTAAGCAAAAACCAAAAAACATAACATTTGTGAAATGACGTCTCTTAGCAAGGGGTTCACCACTGTAATAACAACACAGCAAACTCCTAAAACAAAAATGTGCATTAAGATAAATAATGTGCCCTGTTTATGAACTCTCTCTGAACTATATAGGCTCTCCTTTGAGAGTGAGAATCATCATGGTTTGCCTTTGTTCCTCATGCATTCAGTCTCGTATCTATCAGGCAGGCCATTAGGAGGTGTGAGGTAGTACAATACAAGCCGAATGAAATGAGGGAACACCCCACCCTGTGTGCCCACCTGCCACTGAGATGTGTGTGTGTGTGTGTGTGTGTGTGTTAGAGAGAGAGAGAGAGAGATGGGGGATTTCAGCTAATATTGGGGCAATAAAATGCAAAGGAGGAGAAAAAAAGTGGTTTGGTGGCTAACAGGGAGGAGGGGTAGATAATTAGAGAGAGAGAGAAAAAAGAAAAATGCAAATGATTCGCTTCTCTTGATTTACCAGGTTTACTGTTCAATCAGGCTTTGAAGGAGATTCTCTAAAGGCTCTTTCATTCCCGGTTTAACCTGTTGGACTGATTTTATGTATTGCACATCATTTGTTTAATCAAATAACATTAGCATGCATAGCTAATATTATTAGCTCTATTACTGCAGCCTTGTAGTCACACACAGCTGCGATGTCTAAAATGTATGTCAAGGCACGTATAAATAACCATTGGGGAAAAAAAATGTGCTTGTTGGTTTGTCACCAACAAAGCAATGGCCTAAATAATAGCCTACTAATAACACTCAGATTTTGTTTAATATCCATAGACTAGTGGTCTATTCTGACTCTAAGGCCTATTCAAATTTTTGTCCGTTTTAAAAATTGCTGGCTGTGGGAAGAAAATTGCAGAAGTGGGATGGCAAATCATGTGCCTCAGGCCATTTAGGTCTGATTTATTGTGGTTTTTAGTATTTTAAGTAAGTTAAATTATTTGTAAGTCATTTTGTGGCTCTCTTGGAAAGTTTACTGAGATTCATTCCTTAACTTTCTGAGGAAGTCCTAAGCATTCCCATAAGCAAGGATACAAAAATTAATAGTGCATTTCATATGAACCAATGTTGTCTTCCATCCATCACAGCCTGGTTTGATGTTGCCAAATCAAACATTACGAAAGTAATACTATAGCAGGCTAGCCTAAAGTAGAACTCTAGAAGATAACAGGACAAGATAAGAGATGTGTCATAAAGTGTTTTCTAGTAGGTTATGTCCACAGCGCAGGGGAGGGGCTTGAGGACAGACCTATAACCGCCCATCACATCTTCAACAGATGAGACACGTGGGGAGAACAACCTCAAAGTTTGAATTTACTGACGTAGCCTACGCTGCCCATACTGTAGTTTCTACATCATTATCCAGCAAGGACGCTCTAACGCAAGGATATTATTTCTCAAGATTAAGTGCAACACAGTCCCAGACTGCCGAAAGATGCACTGTACCGCATTTTTAACGTGTCTGCTCACCGTATGCCTGATCAATCAAGGTAATTCATTTTTACATATATTTATTTTATTTAAAATTTTAGAACGTTCGCAAACGTAATTTTAGACGAGATGGACAAGTGAAAGAACGGAGCAGTTTTACTTTTAAGGTCATTTGTAAGAGCTTAGAGAATGATCGCACCACGTTATGAAATTATATCACGTCCTTTTTAAGAGAAAACGCTCTTTCCAAAGCTTTGATGAAACTATGATTTACTACCTTTATCAGCAACATAATATCAATTCATTTCTATGGTCTTCTCCGTATAAAAGTAACATTTATTTCGATACACGCTTTTTGTCCCGCCCCCACCTTTTGCTACTTTTTGCTTGCACCTGTTAAGCTTGTGAAAAAAAAAAAAAAAACTGTCGGATATTACGCGGTGCAAGTTAAACCTTTATCGGTAGTTAAAATCCGTTAATAATTAATTTAAGCCTATATCTAAGTGTGCCTGTGTATGTTTAAATGCTGGGGCGCTGGTTTCCATAGCGCATGTTGTCGTATTAGTGCAGCAGTAGCATATTCAGGTAAGGAAATAAAGGACACAAAACAAAGGCTCGTGAACATCTGTTAGTATTTCAATGCAACTTTATAGAGTCTCATTCGCCTTTTGGGCTGGAAAACCAAAAGTATAATGATAGTGTGTGCTGAAAGATTGTTGGGTTGGAAGACAAACCTAAACGTTGAGTGAGTTGTGGCGGTTTTGTCCTTAGTTGTAAGAGAGAGACGGAGAGAGAGGAAAAAAAGTGTAATTCCATAAACCAGTACTGGATAAGTTGGACTTTATAATTAAAAGTAGTGGTTAATTAGACGTCGAATACAATTAGTTGTTAAACAGACTCTTACTAATTTTCTTCCCGGAGGAAAATTTGTCAAGATTTGGTCATGTGTCTGTTTGAGTCATTCTTAGTAGTCAGTGTTATTTCATTTTCACCCGTGACTGTTTGTCTACTAGATTGACCAAACTGAGTTTACAACCAGTAGTTTAGTGCAGCATCTGTTTTTTGTTCTCTCTCTCCACCCCTCCCCCACAACCCCCCTCAAAACACACCATCTGCAATGTCACACCCTGTGTTTCTAGTTTAGCCGGTGGGTTTCTGTCAGTTTGCTGCAAAAATATCACTTTTTTTTTCTAAGAAATCTACCCTTCAGTGATAAACTGTCAAGACAAATATTGTTGTAAATGCAGTACTGAGGTCTCCGAGTTCAGACTTATTTTTGGTGAGAAATTGTCTTCAAGCAACTTTGCTTTTTTGTATTGCAGAACTAATTAGCATATTCTCATTATCTTTATGGGCATATGTCGAATGGAAGTTTAATTCTAATTCTGATTTCAGTAAATTTAGACTATATAAAGAATTTTATTTATATATTAATATGAGACTTTTTAGAATCTTTTATTCAAAGGTGAATCAGCCACTTAGAGTTACCCGTCTGCAATATTGCACCATCAAATACTGCTCCGTTTTATTGTCCCATTATAAAAGAAAGCAAATATAGTGCATCAAAGGGCTGTTTACTTTGTTTAGAGGTCCTCTGTGCAATTTATAGGGCTTGTCCATTCATGCATTTATTAATATGCTTCCCTTAGTGAAAGTACTACTGTGGAAATACTATTGTCATCCTCTAGCTTGTACTCTTTTTACTGCAGAAGTACCTCTTTTTCATAGTGGCCTTCATAGGAACCAGTTTATCTGTCATCAGGCAAGACAAGGGAGCAATTGTCCAGTCAAAAGAGAGGAGACACATTGTTTTACAACAGGATAGGCGTGTGTGTGCTTAACAGTGGCACTCTTGACTTGCAGAAATGCGTCCATTGAGATGCATGAAGTCCCCCATGGTTCTCTGTAACCTCCAGTGCACTTTCTTGGATCTACCCTGCATTTCGGGACAAAAAGTCAGGTTGTTTCACTCTTGTTATTCGGCTTCGCCAAGACCTCCTTCGAACCCCTGCTGACTTTATTGTCCGGCAGGTTTTTTTAACTAATGCGTGTACGATTGTGACATCTCCCACAGACTCTTCTCCATTTGTAATTAAATTCAACTGTATACTCCCCACCGAGAAGCCGTTATCTCACCCAGCTCCTTTACATGCACTTCTGTTGAAAAAGACATTGGGTTACATATGAATTACTGCAGTGCATACTTCTGTTCTCTTCATGCATTTCAAAAGCACCACTGAGACTGAAGTATTAAACTGTATGTATTACAATAGATGTTTGTTAAAGGGATGGTTCACCTAAAAATGAAAATCGTCATCATTTACTCACCCTCAAGTTGTTCCAAACCTTTATGAGTTTCTTTCTTCCTCTGGACACAAAAGAAGATATTTTAAGGAATGTTGGTAACCAGACAGTTGATGGCACTCATTGACTTCCATAGTATTTTTTCCCTACTATAGAAGTCAATGGGGTCCATCAACTGTTTGACAACCAACATTCTTTAAAATATCTTCTTTGTGTTCAACAGAAGAAAGAAACTCATACATGTTTGGAACAACATGAGAGTAAGTAAATTATGACAATTTTCATTTTTGGGAGAACTATCCCTTTAACCCCATTGAGGTCTAGGCAAATGTATTTGGTTTGCAAATACTCGTGTCTGTCTTTAACCTGAATACTTCTAATATTTTTTACTTCAGGTAATTTTGTAAGATTTTTTGCAGTGTTTTCACAGTAGCAGCTGGGAGGAAGCATCTGTACTTTATATGTTCATTTGAGAGCTCTTAATCCTGCACTGTTTGCACCGGGATTCAGGAAATGAAACCACCATTACAATAAAGCCGCCTACCCCTCCTTTCCCGCCTTCTCTCTCCCCCCCTCTGTCTCTCTCTTTATCTCGGGTAAGGTGAAGCCAGAGGCAGAATTCAAAATCATTTTTACTCCTGCCCCTTCACTTCAGCTCTTTTCCTCATGCATCACGTTTCCTTCTTAAGAACCCCCTTTAGGCATAACCTGACACAATATTTCAGTTTTTTTTAAATGTTTACTTTTATTTGCATAGTATGCTGCAGAAGAGCTGTCATAATCTCATTGGTTTCCGCCATATGATCCATCTTTTTTTTGGTTGCATTTCTCACCAGACCTGTTAGCGTTAAATGCAATGATTGATTTAGTTAGATATGTTGACCAACATAAAGCTGTGTTAGCTGTGCTTAATATATTGCTAAGCTTTTGATAATGGACCTGTTTTCTTATGAAAATTCACCGAAATTTTGCTTATGTGACCACACCTTAAAACTTATCAGTCACCCTCTACTTTGATTCTTTGAAAGTATTGGTCAGATCACAGAAATCTTTGGAGGAGCCCTGAGAAGATCCTATCTCAATAAAAAAGGGCTATCTCAACACAGGTTTTCAGAGCTGCTTTAAACAGCTAGACATGGGTGCTATGTTTTGCAGCAGTAGGCTTTATTAAACCATGATCGGCTAGCTTAGTGATGTCATAGATATGTTTAAGTGGTTAGCCAAAGTGTGGGTCTCGTTTTAGCTTCCTTAGCTGAATGTTTTGATGATTGGTCTTCAATAATGAACTTTACCACAGCTCATTTAGCTCACGTACAAACATACTATGCATTTTTATATACTTTAGGTTATGACTGTCTCCTGATGAATATTCGAACACCAGAATTTTACATCCTGTTTAAAACCTGACATAATATGTCAAGTATTTACAAAGTTTATGTTCATATTCACAAATATGATGTTGAGTTCTTGTAGAAAAACAGTAGTACAACTCTATTTAGCATGTTGTTGCATATGTGCAGATTGTGTGCACTTAGTTTCTGTTTTTGTTTGCCAAATTCATTGATCGCCCGCCCTTAACATTTATGGCCCGTCTCATCTGTGCGATTGGCCTGATTCATATCAAGCTGGCAATTTGAATATTTGAATACTGATACAGGGAGGGTGAGTTCATGCAAAAATGAAAAACTTGTCATCAATTACTCACCCTCATGTCATTCCAAACCCACAAGACTTTTGTTCATCTTCAAAACACAAATAAAGAGAGCGCTTTCTGTCCCTCCATTGATAGTCCACACAACTACCTCTTTGTGGCTTCAAAAGATTCATAAAACAAATCCATATGCATTGTGCGGTTTAGTCTACATTTTCTGAAGAGACACAATCACTATATGTGATGAACAGATTGAATTTAGGCTTTTATTCACATATAAACATGAGGGTGAGTATTTGATGATGATGATGATGATGATGATGATCATATTTAAAACATTGTTTTACATTCCCGCCTAAGCTGCTTTAATGATTAATGATTCCAGTAAATGATTCACTGGTCCATGCTATTCCAAATAGTAAGACTGTTTGTCTTTGTAATCTTTAAACAAAATGTAGCTAACTTGCTCTTCCACTGAAACGACTTCACATTTCTGCTGATGTCACAGATTTTGTGGACTGTTGGAAATATTCATCAGATTATATGCAGAAGATTCTGATTCCTGAATCTCAGCACTTTCTGATTCCCGAATCTGAGCAGAAGCCGATTAATCCTGGATCTAAACCGATTCGATCAGATTACGGAAGTAAAGCTGGTTGCAAAAAGCAATCACATTGAATTTAAAAACAAACATCTTTCAGTTCAAAAGTCGGCGTTTAATGACCCACTATAATGTGGTGCGGGTTAGTGCATACTGATAGTGAAAAGGCAGACGATCCGATTGTTTCTTTGGAAATGTGTCCTTTTTTTCTGCACTTTTTTGGCCTCTTTCCAATAATCCTTTGACATTATAACTTTGAAGTTTCTTTTTTTTTTTTTTTTTTGAAAAGAATAAACATTTCTTTAGTGGGAACTTTGATGTTGCCTGCTTGTGAGCTGGCATGCCTGCACAGGTAGTGAACAACAGCCGCACCTGTCCCAGATGTCTGTGCTCTCTGTCAACATGAGAGCTATACCTAGTGGCCTTCCGAAATGGCACAGATTTCTAGTTTCCTCAACAAACACAATTTATATGTAATATACTAATTTTAGTGGCATCAAAGAGCATTGGAGTATACATTTGCTCTAAAAAATTGTGGTATCCAATAGGAAGGCGTTATATTTAGGTGCGTCATGGTTGTGACCGTTTCCTTAAAGTAATTGGAATTGAATCCATGTCATGCACTTAAAGAGGTAGGAATAGATTGAAACGTCTTTTACAATGTGAGACTTTTCCGATTTATACAGTTAAGGGTACTAAGTTACCTGGAGTTAATGATTTTTTTAAATGTATTTATTATTATTGTGCCTGGAAATTGTGTGGGAGTTGGTTGGTTATATCCACTTTCACTTGTGGCTTACACTTCCTGGATATCGTTAGCCTCATAGCATAATTGCCTAAGTCATTTCTTTTAAAATATGACTTAGGCAATTATGCTATGAGGCTAACGATATGTGGGTCAGTTGAAGCTGTACATTTACATTGATGATTATGATGATTTGCATTCTAAAAATCATCTAAAAAAGGTATTTTCTTTTTTAGCAGCTATTAGGATCATGTCTTCTCGAATATATGTAGAGAGAAAAGGTCTCTGCTCTGGTAGTTCATCAATAAATACCAATTTTCAATCCAAGTTATGGTTTAAAAATACTTTTTTGAAGTTCCTTCAAAGTCTGCAGTGTATATACTGCATTTATGCTGTTTTCTAGGTAGCTTTCTGCAGATGTAGATCCTTAGGCTACAGGAATAATGAAGAAGGAGACAGTTAAGGACCTTCGTGACCTTTTTTTACAAACCTGGCCAGTCCCTGAACTACACAGGAATGTGAAAAAGATCTGATTTGTTGTATCACAGCATCATAGTGGAGAAAAAAAAAGAAAGAACAGTCTCATTAGTAGTGACATACTATCACGTCAGAAACTTTTAAACCTAACATAATTCCTGAGAGTTAATCACTCAGACAGAAAAGGCCTTGAGCTAGTACTCCCTAAGTTCCGCTGTCTATTTTTTGTTGTTTCACTCCCTGCAGAGTGGAGTTCACAGTTGCACAGCACACACCCACCAGCCATGCTTTCTGAAATCAATATTTGCTCTACTTTTGTTTAAACGGGTATAAAGGGGGTCTATATATAGAGCCAGTGCTTGAAGTGGGGAACAAAAGTGCCGGTACTCCCGAGGGGGGTGGGTTGTTGGTGAGGTCGCTCCCCCTCAGTCCTCCCCCCCTCAGTTGCAAGGGCATAGTTTTTGGTTTGAACATTGTGGGGGTTGAAGTGTGAACAGTTTAAAGGGGTCCCAGGGCATGCTCCCTCGTGATGTTTATTTATTTGTTTTATGTATTTTTGCAAAATGGCCTTTTGTGATATCATCCACACATGCAAAGTTGGTTGATAACATAACTGCAATGAAGTAAGAACCTAGTTAACTATCACTTGTTTACAAAGTGCCATGTGAAGTCAAATTTTGTTATACTGAAAATGTTAATTTCCTGTCATCTCTTGGAACATCTGAAAGCCAGGGTTTTCCTAATATCTGTCATTATTAGCTGAATACATTTTACACAACTGTTTAGTCAATAATTCAACAAGGTCCAGACTTTAAAGCTCATCTAACTTCTATTTGGCCTTGTAAAAAAGTAACATAGTTCTTGTAATTGTTTAACTATAGAATTTGTTACAATAATGATATAATTACAGGTAAGGCCATTGATGTCTCCTCATCAATCAAGCTTCCCATGCTTAGGCCAATGTTAACTTTGTTCTTTCTTTTTTTTTAATCTGTAGTATTTATGAAAAATAGCAACCCATTTAGAAACTATAGCTACAACATGCCAGTGAAAAATCTATTCCCTTAAAGTCCCCCTGTGGTGAAAATCAAGCTTTTAATGTGTAATAGACATCTTTTTATGTCTATGTGGTGTTTTTAATATGCTTTAAGACAAACCATGTGCAAATGCATAAGTCAACACCATTGCTGAGTATTTTCTCCTTAAAACTGCAGTGAACCAAAGACAGTCTCAAAAACACGGTTTGAAATCGCTGGTGTTTCTTCTGACATCACAAACTACCTTGCAACCAATCACGTCAACGAGTGGATCTCTGAGCTGGTGTGAGTGAGTGGGGGCGGGGCCAATTTGCATTCTAGTATCAATTCTTGTAAGGGTGGTCATGAGGAGTTTAAAAAGCTTTATAATTTGTTGGTGCAAGATAATATTTTCTCTTTTCATCAGTCTTTTTAGTTTATGTGGCTATTTTAGATTATATTTGACTTTCTCCATACATTTTAATGTGGTAAATTCTCAATAGAATCATCATCGCGATAGGAACAGCTTGAGCAAATCTTATCACACTTTTGGAACGCCCCTACGGTGATTTGCGCGCCACTCACGCAAAATTAAACAATTGGTCTTCAGTCATATTGGGCAGATAATTGGTCAGTGTAGGCCTACAAAAAAGCCTACAAAAGCTCAGAATGCACGATGTATATGGTTCATTAATAGTTCTATGTTTTGATATGGGCGGTCAGAGTACAGACAGCATTGCCGGTAACCAAGATAAAATGAGGGTACACTACAGATTAAAATGTTGGAGTTTTGCGTACCGCCCCATCTCAAGCACTGTATAGGATTGAATTGTTGTGGGCCCTCTCACAACTTGAGAGCCAGCCCTTTTAGAGCCCAGAGAAAGAGCTCATTTAACTCTCAATGCAAGCTCGCTGACCTCTGTGTTTTGGCACCAAATTTGATTGGTGTTTCAGTGGCTGCAAGCAAATGCTGATGTTGTGAACACAAGGGCCCCTCCAGGATCTTGTGGAATGCAAATGCCCATAGCCTTGAGGCATCAGGAAGCAGAGAGACTGGTTTAGGAAGAGATAAAGGTGCTCTGTCTGTCTATGCAAAAATACGAGACAACCTCGCTGTCTTGTGAAATGCTTTTGAGATATGTTTAACAGAACACCTTTGATGTTAGGGAATGTTGTTAATCAAAGAACACACGAAAGCTTCTGAGTCTAATTGCTCGAACATAAATTTGTGAAGATTTGAAGTCAAGACTGGCTGCCTCAACGTGCTCATTAGTTTTACGTTTAAAAGTGTCTGTTCATTTTATACTGCGTGCCATCATGTCTAAGTATGTTCATACCTTGGTTAACTGATAACCTGGATGATCTTAGAAACGTGCTGTTTTGACCTTAATTTCTCAAATGCTACGAGGATCTCATAACTTACCTGATATAATCAGGTCAATGACATGAGACATGACATCTTATTTATGTTATCTAATAATTTATTACGAAATACATTAAAATGCAATTCACATATCTTCTGTCATAAGAATGTTTTTCATTTCTAAATTAAATAAATCTTGATATTTTTTTTAGGCCCGTAAAGTCAAAATATTTTGATCTAATCATAATGAAGAAGCCACATTAAAAGAATGAAATTCTTGAAAAGGAAACCTTAAGTACTTTATCAACATATTTGATCTTCGTTCTTAAAATTCATGTAACAAAACAAATTTTCAAATATTAATTCCCTCATGACGGTGAGTCATGGTCTCTAAGTCTCTTGAAATATCAGTTAATTGTACCTTTTTATGATGAGGCAAATTTAGTTCTGATCATAATGTGGTGCAACTTTTCATTTTTGTATATTTATCAATATCAGGTAATAATTTAGGATATTTCTAGCAAAACTTTCAATAAATTGAAAGTTTTCTTGAAAATGGTGTGCACTTTTTTTTTAAACCAACTTGAATACAAAGACTTTGTTTTTAATAAATCTGCACACTTTTTAACACATTTTTTTAAAGATTTTTCCTTTTCTTTATCATTGCTCTAAACATGCTGGGTTGTTTCAACCCATGTTTGGGTCAAATATGGACAAAAACACCCATTGGGTTTAAAAATTAAACCAATGGTTGGGTTTGTGCATATTTGACCCAAACATGGGTTGAAACAACCCAGCAATTTTTTAGAGCTTTGATTTTAAGATAAGATAAGATTCTGCAGCGGCAGCAGAATGAACAGTCTGTCATAATAACCTTGAACTAGTAAATTGCTTTTGGGGTTAATGGACCTCTACGGAAGCTGCATGACTGTATTTTGTTAATAGTTCGCTATTTAGTTTAATAGCTGCTCACGAATGGGGGGCTGTCGGTGAATCCTCTGGGTCACTATTGAATCTGCCATGATCTGCTGTCAGACGCAGACATTCTTTAAGTTCCCCGGGGGCCCCTGCTATCAAATACATAATTTAGAACTTAATGGATGTGATTTCTGAGTGCACTTATCACTTATGAGTCCAACCTGCTTGATGAGTTTTGTTTTGAGAGCCATTTCAGGCCCGTCGTAGACGTAATTTATGGCATTTTCAAGGAAGCCTAATGGCTCTTATATGTTGGAGTGAGTAAAGAAGGACATTTGGTGTAATAAGACAGACTCCAAATCAATTCCCGGGTCGTCTGTGTCTCCTGGATATTCACCATGGTGGCGGGGTTGTTCTTGGCAACAATGGACACATGATCTCTTAACTGACTGATCCTCAGGTTAATGGTTTACGAACATCCTCTTGGCCTGTGAGAGCCATTATATTTCTTTGAGTCTTATATGGCATTCAATTTGACTGCTAAAATTAATTAATTGTTGATTTTATTGAAATATGCCCACAATTTTTTTCATTTAAACATTTAATGTTTCTTTAGTTATAAACATAGTATCATTTCTTTAATGTATTAAATAAGGTCCACAAGTCTGAAACCACAAAATTATTCAATTTTTCCCAAATTATATTGTTAATTCATTTTTTATTTTGGAGATTTTTCTGATTTTAATAGATGTTTTCCATCAAGAGATTTTCAGCAACATAGAGTTTTAACAACAGGTGCATGGAGAAGCTCCTGCTGTAGCACCTGTTCATGAAACAAAGAGCAGAGGGACGAGGGGGTTGGGAGGCCTGTGCCATTTGTTTACTTCACCTGGAGCTGGTTTTGTAGCTCTGAGGGCAATCTGACACTCAATCTTTTGCTTTTTTAGTTTGTCAGCTAGCATCCATTTGCTTTATGCTACTTCTACTTAATGCTCCAGTTTCACCCCAAGTCAACATATATGTCATGCTAAAAAAAAACAGACAGCTGTTTGATTTGAAATCTAATGGTGTAGATCCAGATTGTCCATTCCAGGTCTTACAAATGTATTATTACAGTTAAGGTCTTAATCACAAAAACAAACCTGGCAGGTTCGTCATCAGGGTCTTGTATGATCCTGAAGGGGTTTATTTTTTTAGCACTGACCAGCTTTACTGTACATAGTAATTTATTTTGTGAGGGGAAAAGAGACTTCAGAGTGACACAGGAGTTGCCTGGGACAGTGGTGAAATTGTAGGGGCCATTATAAAAAATATTTAAAGCTGAACTGGAAAGTCACCCTATCTATCTTCTAAAATCTAAATGCATGTTATTGATCTTATTGTGATCAATTCATCAGTGCATGTCTAATTTGCAAAACTGTTTTGACCTCGTAACATTTAATAAAAATGTCTGGATCTTCTGGACTTCTCTCTAGTGATGTACAAAGGACTTTTCCAATCATTAGTCCACTTAAACTCCATCCCTGCTGGACTCGTTGATCTGCCTTCACTTTTGAGTGCAACGCCCAATTCTCAAAATCCAGTCAACAGCCATTGCGTAGGACCAAGTCCCTGTCCTACATTTTATTTGTATTTTTCGATCACAATATTAAAGGTATAGCGGAGGATTTTCTTTTTCCGGGTGGATCATCAAGACTATTGGTCCTCCTAAGTGTCAATCATTCTGCTGATATGTTTACGTAAAGCCGTCGTACGTGCTCGTGCACACGATTCACACGATGGTGTGCGCTCAAAACACAGGTTGGGCTTCCCACTGATGCCTCAGTCGCGAAGTTTCTACTTGACAGGTAAAGTTTGGCATGCTATTTGGAGAAATCCATTTAAAATCACTGCTAGTAAAAGTTAATGTAAGCTATGATTAGCTCATGCATGCTCTCTCGTGCACACGTTTAATAGGCGTTCCCTCTCGGGAGCAGGTAGAGTGCCTCCAAAAAGTGGAGAGGGCGTTCTTTTCTAAAATTCAGGAAAATCCTCCGCTATACCTTTAAAGAAGTGATCTGTTGGTACTTGGGTTTCTTTGTGACTTTAAATACAGAAAGGCGCAATTGACCATCAGAATGAAGTATTCCAAAAAGAATATACGATACAAAATGGATTAGTAGCATTAGAAATTATTAGAATGTACATCCTTGCTCTTGCAGGTCTTGTAAAAAAACATGGCCAGGAACTGAATCTAGTTTTATGACATCTCCATACATCCGGACCACACTCCACTTAGCAGTAAGACAGAAATGTATCTTAGCATAACAATGAAGCTTATAACTGTGTGGTCACAGGCTGCATTGAGGGCTTTGAGCACAATCTTTTCTCTCCCACTGGGTTCATCTGATATTTAATGAACCTGTACACTGTATGCTTTTTGTTTTTCCAGACAGAAAACTTGCTACAGAATAATTAACTTTTAACTTTTACAGTATATATGAAAATAAATTCACGTCACAACAGCCACAGATTTCTGTTTGTAAATCCTAAATGAGTTGTGTGGAAGGTTGAGTCAAGCTTTACATTTCTTGATCCATTTCAGTGGAATTTTGTCAGAAGGATGCGGTTTTGAGCCTCAATCTTATCTCATACTTTTATCAGGCCTTCTGTTGACAGTTATCCATCCCAACTGATGAGGTCCTATTCTCAGAAGTGCAGTTGTGAGTGTGACACATCAAACCGGTTTTACTTGCTTTGGTGTTTGTCTAGAAATTGGATTCGAAGCCTTTTTCCAATTTGAATATTTAGTTTCAGGTGAATCTCATGTCAAATTGATGTGAACTGAAACCCCAAAGAGTCTGATTGAAATGGCCAACAGAAATGTTTGAGTAGCATAAAAGTGTTTTTCCCCTAAAAGCATCTATTAAAAATCTAGAGATAAAAATGTTTGAAACAAAGTTTGTTTTTTTGTTGTTGTTTTTACCTGCCGATATTTGCGTCTTTAAATTGTTGAACAAAACTTAAGTTATTTTATTTAGTGACTGTTTGTCAGAGAACAAGACTTCTCTCTTTCAGCAAAGACATGCTCTCAGCAAAAACTCTTTGAATATTCAAATCACCCAGGCAAATTGTAAATATTTAAATAATATTAAAATATTGGGGGTCAGAATAAAAAGCCACTGCAAACACCCTCTTGACCTAAAATCAAGCAAATTAGTTGCAAAATACAAACCTATTACAATATGAGAATATCATTGTACATATGTCTATTTGATTAGGTTTACTTTAGGCTTTGTGTGTTCCTTCATAGGATGTTTTCACAACGCATTGTATTCACTGTCAAACTTTTTTTTTTTAATTGTGCATTTTAGTTAGTGGCTTGGAAACTGTCACTGGAAAGTATGGAGACACTGTTGAAATCCCATGCAACAATGGCCGTGTCACGGAAGGGCTTGTTAAATGGAAATACGTAAGTTACTTATTTATTTTTCTCTCATAAATTTACAGTGTGAAATGTCTCTGGAACTTAAAAAATAATTTGGTATCCCAAATATTTCTATTGCCACTTCCCTCTCTATTATTGTTAAGACAAACTACTCCAATTTCTAGCAAAATGGCTTATCACAAGAAATCCCACCCCCAATCAGTACAACTGTGGACAACTAATGATAGTGGCTAATTTGTTTTAAAAGCACTACAGAGCCGCAGTGTTTACACTTGAACATGAATGTCAATGTATGAATGGCGTAATTGTCATTGTCTCTGTTAAACGTTTTTTTTTTTACATGCACTAGGACGTCGATGGCAACATTCTGCTGAAACATGTTGGTCAGAATGCCTCTATTTCAAACGATGCGAACTACAAGAACAGAGTGGGTATCAAACAAGATTTTGGCCTCATCATCAGAGAAGTGACCATGGCAGATCAGAGAACCTTCACCTGCATGGTGGCGGGGAAAGATGACATTTTGGAGTTCCCTGTTCAACTGGTCATTTACAGTAAGAATCATACACAATAGAACATTTTCATACTTATAATGATAGAAGTTCTGGGGCCGTATTCACAAAGAATTTTAAGGCTAAAAGTAGCTCCTAAGTGGCGAATTTAGGAGCAACTCCTAAAAATATTGGGCGTGTCTCTCGTAACTTTAGGACTCCTAATTTTTTTGACTAAGAGTAATTCACAAAGCATTTTAGCCCTAAAAGTAGCACCTAAGCCTGGGACAGTTTAAAAGAAGTCGAGAGGACTCCTAACTCACTAAGACCTATTCACAAACCGCTTTTTGTGGCATTTCACGTTGCGATGTTTTGAAATGCGTATACGGCGGCTACAGGAGCTTCCAATCGCAAGGGAACAATTTTGCATTGTAGGCATAACTAGGGATGCAATAACGCCACCAACAACAACCAAAACTAGGCTACTCATTCATTGCATGTAAACGAATTGTAACGATTGATTGTGAATCAAATTAAAATGTTCTTCTCTTTGCAAACGTAGGCAGAGGCATATAGTGACAGATTAATTCAATAATGTTGCAAAGATATTGCATCAATCCATATGTTTCATTAGGCTACTAGGCTATTTGTTTTTCCTTACTCTTTATTCATTTAGGCTATTTATTCAGTTATTCATCATCTTCCGTCCTTCGCACTACTTGTGTAGCGCATGCATTCCCAGACCTGTCACCTGTCAATCATCATCGTAGGGGAGGGGTTTGGAATCATTCCCGCGTTACAATCATCAGCCAATCAAGGTGGTCACTTCAGTCAAGCTCGTGCATGAGTAATGACGTCATCCATAGCAACAAAGACTCACTCTTAGTTTAGGAGTTGTCATTTTTCTTTACTAAGAGTAGGTCTGAAAGGCGTTGTGAATAACTTTTAAGAGAAAACTCCTAGCTAAAATCTTTTAGTGCGATTTAGGAGTACTCCTAGTGGTAAGATAAAATGCTTTGTGAATACGGCCCCTGATAACTAAGTGCTAATATTGAATGCATTTATGAACTACACTGTCTAACAGTTTCCTCTCTTTTCAGAGCTTCCATCACGACCTCAGATTACAAACCAAACGACTGCGATGGCAGTTGGAAAACTAACTAAGGTATGTGTATATTAGACACAACATGAGAGCACTGAACACTGAATGAAATATTATTTGCAGTGAAAACAGCATGAATGTGATTTAAAGACTCGACAAATTCTTATATGCACTGGAAGTTTCACATAAATCCACATATAAGTCCTCTTAATATCTGCATTAATATTGTTTGGGGTGTTTATTTTTGTCTCATCAGTTAGCGCAGTGTCGTACTGAAAGTGCCAATCCAGCTGCCAACATCACATGGTTCAAGAACAAAACTCCACTTTTGTCTGATGGAGCAGGTAGAGTGAAATATGGTGAAAGATGCAGTTCACCTAAATATTTGCCATCATTTACTCACCCTCATTTCATTCCAAATCTATGTGACACAAATTAAATAAATAAAAAACTGTTTCAAAGCTGTTTCAATAATGGGTAATGATGCTTTCCAACTTTGAAAAAGAGGAAAAAGCACCATAAAACGATCATAGAAGTGCTTCTCCGTTTGTGTGAAAGTCAACAAGTTTGTAAAAGCATAAGGGTTAGTTTCAAATTATTAGAGAGTAAATGGTTACAGATTTTTTTATTCTAAGGTGCTATTTCTTTACATTTTATATTCCTTTATTAATTTTTTTTCTTATTTTTTCAGCCATTAAAATCAGTACAACTGTGGATGTTGATAAAGCGACAGGACTGTCTTCAACACAATCTGACCTTGAGTATACAGCAGTGAAGGAAGACATTGGTGCCAATTTCACTTGTCAGATTCAACACATCTGGTCTGCTAACATGGATTCCTCCCCTCTTATCTTCACTGTGAACTGTTAGTATCTTTCTTATACTGCTTTCTTATTCTTTCTTATAGTATTTGGATAATATTATTCCTAGTTGTGCTTTTTTGGCAAGTTTTTAATCACAATGCTTCTACTTTCCTCTGTAATTTAGTTCCAAACAATCTCACTGAAAACAAATGTATTCAGAACTGAAGTGGTTAATTGTCTAATGTTGAGCATAATTCACAGAATTATTCAGAATAACCCTCTTTCCATTTGAAGTAGCCATGAAAAAGAGGCCTTATCAGAATCAAATGGCTTGTTGAATTTCGTCCAATAAGATATGTAATTTGGCCTTTCAGGAGCAGGCCGTTTAGATGTTGAATGGGGTTTTGTCTTGCCTCTGGCTATTATTGTGAAGGTACTAGTCCACTGCTAACTCTCAAATGCATTTCACACCATGAGAGCCCTCCCAAAGCCTCAACTCTTGAGCTGAAGGGCCTCTTCTGGCTCATAAGGAGCTTTTCTGAAGTGCCCTTATCTGCATGGGCTCTGGCAGGGCTTTTCTGTGCGTGCTGTGCTGTGCTGTCCTCCATGATTTACACAAACCCTCTCTCCACAGACCCTACCGAGAAGGTCAGTCTTCAAGTGATGTCCCAGGGTCCTTTTAAGGAAGGGGACAACGTGACCCTCAAATGCACTGCAGACGGAAACCCTCCCCCTTCTAGCTACATCTTCTACATGAAGGTAAATCTTCTCAGATTTTTATTTATTTATTTATATTTATATAGCGCCTTTAACCAAGGCTCAAGGTTAACCAATTAACTCAAGGTGTTCACTTTGTTCGTTCCTTAGTCGTCAGTCAGGAAACGATGGCTGCGTTTCGACTCAAACTGCTGCTAAATCTTTCTTACTTTATCTGCAGGGAGAGAAAAAGACAGTGGAGAACTCCAACACATACACCTTGACCAATGTCACCCGAAAAAGCACTGGAGACTACAAATGTTCTCTGGTGGACAGTGAGGATGTGGCGGATTCTGTACCCATCACAGTTGAATGTAAGGAAATACTTCAGGATTCTGAGATATTTTGGATTGTTTTTCAAAGTAAAAAAATGTGACCGTTAGCTCTGTCTTTTTTCCAAAAGATCTTGATGTGGTTTTTAGCACCGCTGATAACATTTCCAAGGGACTTGGCGAGCGTTTTGAGATTACTGTAGACGTTAACGCTTCAGGAACACCACAAACATCTTGGAGAAAGGTAGAAAGTGAATATCTCTTTATAAAATATTGTCATTAAAAACTAAGGCACGCATGAGCACTCACCCCTATTAAAAAACTAAACCTTATGTTGATTTCTAGTCATTCATAAATGCTGAAACTTTTTTTTAGGGCAATACCAAGCTGGATAGCCCGCTCAAGTTTGACAAGTTGAAGTACTCCGACGCTGGTTTGTATGAGTGTGTTGTTTCCATGGCTGGCCTCAAGAAGACACAAAGATTTGAATTAATAGTTCAAGGTAAGATGAATATTTAATTTATAAAGTAGAGATGCACCGATCGACCGGCCAGGGACCGGAATCGGACGATTTTGTATTCCGCATAATTTTACTAATTCCCACAGGTTTCGCGCTCACACAAAAAGCGTGCACCACTGATCTATATAAGTGGAGCGCACAAGCCTCCTCTCAGTCTCAAGCAGCTTGTGAGTCACAAGTATCAAAATGAGTGGCTTACTGCGCTTAAACGGTCAAATACACACAAAATTATGTCAAAATCCCCGTCTTGGCGAGTATTAAACAGTCAGTTTTGGAACCTAATTAGTTGAGAAAGATAACGCCAGTATATTGGATCCCATAAACTCTTAAAGTGACAGCAGTCTAATAAACCTGTTGCTGTCGGTCATGTTAATAAAAGAACAAAAGACAAAGAAAATCACTCTCTGCTCTTAACAAAATAACTTGTGTAACTAATTGAATGCATTAATCTGTATTTAATTTGTACAATTCCAGTGTTATTTTACATCTGATTACTTTAATATTTCTTACCTGAATATACTGTATACCCACCTGAAAAACTAAAGCTGTATTTTTCTCTTTATTCTATTTCATTTATTTGTGCTGTTGTTTGAAATGTATTTGTTCTTATTTTATTACTGTCTTTTTACTTTTTATTTTATGAAAATTTAATGTTTTCACTGAAGAAAGACTTTTGTTTGTATATGCTATCAATTATAGTTCTTTGAAAGAAAATCAGAATTGGCAGGTCACACTTAAAAAAAAAAAAAAAAAAAAAAAAAGGGGTCGGACAATAAATTTGCAGTCGGTGCATCTCTATTATAAAGTATGCATTTGCTTTAGCTGTTGACCACATTTCAAATGCTTTGTAACCATTGTAAATCATAGAAATGCTTTTTTGGATGACTATTTTTGATAGCTGATGACATAAGTGTTTTTGCAGGTTCTCCAGTGATCAAGAACCTGCTCAAGAAGCGTGATGGAAACGTTGGAAACAAGGTCCTGTCTTGTGAGGCTGAAGGCTTTCCAAAACCCACAGTACAGTGGAGTGTCAATGGCACAGATGTAAGTCTGAACTATCTGACACACTTCATTCTTGTTATGAAGTAATATGAAGAAATATGCTCTGGTCAAGCTAGTTAAAGGTTTTCCAACCAACTCACAAAACATCACAGAATTCATCAAATATTTGCCATTGCTAATACCTAATGACTTTCTGGAGTAGGATGATGATGATGTCATTAGAGAGCTGACTTGTGTTATTAAACAAAAGTTAAATTGAGGATACAGGAAAAACCTTGGTAATTCTCACCAATAAACAATATTCCCCAGAAGGCATGTTTTGTTTAGAAAGAAAAAAAACCTGGAATATTTCTAAATAAATTTGCTGTTTTCATGTTCATGAAAAAACAAAAGGCCGTTTGCCAGGTGTTCATGTTATTCAATGCAGATCACTGGGGGACAAGGCAACATGGCATCATTCTTTCAAAGCAAGGAGCGAAATTATATTTGTTCACTGTGAATCGTGATGCTGTGATAGAAGACAACTAATATGATTTCCATCTGTAATATTTTTAAATGTATGTATATGCACTGCGTGATAGTCTTCTTAGTCTCAATCTATAACTAAAGGACTTTCTTTGGCTTTTTAAGTATCTTTTTTTTATTATTATTAAAACCTGAAACTAAGCCTTCCTTAAAGCTTTTGTTATGACATTTCTGAGCATCTGAGCTCTTTTTGAATTCTTCTTCCAGGGTTTATTGCTGCTTTCAACAGTGAAAGAATCTGAAAAGAGTAAAACTGTGCATCTCTTATTTTGAACAAGCTAGCAGCACATTTGTGAACTGATAAAGATGTTCTCACTGTGACAGCAGTAACAATGGGTCAGAATGTATTTTGTTAAACAAAGCAGTTATAGTACCCATATCAGGATGCACTAGGAGAAGGTCACTATTCAAACACACCAGACAAGTAGTGCGCTTGAGTGGGTGCAGGAAGCGATTAAAAATGATGAGGCTTTTACATACATCCTGTATTATGTGGTTCTGTATTGGTACAAATTGAGCTGTCAGTGCAACTCATCAGATGTGCATTACCTCATTCTCTGTGTACCTTCTGCTTTCTCTTTGTCTAAGTACATGCCTCCTTAAAAGTGAAACTGTTAGTGCACAGGGCAATAGCGCTCTCTAGTGGTGACCGTAATCCTTTACAAAAGAGCTTGTACTTCCCATATCGTTGTTTTAAATATGTCAAGTTATAATAGCTGTGAATGTTTAATGTTGATGTTATGTGCTGTATTCGCAGGTTTATGAGAGTACTTATGTGGATGGAAAAGTCACATACTACATCACTATCACTCCAAAGGTCAATCTCACCGTGTCCTGCACGGTCTCTAATGCCTTGGGCTCTGTAAATAAGAGCGTTAATGTGTCACGTAAGTGTAACCTCTTTCCACTCTTATCTGACTTCCGAACCCTCATGCATCACAGGATTTTTCCTGTATAGTTTATTGAAGTTGTTTAATTCATTTTTAACAAAATCATTAAGACAAAACTTTTAAAAGAAGAATATTTGTAAATGGCAGTGTTTGACATCTGAAATGACACTTATTAAATTCAAGTCACATCCCACCAAGATCAAGTTTGTGTTCTAATCTAATATAATGACAGTAACACCTTACAATAAGGTCCCATTAGTTAATGCATTGACTAAAAATAGCTAACAATGAGTAATTTATCATCTTTAACGCTGGTTAATCAAAATGCAACTGTTCATTGATTAGTTCATGTCAGCTCAGGTCCATTAAATAATGTTAATAAGATTTAATAAATTAACATTTAAGATTACATTTTAGTGTTAATGTTAACAAATGGAATATTGTAAAGTGTTACCATAATAAATATAATAGAGTAGCAAATATATTTTTGTGTAGCTTTTATTTGTTGACCTTAGAATATCATTTACAGTACAAGCGCACTTTTTTTCAACTCGGTTTTAATAAAAGTTTTGTCTAAATGGTTTGTCTGGCATTAATATCCAAGTGTTAGATAACAACATTACATCATGAAAACTCTTGCATCTTTTATTAGAGCTCCTTTTTCCTCGTGCTCATCTTCTGTTCTGTTTGTCGGGATGCTGGTCTGTGCTCTGACTAACACATGCTTTCACTATAATCACTATATATTTCACTATGCTTTATATATAATTTATATTTATATATATCGATATGTTTTGCCTAAACAACCCTATATATAAATAATTAATACATAATTAAATAAATAATGTATATGTATGTGTATATGTTTAGCCATATATTTGGGTATATAATTTCTTCAGTTCTCCTATGCAGTAGGCTTTTCATTCCATAATTCAATACGAATGCAAGTTAATGATTTTTATATCTGATTACAGTTGTTGAGGACCTGACATTTTCAAAACAAGGTAAGATGTTGAGCTGTTATCTACAGTCAGGTCTGGCACTGTGTACGGCTTTGCACTACAGAGGAAGAGAGCATATGCCAAAACTCAGTGCCTGTACTCAATTTCATAAATGCTTTCAGTTTGTACAGTGTAGAAGAATACATGTCTATTTTTTTTTTTAAGAAAGCTAAAACAAAGGTGCTGAGATGCCCAGCATCCTGACAAATATTGCATCAGCATCTTGTTTATTTTTGTTTAGTTAATGAATGGTTTATATAAGTATTCATCCAGTTGTCTGTCTTCCCCTTCTCCTTTGTTGCCCATATGTTATTCTGACTGTTTTATCTATTTCTTAAGCAGATCAGAAAGATGACAACAGTGATCCAGCACTAGCTGTTGGCATTGTTTTTGGCCTGATTCTGGCCATTATTGCAATCGGAGTAGCCTATTGGCTGTATACGAAGAAATACAGGTACTGGCATAACATCCACGTCTCAAACAGTAAAGATATATTTGCACTATGCTTATGTCATTCAGATTTGTTTTAAAGTGGTAGATTGTCTTTTTTTTTTATATATGAATGTAGGCAAGGATCCTGGAAAACCGGAGAAAAGGAAAATGGATCAGCGGAGGAGAGCAAAAAGCTGGAGGAAAATCAAAGCCAAAAAGCTGATGTGTAATGTCAAAGGAGCCAATCAGGGTGAGATGGGAACAGATTTCTGAAACAACTGAATATATGGGAACAATATTAATAATTTTTGTTGTGTGTGGGTCATTCTTGTAACTGTTGAAAGATATAAATAAATAATAATAAAAAAAAATCTTTAAAGAAGTCTTTTATGCTCACCAAGGCTGCATTTATTTGATCAAAAAAATAACAATAGTAAAAACAGTAATATTGTGCAAAATTATTATAATTTAAAATAACCGTTTTCTATTTTTATATATTTTAAGTTTAGAATTTTCAGCAACCATTGCTCTAGTCTTCAGTGTCACGTGATCCTTAAGAAATCAACCTAATATGCTGAGTTGCTGCTCAATAAATATTTCTTATTATTATCAATGTTAATATTTTAATAAACTGATCATTTATTTTCTAGATTATTTGATAAAAGAACAGCATTTTTTTTTAAATACAAATCTTTTAGAGTCTACTGTTACTTTTGATTTAAAAAAGATTGTATATGTGGATCCTTAACGACCAACTAAACTCCTCTATATTATGTATCTTGTCTTTCCTCAGGATTTATGAGAGATCCGTGAGGGAAGGAGTAGAAAAACTGGTGGAATCTGTGAAAAATAAAAATTTCAGAAGCTGTAATAAAGGTCCTGACTAGCTGTGTCAGTTACAATTCCACCATAATCTGTAACGTGTCTGTGCTGGGAGATTTAATTAATAATGTGTGTTGTAAAATATGTGAATCTTTTGAGGTGAAGATCAAGCCTGTTCAGAAACCTGTGTCTGTAAAGTGTTCATCCATAATTTTGGGTTTCATATTTGATCCCCTCTGGAGAAAAAACTCTTGTTTTTTGTGTGTGTTTGTGTATCAGGTATTTAGTTAATGCAAATTTTCATTTGCAATTTCACATGGTAGAAACACTGTGGCCTTTAATATCTGCAATGGACTTTTCCTGTAGAATTACACACAGTACCTAATCTGTGGCATGATGTGAAGCATGATTTTCAGATTTATACTGAGCACTTGGCTAGTTTTCAGGTCTTAACAAGTCAATGAGCAAAATTTATATCCATATATTATACTTGTTTGCATCTAGAAGACCATTATTTACCAATATAGACCTTATAAGCATTTTAATAAAGACTGACCTTCAATTTGAAGTTAAAATGTCTAAACCGGACAGATTACATATTGTGATTTCAGAAGTAAGCAGATGCAGGGACCAATGCTTGTTTGTTAATGAAAACCATGCCTTTTGCTTAAACTGTTTAGCATACTGTTTTCAATAACTGAAGACCATGTTCATTTAGAATCTTAATCAGATCTCAATGTATATTTACACTCCCTTTTTTCTCAGATTATCACCTGTTTCGTGTGTTCTTTGTTTCATTGTTTTGTGGCAGAATTGTATGTGATCTGGATTACTTGTAAATATGGTAAACTCTTTTTTCTATGTTCTATTTATATTGTTAAGGTTTAGCTAAATGCCAGTGTTTGACATTACGATAGCTAGTTTTAGTCAATTTGTTGAATGGTACAGTACAATTGATGGTATTTACTTGCAGGCTTTAAAACTGTGAAAATCTTTCAGTTTGCATAGTGGTGTTGCTGTATTCCCAGACTTCAGTGCTTATTCTGTGCATTTAATCCATCAAACCAAAGAGGTTGAATGTGGTCATGCAAGTATTGTACATACTGAACATTGTTTTGTACTCCTAGTTCAAATAAAGTGTACATTTTTAGGAAAGTGTTAGTTTATTCTTTGCTGTTTTGTTGACCGTCTTTCCACGCTGTATGCTCACTGTTAAAAAGTTTGGGGTCTGAAAGGGGTCCTTTTTGTTTTTGAAAAGTCACCATTTATTTGATCAAAAATACAGTAAAACTAATATTGTGAAATATTACAATTTAAATGAACTTTTCTTTCAATAATCTGCAAAAAAAGAAACTTCGCTCAGGATACTGTATTTTAAAGATAACTGAGTAAAATCCAAATAAGTTTTACAGATATCTTTATTGGAAAGTGTTTAAGCAATGTTTTCATGATTGTTCAATGACCGATAAACAATTATTGCACATGCATGTAGAACAGTCCTTAAGACACTACCAGTTTAAAGATGTAGACAGTTAAGTTCACAGTTATAACTTCGAGGACACTAAAGAGATCTTTATACTGATCCTGAAAAACACCAGGAGAATGATAGGGTCCCTGATCACCTGTGTGAACATGCCATAGTCCTGCTGCAGGGAGGCATGAATCTTTATGTTCATACAAATATTTACACGCATGATCCTTCAGAAACCATTCTAATAGAAAAATTTGACTAGTTATATCAGAATCTCAGTATTTGTAGCATTAGGTGATGACTGCTCAGTTGTAGCACATTACAACAACATTCCCATAAACACCACCTAATGTAACTGGGTCATCATATGGACGTTGCAAACCATGTCCAAAAAATTCCATATTTCTTTAGTAAAATGACAGACCAAAATTGATTGATGGAGATGGATTTGATTACTTTTAAAATTAGGCAATAGAAAATATAGAATAAAACAATAATATACATTACAAAAACAAATAGAAAAGTTTAACTATTTTGTGGTTGAAGAGGTAGGCTAATTGTTGGGGAACCCTGCTCCATGGACTTTGGACTTTGTCTTTGTCTTGTAAGGTAAATTGGAGAATGGCCTATAATGTATTCAAATGGTTAGCACCTGTTAAGTCTCCCCCAACAGTTTTTATTTCTCAGTGCAGCTGTTGCTGTCCATGGTGCTGTAATAGGCAAAATATTGATATATTGCAACTGCGATCAGATGAGCAGGTTTGATAAGAACAAACTCACCATTAACATTACAACACAATCCATGCATCATTTTTTTTTTTCTCTCAGGACAATCAAATGGCTGTAAAAATGACAAGTCTGACAAGTGATAAGCACAAAATGAATCACACAGACCCGAGAGACACTGCTAAGTAAGTTGTGCATAAAGTTTTAATAAATAATAAACTTTCAACATCATACAGCTTGACAAAACACAATGAGAATCTGGATAAACTTGCAATGTCCTCTGATGTTTTAGAATGTTACTGATCCTAAGCTTTGTATCAATTGTTATATATTTATTTTTTTACTTATTACATATAGTATGTTTTACCTAAAATAAACAGATGTTTAAAGCTGCATCATTATTGTGTAAACATAACATTTTGCATAATGTAGGCTAGTTGATTCTGAACAAACTCTGTCAATAAAGCGCAAAATAAAAAAGCAGCCCCATGTGGCATAAAATTGTTCAGCGTTTTGAAAAATGGTTTTCTGTGTAAAGGTTTTATGACAGTTTTACTTGATTGACACATTGCGTGCAGCAACCTTTACTGTCTGCTTCCCCTTACGAATCGTCATTTGAACATCCGGGTACTGGGTTGCTTGATTGACAGTTGCCATAGCAACATCCCAGGCTGTCGCCATTTTGTCAGTTGCTTTTTTAATCTTTCAAATGTTTTCGCTTCCCGCCGGAATAATGCAGTCACGCGCTCGTAACAGTGGCGATTTTGGAAAGGCTTCGCCAACCGCGTCGGACTGAAAACGACACCGGGACAAAGAATCGGAATGTCAGGAATATATTTAGTGGGCTAGTCGTCCGTGTCTCGGGTCCGCCGGGCCGGTCCGCTGCGCAGGTTTGGAACGCGCGCCATTTTGTGAAAACTGACAGAAAAGCTTAACGTTTTTTTTGTTCACCTTTTTTATGCAGCTGTTTCTATAATATCTGCACGTCGTTGTTTTTAGTGATTAAGTTTGCTTTTGAAAACAATAACTTTGCGCCTCCACCTCTCCAGAAGCGAATAATCTTGAATGTGCGTTTCCGACGCTAGCTGGTTAGCTGCGTTCGTTAAAGTCACTGAGAAAGAGCGCTAACTAGCCGCTAGCCTTCACTTCACCACCTATAAACCATGATAAATACACACATGAAGACTGACACAGGCAAAACTGAACTGGAAAGACGCTGTTTTATCTGCCAATTAAAATAAAAAGCATTTAGCCCCGTCTGGCTCAGTAACGTTACATTAGGGGTGTCTCATCGGAAGCAGCGTAGAGAAACTGGATCAGTCGCTTCACTTTACTGGATCTGGGACTTTAAATGAAGATCACACCATCAAAGGTGAGTCTTTGACATTTGTAGAGGTCTTATGGAAACATAGGGGGGGGTGTAGGTTTGTTTACAAATCGCTTGTTTGGTAAGTTAGAAGCTACAGGCTAGTTTGATTTGGCCTAGATGGCTAGCCGATTAAGAACGTCCCTTACGTTAGTTAGCGATCTTTTTTGATACACCAAATAGCTTATCCGATCATCTCTGCCTGATTTTACACTCCCCAAGCCTCAGTCGTGAGCTTTTGTACTGTTTTTAGGAAAGTCTGCTAGTCGTTTAACGGGAATGTTAACCCCCGTGTAGCTCCGCTAGGTCAGACTGCAGGGGCAAATGTTGTTTGCTCAGCCTAACGATTTTGTATACCAGCAGAAAGTCGGCCAGCTGGTCGTTGCAAAAGTGTATCATCAAATCAGTCTGATGGGAGTGTTTGACTGGTAACTGTGTTGATGGTGGTGGTGATGATGATGATGATGATGAAGCCCCATGACTAGCGTGTTGTCAGTTAGCCATCAGGCTGGTTTCCTGTCGGGGGAGGGGGGCTGACATTAGCCTGCGATGTGATGCTTAACCATAGTTATCCAGCAAACATTGCTCAGTCATGTAGTACGGGTTTAGACTTTTGCGTGACGATGGAGGCGTTAAACGAGTCCGATCGACCCCGATGAATGGCTAAGCCAGCTAGACAGGTAAGGTCCGCTTTACCTGTCACTGTCAATCAGTTGAACTCTGCTTAGTTTTCTAGGCTAGCTGCGTATTCAAGGGTTTATATCAAGTTATTATGGTTAATGTGGAGGAATTGATGGCACGCTACTCAGATTTGCATTTGTCAGTCTAGGTAACGTTAAAGCTTTCAGAAGGATGCTTTCGCCTTTGCTTGATGAACAATGATCTCTGACCAGGTAAATACAAGGCAGGCTGTAAGATTTGCCCTCACTTTCACCTGAAGGTTCAGCTTTAGCACTGTTATACTTGTAGCCCTAATAAAAGTACAGTTGGTTCAGATATGAATGTAGTATATACACACAGAGATGTCCCTTAAATAAGGTCATGGTTGGTTGTCTGTTTCCCAGAGGTAAACTTTATTCTGAAAGTTCATAGGTAGATCTATGTCAGATGCCATCTTTTTTGTCCATCACTTACTCCCACAAATGTGATTGACAGTGGCCTCACTATAACAGAGGCTTTTGTACTTATTTTTAGGGATGATCAGATTTATTTATGTTTTACAGCCAATACCAATTTTAATAAACTAGTAGCCGATTTTAAATACCGATATTTGTTACTTGCTCTCTTATATGAACTTTTGTCATTAAAATATATTAGTGTTCTCATCATGTTTTAAATTAGCAAAGTTCAAAAACGTATGCATTAAGGTATACGAGATAGTTTTATTGCTGCATCATCAAATAATTTCTATTGAACATGGATCCATTTAACATTCAACAGGCCAACATATACAACACAAAGATACACGTGAAATAAACAGTGCTTTTCAGGTGGTCTAGCAGTAGTTTTCAGGCACAGAAATAAAGTAATCAAAGTAAAATAACATTGCATTTTCTTTACTGTATGAATTAAAATATACTGTGGTATACAAGCATATCATTTCTCAACTGTTTATGTTCATGTTAAACCTAACGTCTATGTTTGCACTTTTTTGTGAATTAGAAAAAGCGAAAGATAACTCAATTTAGTATTTGCATGCTGTCTGAGTATTGACTCTGACTCTGACTTTGTGGCTTTTTAAAAATAAAACTTCTCACACAGTGAGTAGAATTGAATTCTCTTTCTCTTCTTGCACTTGAATATTTAAATTCGCAAGACTTCAAAACGTGTAAAGGATAAACTTTACTGAAGATGCAGCACTAGACCGATCAGGACAGTGACCGTTCCGTCAACTGTCCCGAGCGTCGTTCACGCTGGCACCGAACGATCAGTCCTTATTTTCAAGCCCTGCTGTATTTTGTACAGATTTCATTTTGTTTTGGGAAGTAGGCTATTTAATTATTTTACCCATAATCCAAAACAATCCAATCCAAAACATTGGATTATGCAACAGACATGATACAACTCAGTACCTTCACATAATTAATAAATAAACAATTGGTTTGTTATATCAGCTTTTTTCATGCTATAGTTGATATGCCAATGGTTTTAAATTTATCAGAAATTGGCTGATAAATATCAGCAGCCGATAAATCGGTGCATCTCTGCTTACCTCAATCACACTATAAGATTATGTGTGAATTTTGCTACATATGATATGCAGAAATAGGCCTACATGCACAAAAGGACCAGGATCCGTATACTGTCGCTCATTTGTTTTCTTCTTAAACTCCATAGACATTCCCATATCCCTTTCCCCGCCATTTTATTTGAATTGTTTTTGAGTATTGGTGCTGAAATCCAGCTAATCTGCTGGAGTGTCATTTGAGAGCTTCTGTTTTGATTAGCTGTTTAGACATTTATTTAGAGCATTTAGATTAATTATATCTTACTTTAACTTTTAATGGGAGAATTGGAAGAAAGTTTTTACTTTTTGAAAAGGTTAAATTAGGCAAAGTTTAGTTAGAAGTTTTGAAAATTTAGGCTTACTGGTAGAAGTAGGAATTTTATGTTGCCCAAGTTTAAAAAACAAAGTACACATGCATGCCTAGTGTTGATTTGAGTAATATTTTCTTTAATATGTTTTGTCCTTTTATTGCGATGTTTATTTTTTTTGTATCCAAGTTTATTTGCAGCCCTTATATCCATGCAGTACTCTTAAGGAAACGATTAAATGTGTTGGATACGTTAGTTAACACTTATTGCAATGAAAGAAAATGTTTTACAATGATTGAAGATTAAATAAAATAATAAATTATAAATAATGCATTCAGGTTAGTAGTTTGATGCACCTCTTACTCTATTCATCCCTGCGGTATTTGTAAATTTCAGTATTCATATGTCTAATGGTGAAAGTTGACTATTGCATGGCTAGATTAAATCACTTTAACATTTATTAGTTTGAAGTGGAATAAATAGGCTAGTAAGTAAGCAAAAACAAACTGCTTTTTCTCTTTGTTGCTTAGTCATAACTTGGGTGAAGTTTGTCTTTGTTTGCTGCACTTTTTTTGTTTTGTGTTGTTGTTCATGTGCTCCATGCCAAATATTAAGAGGAATAATGTTTTTGAAAATTTAGCACATATGTTTGCAATTTGAGAAGGAAGGTGTCAGTGGCTATCATGAACGCCATTAAAGTACAGGGAGCTGGCCTGCTATTAAACTAAGTAAGGGCCAGTTATGTTGATACAGAGCTTTATTATTGATCGGAAAATGTTTTATTTAAAGCCGTAACTGTTCTAGGTTCTTTTTGCATGTGCATTCAGCATTTGTTCAATTCAGTTTGGCTTTGTTGAGAGATGGTAATTTAGTGATCACATTTCCCCACTGTACAATAGTCAAAGGAGTTTGCTGTATGTTTACCCGGGCATGTCATAGGATAAAATGACTTAAAAACGATGAATTAAATGAGTTTTGGATTAGATGTCAAAAGCTCATGCGAATGATTTTATTATTCATTTATTTATTACAAATCACATCACAAGTTTGTTGTTAAAAAGCCAATAAAACTTAATTAGTCCTACTTAATTGTATTTATTTATGTTTTACTTGATTCCATCCCTTAAAACAGGATAATCACAGATCAGTAAACAGTAAAGTTGAGTGACATGCAGAATAGGGAAATGCACTGCTGAGGGTCATGTTGAATGTTTAGCCTATATTTGCAAAGGCTTGTTGACATTTTGTATGCTACCAACTTTACAATTATAATTCAGGCCTAGACATTCTCACAAAAATTTGTTGCATTTATTCTTTGAATTATAAAGGCAGCTTATAAATCACACAGAAACAGCACTAGATATACATTTAGAGGGACTTACATAGTGCAAAGTCTAATGTTGTTTCTGTTTGTATTATGACATACATCAGTTTTCTCTTGTTGAATTGCATGCAGTCCTTGATACCATGAATCATCAAGCCTATATTGAGAAATGTGCCATAGCAGAACAGCTATATATAATTGAAATACAGTAAAATGTAATGCAGATGCTTCTTTTATATATATAAAAGAAGCATCTGCATTACATTTTACTGTATTTTTAATTATAGAATCAATTTTAAATATTTATATTAGCAAATGTAAAATGTGCTGTGAAATATGTATTATTATTTCATAGGCTTTTGGCTTGAAAATCTTTTGAAATGGTTGTGTTTTAGGCTGTAGAAGTGTTTCCATCCTCTGATATTTTGTGGATCACATGAATTCTTTGCCCTGCCTTAGTTAGGTCAGCTGAATCATTCTCTGCTCCTACACCATGAGTGGGGTCTGAGCTGCTATTTTGCTGTCAGGCTCCAATGTGGTGGATGCTTCATCTAAGTGTGCCAAAGTTCAATTTTATTTCTTCTTTATTTCTTGTTTTCTTATTGGAAAATGGGAGCAGCTCTGCCCTGGCAACAAAAGTAGGCTATTTGCATACTCTTCTGTGATTGGCTTGAACATTGATGGGCTTGCCAAATCACACTGTATCTTCTTGGTGATAGGCTATGCTAATTAGGTGCTGTTGCTGGGATTCTGAATAGTGGTGGGATTCTGTGGCTGTGGTGCATTGTGTTGCCTGGCAAGAGATGCTGATATATGAGCAAGCTCCTTATAATTATCACAATTTACAGCTAAAAGAGGACTGATTTCTGACCAAATTTTTTTGCTCTTGACATGAAATTTGCGCTGTACTCTTTTCTATTTTTATTTAGAAATTGAGAAGAGAACTATTGTATTTTTCTTTTCTTTACAGCTACATTAATTGATTCTATGTATTTTTGCTCCTTTTCTTTCTTTAATTGCTAGTGCCCTAAGTTCTCTGGCATTTGCACTTAATAGGATATATTCTGATAAATAACATTACATAAATACACACATTTTTGTACATAAATATATATTTGCTTTCTATCCTGTTTTGTGTTAGTTCTAGTGCTATCTGTGCTTCACTTTGGTTACATAAAAATCTCAGGGATGGGTTTGCTCTCCTAAAACAGAGAAAAAAGGATACTCTTATTAACCTGAAAGAGCTTTGCAATTCAAAGGATCACAGGGAGAGAGGAGAATTTTGTTCTAACACACACTAATTTAGCTTAAATTTCCTCCAGGGGGAGAGACCTCAGCATGCAAACCCTCGTCTGTCCGGCTTGCACCCTCTCTTTCTTTCCATGCTGCTGGTCTTCAGATGGCTGCTCCCATGCCTCATTCGCACCAGCAGTACAGTGACTGTCACCAGCAGAGTACAGACCAGTCTGTCGCTGTACTGCCATACAGTGATCAGACACAAGCACTCACTGCCAGCCAGGTACTGAATGCTCCGCTTTTGTTTATTCACTTAGTTTGTTTATTTTTGCTTAAACATGCAAATCTGAATAAACATGGATGGAATATGCTCAATTATTACACTTTGTAAAATTAATTTTTACTGTTACATTTCACCTTGTTTATGGATTATTTTTCCTTGTTGACAAAAGTAGTTGGATTTGTTGAGAAATAATAAATATCATCTATTAAATCTTTGTGTTGCCGCTTTTTTTTTATTATTATTGCAGAGGCACATGCCCCAGTGCTTTCGTGACCCCACTTTAGCTCCTTTGAGGAAGCTCTCCATAGACCTGATCAAAACCTACAAACACATCAATGAGGTGAAGTTTCTTCATTTTAATCCTATTTCTGTGTTTTGCCAGATTACTGTCCTTGTAGTAGTTAAGCACCAAATAAAGATGAAAAGTAGTAATAAAGAACACAATTAGAATACTATATGTTAGGGCTGCACAATTAATTGAATTTCTAATCACGATTACAGATGCCACGATTACGTGATCGTTCAAAGCCGTGATTACAGAAAAAAAACGTCCACTTACATTATTCTGCGTGCTTAAGAGGTGTTTAGAGCATGTTACTTTGTGAGAGGCGACAACTACTTAAGAGTACCCAGCACAATAGGTACTACCAGTGATATGCGAAACACCAGCACCTGCCATTTTTAAAAAGCCGTGTACACAGCCTAAATATTTATTCCACAAACTAACTCTATGAACATGGAAAACAGTGATGGATGCGATCACTTCAGAGTTCCTACTGGCAGTGCGAATACAACCAGGAAAACGGCCCTAGCGGAACATTAGTTCTCGGCGAACCACCCTGGTGGCTACTGGCTAGTTCCTATAACTACGTTTCTAGGTCTACACTGGTGCGAAAGCCCATATTAAACCATGCATATTATTTTTACTTTAAACATTTTTTTAATTAAAGAAGAAACCAAACCAATATATAGTTGACATTTGAGACTTAATGCTATAGAAAAGCAATAAAAGTTTTTCAGGAAGAGTGTTTTCAGCTTGTTTTTAAATTTTTAAAAAATAAAAATATGGCATGCAGTTGCTTCAAACATTGGTATAAAGCTTTTCAAAACATCATTCAGTGTAAATTGTGATAATCGTAATTAATAGGCCTAATCGCAATTACAATTTCAAGGGAATAATCAACAATTATGATTTTTGTCATAATCGTGCAGCCCTACTAAATGTGAAGGTATCTATGAAAAGTATTTTAGGAAGTTCTCAGACTAAATAATAAAGTTATGAGCACAACTATGCTTACGTATTTGAGACTGATGCTGTGAAACTTACTTTCACTCCTTTGTATAGGTGTATTATGCAAAAAAGAAACGACGGCATCAACAGGGTCAAGGTGAGGACTCCAGCCACAAGAAAGAAAGAAAAGTCTTTAACGATGGCTATGATGATGAGAACTACGACTACGTTGTCAAGAATGGGGAAAAATGGATGGACCGCTATGAAATTGACTCTTTAATTGGAAAAGGGTCATTTGGACAGGTATGATGTTTTTGAGTCTCTTCAGATTTATTTTGTCAAGGAAAATAATAGTAAGAAATATCAACTTTTGCCATGACGAAACATGCTAAATTATTGTTTTGGACTTTGAAAGCAAAATCCATATGTAATCAAGTTTTCAGGGTAGTTTAGATATTTTGTAAGTGAATGAAACTTAAAATGATTGTCTTATGAAAGTAATTGACACATGATTTTAGGTTGTAAAAGCTTATGACCGAGCTGAGCAAGAGTGGGTAGCAATTAAGATCATCAAGAACAAGAAGGCCTTTCTGAATCAAGCTCAAATTGAAGTGCGGCTTCTCGAGCTAATGAACAAACATGACACAGAGATGAAATACTATATAGGTAAGTTGTAACTGTTCAATTCTTTGATTTATTTTCAAAGTCTTTACACACACGGTGCATTACTTCAATTCAAAATCTAATGTTGTTGTGGTTTTTTTTCAGTACACTTGAAACGGCATTTCATGTTCCGGAATCATCTTTGCTTAGTATTTGAAATGTTGTCATACAACCTGTATGATTTGTTACGAAATACGAACTTCAGAGGTGTCTCTTTGAATCTGACACGGAAGTTTGCCCAGCAATTGTGTACAGCACTTCTGTTTCTTGCTACACCTGAGCTCAGCATCATCCACTGTGACCTAAAGCCAGAGAACATCCTGCTATGTAACCCCAAGAGAAGTGCCATCAAAATAGTGGACTTTGGGAGCTCCTGCCAACTGGGACAAAGGGTATTGTGAACCACCTTGTTTATTGCTTGTATGGAGAATATTGAAAATGACTGTGTGGTGATTGTCACAGTATGCTTAATTTAATTTTGTATTCCTCCTCCCACATCAGATATATCAGTACATCCAGAGTCGATTCTACCGCTCCCCTGAAGTGTTATTAGGAATGCCATATGACCTGGCCATTGATATGTGGTCTCTGGGATGTATTCTGGTGGAAATGCATACAGGAGAGCCTCTCTTTAGTGGAGCAAATGAGGTAAGGAGCTATATGAAATTGTATTGATTATTAATGATGATGATTATTATTACTAATGTACTTCCATAACATTCCATTGATTCTCAATCTTTTAGACTCAAAAGTCATTTTAAAAGTCATTTTTTTACTCAATTTCGGAGTAAAAAATCTGAGTTTTTTTTTTTTTTTTTTTTTTTGAGTTTCAATTTACTCAATTTACCTGATAAAATATTTTAGAGCTTGGCATATCTTGAAAAATGTATGTTAATAAAATATATAAAATGCCTGAGGAGTTATACGATTTGATTAATTTGTATGACTTTACCAGAATCACACTTTTATAATTCTTCAAATTATGCTCATTTGTAATTCGCTTTGGATAAAAGTGTCTGCTAAGTGATTAAATGTAAATGTTCAAAGACAAAAAAAGAGGCTAATTAAAATAGGAATAATATCTTTATTTTTTTAGTTGTTTAGGCTTATTTAAAGCTTGTTTTGTCTTCATTTGAAATTATTTTAAGTTATCTTTAGGCCCCGTTAGAGGTTTGCTTAGGCCCCCTCAGTTGAGATCCACTTACTTCTTGTTTAATGTGTTACAGAATACGGGAGTCACGCCATAGTTGATTTTGGATGATTCTACCTAATTAAAATTGACTGTTATAGTAACAAATAGTGTGACAAAACTTATTTTTAAAATGAAACCCCAATAGGTGGACCAAATGAACAAAATTGTTGAAGTACTTGGGATCCCACCCAATCACATTATGGACCTAGCACCAAAAGCCAGGAAGTTTTTTGAGAAGTTGTCAGATGGCACATGGAGTATTAAGAAGACCAAAGATGGAAAAAGGGTATGTGTTACTGATATTTTGAAGTGGAATCACTATCATGTGAAGTTTTATGCAGATTTTGTGTGCATGCTTGTTATTATTGTTGTAAGTTCTGTAATGTGTCTCTGCTTTTCTGTGAGCAGTACAAACCTCCGGCATCTCGAAAGCTCCATGCCATCTTGGGAGTGGAATGTGGTGGACCAGGCGGTCGTCGGGCGGGAGAATCCGGCCACGCAGTAGCTGACTACTTGAAGTTCAAGGACCTCATTCTCAGAATGCTAGACTATGACCCCAAGACGCGAATTCAGCCCTACTATGCCCTCCAGCACAGTTTCTTCAAGAAGACGACAGATGAAGGAACAAATACAAGCAGTAGTGTGTCAACAAGTCCTGCACTTGAGCAGTCGCAGTCATCAGGGACCACTTCTAGTACATCCTCAAGCTCAGGTTCTACTATGTTTTAATCTGTTCTGGATTCTGTCTAAACTCTTTATTGTCACTGATTTGATAGTGGTGTTTCTGGGTAAAGCTTAACACAGTTCCTTTGCTTTGCCTTAGGAGGATCGTCTGGAACAAGCACCAGTGGCAGAGCAAGATCCGATCCAACTCACCACCATCGGCACAGCGGCGGGCATTTCGGCACAGCCATGCCAGCCATAGACTGTGACAACCTTTGCCCTCAGGTGAGCCCCCTTGGCTTATCTTGTCAAGTAGTTAAAGGAATTCAAAGTTTGGCCTTCAAGATTGATTTTTTTTCTTTTTCTGATTGACCTTGTTTGTGCAGGCGAGACAGCCTTATCATCCACCAGTAGTATGGCCTGGAATCGTAGGACCAGAACCTGTCACTGTAGAGACTCATCCAGTCCAGGAAACCACTTTTCATGTGCCTCCCCAGCATCCCAAGGCATTGCACCCCCATCACCATCATCACCACCACCACGGACAAGTCATAGCAACGCGACCACGGCCGCGACTCTACAACTCGCCCACTAACAGCGCCTCCACCCAGGATTCCATGGAGGTGGTGCACGGTCATCTGTCCATGACATCCCTGTCTTCCTCTGCATCCTCTTCCTCCACATCTTCCTCTTCCACAGGAAACCAAGGCAACCAGGCTTACCAGCTTCGCCACCTTCCTGCCAACACCCTGGACTTTAGCCAAAATGGAAGTTTGAGTATGAGTATGGGTTTGGGTGCCTTCTCAAATCCTCGCCAAGAGACTGGTATGGCTGGACATCCCACGTACCCTGTTGCCACGAACACAGGAACTGGTCACTTTATAGCAGAGGGACACCTGGGCATTGATAGGGAAGATTCTCCAATGACTGGAGTCTGTGTTCAGCAGAGCTCGATGGCCAGCTCGTGACTTTAGCTGAAATGGGTTTGTTTTTCTGTGTGAATTTTGTTTATTTTGTTTTGTTTTTTTTCCTTCCTTTTTTATGGTGGTGTTTTCATTTTCTCCTGTTTTTCAAAAGGTGCATAGAGAATAAAAGCTGCTCACTTCTGAGGGGAGATATCACTGAACCGCTACAAATTGAAGAGTATTTAAAAAAAGTATATATGTATTTCCATCCTTTTACGTTGTCGATTTCTAGATAAGTTAGTAATACTGCAAATAACCATAGTGAAACTGAGACATCCATCTGCCGATTCACTCACCTGCATAAAGTACTTATTTACCATCTGTTACATTGGAAACTAGGAGATTCATTTAATTTCTTCAATACAGTGAGCATTTCAGATCTGTGAGCTGTCGTACAGCTTTTTATATGTAAAGCAATGCAAAACATTTGTTTAGTTCAAACAAGTTAAACATTGGACATTATAATTTGGCTGGTCGTTCTTTTATTTACCCTTTAAGTGAAACTTCTCTAAAGAGCTGTGTGTTTAAACCTGTAGCGTGTCAAGGAAGCAGTACTTGCAGTGATATTTCGTGTTGTCGGTATCGTGTAACTCTTCGAGAGGGGGCACAAAGCTGCGGAGCTCCGGTGGCGAGCGCTGGCCTAGCGGCGGGGAGGAGCTGTTGTTAGGGCCCGAGACAGGCAGGTGCAGTACTCTTCAGGCCTGGAGTCCTCCAGACCGGGCGGCTTCGACTACGTACATCGACTGAGGAGTGACGGGGGGTGGGGTGGGGGGACAGATCCGGATCCGGATCCAGATGGATCTGGGGCTGCTGTTGAGAACCCTTTGGCCTTATGACTTTTGGACCTTGACTGAAAAGGAGCTGGACTTTATCATTAAATAGAGATGATGGCTGTCCTCTATTTTTAACATTTAAAGAGTCCTTAATTGGTGAGGGAAGGTGAACGAGAGTGGTTATTCAGAGGCCTTTATTTAGCCAAGATTTCTCATTTAAGGGACTCCAAATTGCAGGGTCTTGTTCAAACGTCCCTTACATGACTTCCTAAAATTGCTGAAGTGGGATTTCACATAGAAGGTATTCATTCCCATTAATTGTCTTTTATTACTTTTTCATTTTTTAATTCCCGTCGAGCATGTGGTTCCCATTGAAAAACATCTGCATAAATTTGCCTCTTTGTGTTGAACACAGAAGACATGTAATGAGATTTATGTGACTGCCTTTTTTCTCCTCTTGAATTATGCTGTGAATTTTACACAAATTAGTTTTTCTTCTTTATTAGTGTCTTTCTTTTTCTTTCTTTCTTTCTTTCTTTTGATATACCAAAGCAGTTGTTTTTTATAGCACTAGGTGTCTGTAAGAAATAATGTAGCAGTTCACCACTTCAGCCCAAGGTTCATCAACGTCCATTTTAGTCTGTATACTCTCTCAAACTGGAACTTTTGCTGAACCACTTTGTTTTAATGTTAACAAAATACTGAAATTATATGGATAAACCTCCCCGATTTTCATTCTTTTTTCCTGTCCAGGGGAGGGAAAGGACTCTGACGGTTACTCTGCAGGCTACAGAGTAGCTGAGAGATCACAAATTATTCTGAGGAGAGAAAAGTGTTTTGTTTTGTATTTACCTGGTCTATCAGTCAGTGATGCTGCCTTTTATACCTAATTTGATGAACATGCTAATTTCTACCTTTTTAAATCTAAGTGGCTACTTAAATTTATTTATTCAGGCAGTCTACTGTAGCTACTGTGACCTCTGAGTCTGAGTTGAATTTGTTATCAAGTGATTGGTTTGATGCTTGCCTCAGATGTACAATTCAAAGGGAAACTAGGTGACGTGCTGCCACACTGACACTGGGCACATGCATGTTGTTCTGAAGAGGATAAATGTTTATAGTCACTTCAGTCATGTTAAGGATAGCTATGCTCACTCTGATTCTTATATTAGAGGTTGTGAGCCCCCCCAAGACCCCCACCTAGCTTTCTCACTTGCTCTCATTTCTTCAAAGAAACCTTGTTTGCTACTTCTCTCAATCTTGCAGTTCTTTACAGACAGTTGGACAATATCCTGCCAGAAAGTGTGTGTGCAGATTTTTCCTTTCGCGAAGACATCACTTTCAGCCAGAGTCATGTTTGGTATATTTACAAATCTCGCAACGGCTAATGGTAATCGGAAAGAAGGTTTACCTGAATGTTAGCTGGATTTAAAAGTGTTTTTTATATATAAAAACATTTGAATGATGCAGTTTGATGACGTTGACAAAAACATTCCAAAAATCAAAATCTAAAAATTACAGAAACTTTTAAAGAGTGCACCTGTTTCAGCTGTTACTAAATGAGATCTGATTTAGCGCAGTTTTCATGAAATGCAGCCCCTTTTTAATAGTTGAAATAGAATTTATGTATATATTTATATTTTTTTAAATAAAGGAAGTATAGAACTCACTACATTGCTCCTGCTGGTATGTCAATTACATTGCCATGTTTTTGCTTACCTATTTAGTTTTTTTTTTTTTAACCCTTCTTGTCTTACTCGGTCATTGGACCAAAATCGCTTTTAGTCAGAGGCATTTGACAGGACAACATTAAAGGTAGGGCTTATAACTTGTACCGAAAGAATCTTTCCACAGGGTATGACGCATGTATGTCCACACTTTTATAATGCTCATGGTTTTTGCTAGGTCTGTTTCTTCCCTTTCTCTTAAATGCATTAAATGTCACTGTTTCACAAGATCATGGATTTTAATTCAACATTCTTCTGCCTTTTGATTTTCTTTTTCCAGATTTTCTTGACCCTTTTCATGCAACATGCACTATATAATTGAACAGCATGGGGAAAAAGGATAAGTGTCCACAGATTGTAAGATCTAGTCAAGACTTTGCTGTGTATATGAAAATGCCCTTTGTATTATATTCAAACAGTCTTATGTATGATATATAAAAAATAACTTAATTGACGCGCTCTTGGCTTTTTTCTTTATCACCCTGCTTGTTGCTTCAACACTACATACGTCTAATATAGAGGACTGCCTAAACGAGTATTTCTGACGAGAACTGTATACATGCGTGTTAAAATAGTTGCTGTAGATTATCGAATGACAAATTAATAAACAGTGCATATAAATGTTTACGACAAGGTCAACAGACATGATGGAATCAGCCTTAAAATATGGTATATATATCCCATTGTTCATATGGCGGTATTTTCTCTATTGACTGCGCGGCTCGTTGGTCTAGGGGTATGATTCTCGCTTCGGGTGCGAGAGGTCCCGGGTTCAAATCCCGGACGAGCCCAAAATTTTCTATCAAGCATAAACTTACTTCGAAGTCACAGCGTTCAATATAAATGTCCCGTGTTGAATTCTAAATACAGTACGCAGGTTTTAATTGCGAAGAAAAATCATATTTAATATGTATGCAATGAGCAGTGTTTCTATTCTGTAGTTCAACTCTATTGCAGAGATCCTATTTTGTAATCCGTACAACGCGGTAAATTGTGATTTTATGATAATATGTTTTAGCGTCTCTACGCGTGACATTTTAGGTGTTTGAATAGCTTATTTGGCGTTAAGATTATTAGTGAAGAGAATCCGGAATCGGTTCTTTTGAACAACTCGTTTCAAAGAATCGGTTCAGATTCAGCGATTCTTTACGCCATAGCGTAGTTACGAAATCTAATGATCCATATTTAAAGAGCTATTTGACAGCTCATTTGAAACAAAACTGGAGTATTCAGAAATGAGATATTCTAACGATACGGCATTGTAGTTTTAGAGACCACTGGTTTATTTTAGTAGCCTAGCTACCTCTGATTCAATATATGAATTAATAATAACTAATGTGTAATCACAAATTCATAACTAATATTTTATGTTGGGGGGGTGCTTGACGTTCAGCTCCCTCTCTCTGGACTTTAGAGGTGGAGCTTTAAGGTAATCCCTAAACCTTATTAGGTTAAGAGGTTAAGATCCACCCATTAGGTCCACAGAGGTGGAGCTGGACGTCATTTGGCTCTGCAGTGAGCAACACCACAACGTTGGGAATTTTATTGGGAATAAAAATGCCCGGTCTTTGCTGCCATCTACAGGATTCACGGCTTTAATGAGTGCGAAGGGAGAGGATCCTGTCAGGTGGCATTCAACTGAATGATTTCGACTCTCTAATGAACTCCGGAAAAACTAAGCGAGTTGGTTTTTTGAACATCGTTCACTGATGACTTTGTGCTTTTACATCAGTGAAAGCTCAGGCTGATTTTCAAAAGGGAAAACTGCTTATGCAAAAACCGCATTATGATGAAGACTATTCAGTAAAGTGTACTGATTTAGCTGTGCTTGAAACCATAATAAGCAAATTAACTAAATTGACCCAAATAATGACACGTATTATCTTAGATAATAACAGATAGTCTCATCTTATAGAACCACTTTTGGTTTTGTTTAATACACTGTTAACATTTTAGAAAGACTAAAATGAGAAGAATTAAACTTAGAATTCGTATCTATAAAAATATCGTTGTGTTAAAAAAAAAGAAAAAAAGACGACACAATTGGGTACAAAATGTATTTATATTATTATTATGATTATTGTTGTTAATTATTGTATTTTATAACATTTTGAGGTATAATGTAAACAGTAAAAAGAAAAGAAAAAGAATACGCGTTTATTTAATCCACAATCTCCATACCGGCGGACTCTCGTCACGGACCGAATACGCAGGAATAGATTGTGGATTAAAAATATGAAAATGCACGCATAGCATTGGCCAAGAGCCGTTTACTCGAGAATCGTTTGGAACGATTCAGACCGGTTTTGTGAACCGGTTGAAAAGATTCATTGAAACGATCTGAATCAAAATTGATTCGTTCCTTTCAGTATGGCTGATGCATTGTGGGATTGTAACGAATTGCATTGTGGGCTGGCACACCAACAATACTGGTGCTCTATACTTGCGCGCCTTTTTCGTTTCTGTAATGTTGAAATTATTATTAATGACAGCATAACTAATATAGTGCCTAGAAGGCTGTAGTAAATTTTAATCAGACATTCAATGCACAATGCCAAATTTTTGTGCCGCTCCCAACTGTACCAGGAAAAGCACCCAGTCCGATTTAGCTTTCTTTAGGTTTCCAAGGGATCCGGAGAGGTATGACTTTTTTTTTAAAGCTTCATAACACTATCACTGCCGTGCTGTGTTTAAATGCAGTTAATTTATTCTGACGACTTATATGAAACTAATTCTTCCTGGGAAAGGTAAGCCAAAGTTGCACCTGATGTTTTCTCAGTGCAGTTAGTGCATGTTGACATAATATGACACTTATCAGTGCTATTTACACGTCTGTCTGCGTCGATGTGATGTAATTTGCTGAAATATTTGGTGAATTTCAACAGAAGTTTAGTACCTAGTGAAGACAATTGATGTGCTTCTGAATTGAATTTCTGTTCTTTACTCTTTAGCTAAACTTTTTTCATTTTTAATGTAGATAGATGATTTGTATTGTAACTAATATTTACTTAAGAATATATAAAATATGCTTGTATTATTATATTAGTAATACTGTAGTGTTTTCTTGCAGGTGTTTGCCTCTCCTAACTTAAAGAAAACTTAACCTTTCACAATTTCAAATGCAAAAACACATTGTTAATCAAAATCCAGTGTTTGAATTGGAGAGGGACAAAAAAACATATGCCGTAGTTTTCATCAACAACATCAACAAAACATGTCCGTGTAAATGTCAAACTAAAATGTGTTGCAAGAAATGAATAATTGTTGATTTCATAAATCTGAACATGCTTCGTTGTGTATTTGCGCAGATGTAGGTTGTGGGTGGAGAACTGTCGGCGTGCAGATCTGGAGGAGAAAACGCCTGATCAGCTGAACAAGCACTACCGACTGTGTGCAAAGCACTTCGAACCGGCCATGATATGCAAAACTGTAATGCAAAATAGCAATGAGTTATCAGAATGTTTTATCATATTATCTAAATAGTTAAAATTCTGAGATGTTCTTTTTCTCTGTTGAATGTGTTTTTCAGAGCCCTTACAGGACAGTACTAAGGGACACTGCTATTCCCACGATTTTTGATTTAACCAGCCACCTCGGCAATCCTCACAGCAGACATCGCAAACGCATCAAAGTTCTGGTAGAATACTTTTTCTTTTTTTTTCAGGTGTTCTGATAAATATTCATATTCTACCATTGTGGATTCTTTTGAATCTTCTTCATTCCTTCTTTTGAATCTAAACTACATAATAATAACAGATTTTTTACAGTAAAGTATCATATTTCACATTATTAGTGATAAGTCAGTAAATGTAACATTATAAATCAGCTCAATAGTTATTCTATGTTTCTTATACAATTGTACTGAAGTAATTGAATAGTTTTACATTTAATATAAAATGTAACTTTTCATTCCTGTTTTCCTCAGACAGATGAAGAGGTTCGCAAAATCAAAGAAAGACGATGTAAGTAAGACATAATTGATTATTACTTGGCTCTCTGGAGTATTTGATTCTGATTGGTCAATTGGAACATTCAGCGGTCAGCCGACTCGTTCGCTCTTGTTCATACAAACGCAACTGCCGCCATCTTGTTCTCAGTTAAAGGGATACTCCACTTTTTTCGGAAATAGGCTCATTTTACAACTCCCCCAGAGTTAAACAGTTGAGTTTTACCGGGTCGAATCCATTCAGCCGATCTCCGGGTCTGGCGGTACCACTTTTAGCATAGCTTAGCATAGATCATTGAATCGGACAGGACCATTAGCATCTCTCTCAAAAAAATGAATCAAGAAACTTTGCTGCCGTACCATGGGTGCAGCAGGCGTAATGATATGACCCAGCGCCTAAAAATAGGTCTAATAGGTTAGACAAACTTAGTCCCGGTCACGTTGGAAGTTACCGAGCTGGGGACTATTTTCAGGCGCTGCGTCATATCATTACGCCTGCTGGACTCATGGTACGGCAGCAAAGTTTCTTGATTATTACGCAGGAATGAGAGTATAGTTCCTAGCCATATCAGCCTAGAAATTTTTTTTCGCAACTTTTCATTTTCCGTCGGTCTTAGTACACGATGTAACTACAGAAGAGTGAAGTTTTAAATAGGAAAAATATGAGAGATGCTAATGGTCCTGTCCGATTCAATGATCTATGCTAAGCTATGCTAAAAGTGGTACCGCCAGACCCGGAGTTCGGCTGAATGGATTCGAAAACGGTAAGACTCAACTGTTTAACTCTGGGGGAGTTGTAAAATGAGCCTATTTCCAAAAAAAGTGGAGTATCCCTTTAAAGTGAAAGTGTTTGTGTGTAGTGAAATATTGTTACAGTGTTTTTCTTCTTGCTAGGCCAATTACTTTGTAGGTTGTAAGATAATATACAAGACAAATTTCTACATATGTTTGCTTGGATCAACAATTACCCAATTTATTTTGTAATATTGACCGTTTGACTGTACGTTAACCCTTACTTTACTGATTAATGTTTGTGATTTTATCTCTTTAGTGGAGTCTTCAATCGAACAACTGCTCTCGAAAAAAGACTGTGATGCTCAAGATGACAGCGAGACCACTGACGACGTCCCTCAACTGACGCCCGAACAAAAAGACCTGAGAGATTTCTTAAGATCTTCGTTTGAAGTCATGGTTTTGATAGGAAGGCAAAACTTTCCATTCAGTTGCAGTGCAGGAGAAGATGAGATTAGCTCTAAGGAGGAGGAACGGCTCTTCTCGACAGGTACCTTTCAGGCACTAATTGAGAACCGTATCAATGCGGGCGATGAGTTTCTTGGAAGGAGGTTCGAGGCAGCGGCTGTTAATGAGGACTATTGCCCGGCTGTTCAGCAGAAGCAGCTGCTGGAGGTCTGCGAGAGATGCGTCCGTGAAGAGATCCTTCAACAAGTCAGAGAATGTCGCTTCTTTTCGATCGTCACAGGGGAGTTAGTGGACTTCCCAGAGGGAGAACACCTGCCTGTATTCCTGCGCTTTGTAGACCAAGCCAACACTCTTCGAGAAGAATTCATAGAGTTCCTCTCATTTGAAGGAGAGGAGGTTGCTGTCGCTGAGAGATTGGAGACTCAGTTGACGAAGGGATGGGGCCTGAGTATGGAAAACTGCAGAGGACAAGCGCATGCGGGATCTGGTATACTTGGGACAAAGATGAAGGTCATCGCTGCCCAGCTCAAGGAGAAATATCCCATGGCGGTGATCACGCCCACTTCCACCTGTGCACTTAATGTTCATCTTGCTAATGGCATGCCGATGACCGGAGTGCAAGTCGTGATGTCAGTTCTGAAAAAGACGAATGCGTTTTTTAAAACATCTCCGTTGCTGCAGACCGAACTCGATAACGCTCTATCCATCCTGTGTCAGGGAGACACGGAAAAAGAAAACCTTCTCAAAGAGGGCTCGCGTTCAACCTGGACCGATCTTCATAATGTGTTCGAGATGGCCGTCGATTTGATGGAGCCGCTTCTGCTGTGCATGGACAGCATACATGACAATGAGGATCTGAAGTGGAACGACCAAATCACCAATGATGCTTACGCTATTTCAGAGGCCTTGGCGGACTTTGAGTTCATCGTGACTTTGGTTATTTTGAAGAACGCCCTGTCTTTCACGAGGGCTTTTGGTAAGAACTTACAAGGAGAGACCATTGATGTGTTTTTCGCTGCCAACAGCCTGACAGCAGTACTGCATTCTTTGCACGAGGTATCGGACAATCTGGAAGTATACCACGAATTCTGGTTTGAAGAGGCTGTCAGTTTGGCGACTGCAATGGAGATCCCTGTCAAAGTCCCGAGGTTGTTTCTTCGGAAGCAACAGGCAGTAAAGACCATGGAAATCCAGGCGGAGTCGTTCTTTAAAGAGTATCTTACGCTGCCGGTTATGGAGTACATCACGCAGGAGGTCAAGGACATCTTCTCTGAGAATCATCTCAAGGCGCTCAAGTGCTTGTCTCTTGTACCCGCGGTCATGGGCCAAATGAGGTTCAATACTTCCGAGGAGACCCATGCGGACATGTACAGGGGCGATCTGCCCCATCCAGACACATTGCCGGCTGAACTGCATTGTTGGAGGATAAAATGGAAACACAGAGGCAAGGAAGTAAGTTTGCCATGCACCATTCACGAAACCCTTCAGCACTCCGATGTGAAGTTCTTCCCAAATGTTAATGCGTTTTTGAAAATATTAGCCACGTTGCCGGTGCTGAAGCTTGATGGGAGTCACGGTGAAACTGCCCAAAGACGCTTACAGGCTTACCTCACAGACACTGCGGTAAACCAAAGGTGTAAGAATCTGGCTGGGCTAAACATCAATTACCATATAAAGACAGACCTGGAAGAAATGGTTCAGTGTTATATAAAAAGTTACCCAGAAGAAAGTGAGAGTGATTAACCGGTAAAACACATAGACTCTCCAAAGTATCAACTGCAAAAATATTTGAGCTGGAAATGTGATGTTGGTTTGCATAACATTTTGTAAGTTCCCTTTGCTTTTCGTCATGATGCCAATTGTTTATTTTCATGTCTTTTCCCCCCTGGAGAAATATAGAGCTATTTTTACATTTGTGAGGACCGTCAAAAAGATTCACCATGTAAGTATCTACGTCAAGATGTGGTCTTGCTTTGTTTCGTTTGCTTGACTGACTAGTGTGAAGCTGGACTGATAAAAGACAAAACTGACATACATTGAAAATCAACTATTAAAGACAAGTTTGTGTTTGTATAAACTGGTCCAAAGGGTAAATTAAATAAAAACACTTTCGATGCTGTCTTCTACAATGATGTCAATTCTTTGCACTGCCACAATCATACATTATTGCAGTTACTGTATATATTTACTTGGCAACACTTTACAGTAAGATCCCATTAGTTAACGTGTAACGTGTTAATCTTTGTTAGCATTACTTAATAAACATTTGTTTATTGTTAGTTTGTGTTAGATCAAGTCCATTAAATAAAATGATTTTAATAACGTAAATGGTAGCAAACAATAACATAATTTTAATAACGTAAAAAGTAAATTTTGAAATTAAAATGAACTAAGATTAATAAATGCATTAGAAGTGTTTTTCATTGTTAGTTAATGCCGTTAATCACTTACAAGAAAATATGTGACTACATTTCTGCCATCTGTCATTAATAACATTTTGTGAAAATACATAAGCATAGCCTGTTGACATTATGCCTAATTAAATCATGTTTGTCTTTCATAATATTTAGTAAAATATTAAGTAAACCTTATAAAACCTATTTGCAATGCAAATTCTAAATGCATATCATAAATTGTAAAGTAATGTTTAAGCATAATAATGCATGAATAACATCTGTTGCTCTTTGTATAGTTGATTCACCTTTGGTCCTCAAGAGAGCTGCATTTGTATAAAATCATGCAAGTTGGAACTACTTGGGTTTCAAAAAAGACTTATGCATGAGGGCTTGCAAAAAAAAAAAAAATTCATTCAATCACCAAGAAGCTGCTGCCGATTTAATACAAATCTCAAATAGACAGCACTTCTAGCGCACAGGGAGATTCAAGTGGATTTGTATCCATGCGCATGTAAATTTAAAACATGAAAAAAGCAAAAAGTACACTGTTGTATTGTCATTCTATCTTATCATCCAACTGCGGGTTAGAAGGAAAAGGCAGCAGGCCAAACAGTGTGCATGCTATATCACTTTGAAAGGCTTGAATTAAGGTTTCTGATATCAGGTTTTTCCTCACTTGTCACTTTAAGTCTACTTCTGGAATATCTGACATAATATTTTAATTGAGGTAAGGTGTTATACTTTCCAATTTGGCCATTCAATCAATGTTTAACGATGCAAAAGCTGCATTGAGCTCACCATGCGAGAGTGCCCCACCCCATGGGCTACAATACACACATGCACAACACATACTGCAATCATTGCATGTACCACTAGATGGTATGTTATACACATGCACGAATGAAACAAAGGAAACTGGATGTAGCTTCAATAATACTGGGTGGGTCCAATATTAACCCCAACTTACAAAAACACATGCACTCAGTTGTAAGTGCTGGAATTTTCACAGAGTATCTTCCAAATTGCATTTAAATCAAATTGGAAAACGGATACCAACCACCACTGACTTCTAAATTTCCCTAAGCTAAGAGAGCACATAGTATTTGGATTGACCAATAAAACTGGAGCTTTTAAAAAGTTAAAGAGAAAGCATGTTTTATTCATAGTCATAATTGTAACTGTAAACAAAGAGTCAAAATTTGCTTAATTGATCAGTTGTACCCAATAGAAAGCTGCAAACAATACAATAGCAATTTTATATTGATATAGCCTAATCATGAATTAATCGTAACAATCATTCGATTACAATAACTTAGACATTGTAACACATTATTACATTATTACACATGTTTAAGTGTAGCCAATTGTGCTCATGACATAAGACAATCAATAATTGCCATCAATAGACTATTTTAATAATGCATGAATCAAATCTGTTTTATTTTTTGTTTTTTTTTACTAAAATACACCACCAACTCTTTTTAGACCCCTAGTAACCAATGCAATATATACATACGGGTCTTCAGATCAACAAGTTCCAGAATCATGTAGCGTTTGCAGTGGGTGGAGGATGCGCGATGTGTGTCAGTCTTGAAATGGTTAAACGAGCGGCGTCTCCACCCGATGCTGTCCAGACGCTGATGGCTGCAGGTGATAGTTCACTCCGCACATCACGACCGGGGCGGTGTCTTTGTCTTACAGCTGTCAATGAAGTCGGCTGGACGGTGTCTTCGCTTCGCTCTAAAGAAACATTTCATTTGTAACTGAAAGAAAACAATCGCGTCGAAATTACTTAGCCGCAAGTGCGCAAGCGCGTGCGCTACGATACAGAGGATTTCAAGAGTCTGGAAGCATTTCTCGCATCACAAGGAGCATTCATAGGAAGAAGCATCGCTCTCCTGATACAATTTTTGATTGTGTGCGTTGCATTCCTCATTTCTGAGTTTTTTCTCTTCAGATTCAAGCCTTCGCCTCGTCGTTATCGATCATGGCATGGCCCTGTATAACCAGGGCTTGCTGCATCAACCGCTTCTGGAGTGAGTTGGACAAAGGTGACATTGCAGTGCCTTTGGTTTTCACGAAGTATTCAGACGTGGCCGAGGTGCAACATCTGCACCCTCAACCCAAAGCAATAATATCACAGAAGCCGGTCACCACAGAAGCTCAACCTGCCCATAGCGCTCAGCAGGAGGCGTCGGCCAGAGCGACTCACGCCGCTCCTGATGCCGCAGCATCATCATCTCAAGATGGGTCAGGCGCTTCTGTGATGCGCGAGGATTTCAGAGCCTGGAGTGTGCGTCCGGAACGAAGCTGCAAACCCAGAAACGACTATCAGCCATCAAAGACCCCTTTCAACAACGTCACTCAGTACCAGAAAGATTATAAAGCGTGGCCCATTCCGAAAAAAGGGGATCATCCGTGGATTCCCAAAACCACTTCTGCTGCGCCCTGTAAGGCCGAGGAGGGCAAGGTCTCCAAAAAGGAGCAGGCCACTTCTGAGGTTGAAACCGGTGTGGAAAAATGTGAGATTGAGGAAAAGCAGCATGAAAAAGAAAGTGCTAAAGAAAGTAGAAAGAAGTTAGACAAAAAAGAGCACGAGGGGAACAAATTGGAGCAAAATGTTTCAGTGGAGGGGAAGAGGAGGTCAGCTGCAGATGCTCTCAACAGGCAGATCAAGCAGGAAGTCACATCTGGAAGCTCATATAGGTAACTATTTCATTTTGTGTTTCATTTGTATGCAGTTAACAACTTTCTGATTGGTGTCTGTCAAACAAACCTGATTAAGAAAGTTCATGTCAGTATTCATATATTTTCTTCTTATTTTTTTATTATTAATAGACTGATATTAGAATAATATATGAATCGTACAATATTTAGCTGCTTTGAGAATATTGGACGATAACCGACTTACAGAACATTCTAGGAAGATTTATGGTTGCAAAAATAAAACCTAAATATAACCATTAGAGAATGTACTGAATGTTTCTTCAGGTGCAACGTTAATGAAAGGCTCATTTTTGGTTACCAATAAGAGCCTAGAGAACATATAGAATGTTATTGTTTGCCCCCCCCCCCCCAACATCTGTCAACAATGCTCTTGTCAACTGATTAAATAAAACAATTTTTTTAATTTTGAGTAAATATAAACAAAAAACTATGTGTTCTTTGCATTTATTTATTGTGTGCTTCCTTCAAATATTTCTTGATTACCATTAAATGATGATATTGATGATGTAGGTTACCCAAAATCAACTCCCTTGTTGGGTCTGTATAGTATAGCCAATGTTACATTCAAGAGACTTAATCCTATATAGATCCATTTTTGCACTAGTTTGTACATAGACACAAAGCTGTAACCAAATATTGAGATTTGGGAGAACCAAAAGTAGAACTGGTCATTAAAAACCCCTCACTGATCATCCACTGATCTGATTATTTGCTACTTTTCTATTTTTACATAAAAACAAGCCTATCAGATCACTGTAACCATGTAGCCTCTGAAACAGAAGATTTTATCAATGAACCTTATGTAAGAGCAAGATGTAAGGTGAGATTTAGATCCAGTCTTTGAAAAATATCACCAGTCATCAGTGGAAAGCCTCTGAGGCTTTTCAGCCTGAAATATGTTGAGTCATTCTTGAGTTTTCAGATCATTTTGTGCACACTCACTCTACTTTCATAAAACAGATGCACCTCAATGTCTCTGATTTCTTTACAACCCTTATGAAAAGAAAATATGTTTCCCTCTCTCTCTCTATATATAATTGATCAATATATTAAATGGATTAACAGTATATTTGATATATTCTTATATTTTTTTATAATTTACAATATAAATGTTAAATATTTTCAAGCTAATTATCAAAAGCACACCTGCATGTACTCAAGTATTTAGCCAAGAGACTATCACGGTGCTGAGGAGTGCACAGTCATCACTTTTAAAATATAGTAAATACAGTCTTAATGAAATTTGGCCAATTGCAACCGAACCACAGGCTTTACTCTTCAGCACAATGGTAACCCCAAAAACTCAGATATACAAGAAAACCGTTTAAATTCCAAAATAATACAGCATTAAACACTAACAGATCTCCCCCTATATTAACACATTAAATAACATTTAATTTTAACATTTGCTCTCCTTTAACAGTCAGAAGCAAAGCATGCTGGGAACAAGAAATCTATTGTTACTCATTCCGGGAATGTGTGTGTATACATTTATATGGGAATATGTGCAATATATGTGCACAATAAAGAATAAAACTTAGTGAATATTACATGTAATGCTATTTTTGTCTTCATTTATAAATATTTGATATGTATTAATATATAGCCATACATGGTCCATGCATATATTGCATATTGAAAAATATATGCACTAGTTTCTCAAATATGGAAATATATTATGTAATAAATCGCATTATATTTCGCAGTATATTCCCATATATTTTTGTTCCGTAAGTGAAGGCATCAGTTTGATGCTGAATGTTAACTTTACTCTCTTTAAATAGTCCAGAGCCTCTCAACTATTGATGTCAACTAAATAAAGTATATGTATATTGCCACATGGTTGCTGATCTTTTGTCAGGTTATTGGTCTTCTAACAATGAACCATTAACCATATTTGATTACTCTGCCCTCATGTATATGTATAATTATAAAAGCCTAGCATTCATTTTAAAAAACGACTTTGTTTGTTTCTCCAGGACGGAGTTCAAGGCTTACACAGATGTCAAACCAGTGAAACTCATCAAAGCGAAATCTCAGTACAAACCCCTAGTGGAGGAAAAGACCAACCTGGAGACCAGTTACAGCTCCACCTTTAAAGGAGAGCAGGGCAAACCTCAGGCCACAGACAACAAGCTGGTGGACCGCCGTCGGATACGAAGCCTGTACAGTGAACCGAGCAAAGAGTCCAGCAAGGTATGATGTTTTTTCAGGTCATCAGGTTATGTTGCCATGTTGCCCGGTTTTATTACCATATCAATGAAATCAACAGCTCCAGATATGAGCGTAATCATCAACAATTTAATTACACTGTGAGGGATAAAACTGTAATACTTTCTAAATATGGGGCTCCAACATTTGTGAGTCTAATGCTGTCAATTCTTAAAGGTATAGTTCACCCATCATTTTACTCACCCTCATAACAGTCCATGCAGTATAACTTTAGTATTATTTATAAACTATTATAGAACTTATTTATATTTTGATTTGTTGTGTTTAGTTTTAGTAATCTCTATGGAAGCTTGTTTCTGCCACTGAAAAAAGAAGGTAATTGTGATTTTTTTTTTTTAATCTCGCAATTCTGACTTTTCTTGCAGTTACGAGTTTATATCACGCAATTGTGAATTATAAAGTCAGAATTGCGAGATATAAACTTGCAATTGCAAAAAAAGTCAGAATTGCGAGATATAAACTCGCATTTGCGAGAAAAAAAAATCAGAATTGCAAGATATAAACAGAAAAAAATCTAAATTGCGGGATATAAATTTACAATTGCGAGTTTATATCTTTCAATTCTGACTTTATAACTCGCAACTGCGATTTCATATCTCTCTCTTTTTTCTCTCACAGTTGCGAGTTTAGATCTCAGAATTAGGAGAAAAAAAAGTCCGAATTGTGAGTTAAAAGTCGCAATTATCTTTTAATGTTTTTTTTATTCTATGGCAGAAATAAGCTTCCACAAATCTCAGGGCTTCAACATACACTTATTTTAATTTTAGTTAGTTGCTACGGCAATATTTCAATTTTTTTTACATGAATTGTTTCAGTTTTAGTTAACAATAACAACACTGATTCCACAACTTATTTTCTTAGTAGACATTTTGAAGAATTGTTCTGTTCCCATTTGACATTCAATTAGCCCCCATTGAACTAGAACTTTCCAGCTTTAAAAGAAAGCAAAAACACAATAAAAGTGTCTCTTAAGACTTTTGATGTCTTATGATAGTTTCATGTGACAAAACAGACTGACATTAGATAATCTTCTCATCTTGTGAGCTGTTAACTGGATGGTGGATCAAACGATTCATTAAAAATATCAGACGATTCGTTCACAGATCAGTCAACAGGAGCTTTATTACAGAAACATTCGAACTCAGATCCTATCTGTTTAGTAACCATGGTAATTTCACTTGTGAAACAGAACGTCCTCCACAGAAGAAAGTCATACAGGTTTGGAACGACTTGAGGGTGAATAAATAATAATAGAATTATTCCTTTTAATATAAAAGCAAATATGTTGCAAGACGACAATTTTGTAGTGTTTCTGTGCATGTAATGTGTTGATGTAGCCCCTGCCTCTCTCACTCTCATAGGACTGTTCTGACAGTGACAGCAGCTCTGTTCTGTAGTCAGGTGTGTTCAGTGATTCTTTTGGACAGCATGGATCTAGAGTGTTTCACCATACAGCTGCACCATCACAGAGATCCTCAGTGGGACAGATTCTGATTAAATCCTCCTCACAATGAGGATTTGCTCAACACTATGCCTTTTTTTATTTTTTTGCATGAAACTAGTATCTTCACTATCAAGAGGGGCTATTTGGCTTCCATTGTAACTGAATGCAAATGATTTACGCGAGGTTACTGGCTTCAGAAACATATGCCAAAAGATACTAATAGGTTTCCACTCCATTAGTATCGAAAGTAAGCTCACACTGATCACTGCGATCATGCTATTGTGCAAGGCGTTTGAATGAAGTGCGATCTTGCAAAATAGCAGAAATTCTCCATTATTGGAAAGTATAGGTAAACGGGGATTAATCACAAATTATATATGTTATATATAAACTTTTGTGACAAGTTTTGAACTGCATCTCTTATTTTGAGTATGCAGAACAAATCACCTCTTGTTTTGAACACATCATCTACATTTAATAGGGCCTGAAAATCACATTCTAACACACATTTCTGTCATGAGATAACTAACTTGGATGCCACTATACTAATTGAAACATTTTTTTTTATTTTTTTATTGACGTTTTAAATGTACTGGAGGGCCAATGATTTTGTTTCTACTGTAAATTACACACTTTTGCTGTTTATTTATTTGTTTCCTAACCGTATGGTGCTAATATAATGCAAAGATACAGTAAAAACAGTAATATTATACTTCAAAATAACTGTTTCTTATTATAGCATTCTTTTGTGAATAAAAAGTTAGAAAGTAAAGAAATAGTTTGTAAAATTATAAATGTTTTTAATGTCACTTTTGATCAGTTGAACATGTCTTTCTTTTTTTTTTTTACTCTAACTGACCCCAAACTTTTGAACTGTAGTGTATATGGTGAACGTAATATTTTAAAAAACTTAAAACGAACATTAACGGTTAAATATATAATAGGCACGTGCTGTTTTGCAGATTTGAATAATGCACCAAAATTATCTCTTTTTTTTGTTCCTGTAGGTGGAGAGGCATCATTTATCACTTTCCAAGCCAAAAAAGACAACAAGCCATAGCAAAACAGTGAAAAGAGCAAAGGAGAAGCCAATCGCTGGGAGTCAAGCTGCCAAGAAGAAAACTTCAGTGAGCAACCAGGAGCCAAAGCCAGAGGGAGGGGTCACCAAGAAAAGCAAAGAAATGATCAACAGACTAGCCGAGGCAAAAGATTAAGTGCACTTTTGTGTTTGGGGGGGGGGGGGGGGGGGGGGGGGGTTGAGGAGGCTATAATATGGAATAGAGGACTCTCATCCCCATGTTCATGACCTTACTCTAATGGCCCGACTCTGATGGTGTCTTTACCTACGTATTGTAGTAGATCAAGGCTTGTCTGCTTGATTTGTCTTGACTGTGCGGCCACTGTCCTGTCTATTACGAATCTATCTTTGCTTTTGCCCCGCATCTGGCTCCCTTTCCATGTACATCAATAGCTTTCTCTGTGGCAAAGATGATTACCGGATCCTTGTTGCATGCTGCCTCTGAGCAAATGGCCATAAGCCTTATTATATAAGATAAGGGTTTTGCTTTATCTTGCATTGAAAGATATTTACTGGTTGTTTCTTTCAAGCAATCTCATTTAATGTGATATGGACTTCATTTGAAGTATATGGACCACTCTAATTAGATGCACCAATAGCCATAATATTTTTCACAACACATTCAGATTATAGCAATATTATATGCCTCACTTACGGACACAAGAATGTCTAAAAATCTCAAACCGCATGTTTAAAGATTGTGTGACAGTGTTACACTGGAAATTAGCAGGAGCTTCACGAGTCAACAAGTGCACCATGTTTAGCAAATGAACACGATTTAGATTCAAAATGAGTATTTCAGTACTTTCAACAACAGTGCCAGTCACCAGGCATGGTCTCTCTTAAAGTGTGATTGTTACCTTGTAGTGTAGAGCATTATGCTATGGACACATATTTACGCTCAGCTTGCTCTGCTCTCAATAAAGCAACATTCAGATGTGATCTCATATGCTCCATGCAATGTAATACAGAGAATTTGCTGATGTAAACCTTAAAAAACTGCCTGCTTTCCTTGCATTTTAATTTTGATGATTGAATTGGGAAGAATGCTGCTAACCATACAGCTGAGGTCCATGCGATTGACAGACAGAAGCATGCCCATCCTAGTCATCTGTATGTTAAACATCATTCTGACCCGATCTGTTTTGTGAGCGTGGTCCAGGAGGGGTGAGAGCCCTCTCAGTGTAAATCTACAGCCTCTTGGTTCTGAGCTTCTCCTGGGTTGTCCTACACGTGCTGTGCACACCATTCTAGGTGCTATCCTCAAGCTATGCTTTCCATAACAGTAGTGCCTGTATATTGAGCAACATAGGGCCATCAGATGTCCAAGTGGTAATTCTAAGTGTGATGTGTATGTTGTGAGCTTGCATTGAATGAAATTGATTAAAATCATTAAATAAATACATTTGTGATGTGTTTTGTTTCATTAAACTTTAAAGGTTGATCAATCTATTAATAGAAAAGCCTTTTCTGGATATGAGCCGCATATTATAGAGGAAAACTGGTTTTAAAGAGATAAAAACTCATTCATGTGATGCTATTGCTCACACCTGAAGCAGCTGGACACTTGAAACACACAGTTTAGGATGGTGGTGCTGTTGGCCTTCCGTGTCAGAAAAGGAACATTGCAGATGCGCTGGACTCAGTCGTCCTCACAAAATTCAATAAATTATTCAAGTCTCAGGCTCTGCATAGGGCAGGTCTCTGCACGAATATTGTTTGGGTGTGGTAAAGTGAAAATGAAGACAATGGGGCAATGTTACTTGTAGTAAAAATGTGAAAAAGGATAAATGAAATGGGTCCACCAGCACAGAATTGTGTATTGTGCATTGTGTATAACATGAACAACACCCCATCTTTAAAGTTAAAGAACAATACAATATTTTTTTTTATTCTTAAATCCAGCTACTTTTGATCACATTTGAATGCAGAATACAATTAATTCTCGTAACGTCCAGATTTTTGGGAATATTTATAAACGTAATCACTTGCGTTTAAGTAATAAGTAAGGTTATTTTAAGTACTGCACATTTCCCCCACTTGTTTTTCTATTTTGAAGCGTAAATAAAACCATTAAAATTGCATTACATACATGCATTAATATTGATTACAGACATATTAACATAATACCAATAAGAAACATTTAATTAGTGTAATTTATAAACTTTTCCAATAATATCAAGAATTGTCTAATAAACGTTTCCTCTTTTTTCTATCCCATGGACATGTATATCATTACTTGAGTATATCATTACTTCACTTCCACCAGCAGTAAAACTATAAGCACTTTTTTCAGCCAAAAGCTCAAACCCTGATCAACAGAAAGATTCGTGAGGACTTTTACTTTGCCTTTTACACGGAAACACACGTCATGACCTTCGCCATCCTCTCAAACAAACAATTTACCCGCGTTCCTGTCCGTCCCCTCATCTGCTCGTCGGACATGAAGTTTTATGTAATTTAATTTCCTAGACAATGACATGTTTTTACAGTACAGAGTCCATGTGCTCAATATGTTTTAAGACTACGTAAATTTCCCTCTACATTAATGCCTGGATGTGTGCGCGCGCTTCTGAGCCACGACCAGTTAATGAAACTGAACTAGCACCTGATCTTCAAACCAGCCAGTGACTCATTAACAACAGAGTAAGCGAATTTATTCATTCATAACCTCTTTGACAGTGTCATGGTGTTGTAATAAGATGTATATTATTGTGTATGCTGCAGTAAACCACAAGCACTCAACCTTGTTTACATTACGAGTTGTTGAACGTTTGTTTACTTGTCATGAGCTTTGCTCAAAAAAGTCTTAACAGTTTTAAAGGCACGTTAATGTTGTTGTCATTCCCAAATTTAATGTATTTAGCATTCAGAAGTCTTTTATTAATGTAGTTTTATGCTATCTTCAAGGTAAAAATGGCGAAAAGAAGAAATGTCTCTAAAATCGTGGTGGCATGCGAGTGGGCATCATGCACTTTCAAGAGTCAAAGCATGGAGGAGTTGAGCGATCATATGTCTCTACATTTGAAGGAGCATCTTGGGGAAGGAGATGCCATGGAGGAACTGGGTAGGAGATTGTTATACATGCATAAATAGACAATTAAATTAGGCAGGTCTACAATGAAGTGTCTTTGACAACATTTGATGATTTGTATGTAAATTGCGTTTATAGCACATAATAAGATTTGATATTGTCTCGTTTATAGAGGATTATCCGTGCCTATGGAGGGGCTGTGAGTTCCTGGCGATGGGAAGCCAGAGTGAGCTCATCGCTCATGCCCATTTCCACATCTTCCACAGCAAGCTGAAATGCATCGGGACTCAGCTGCTTGAATCCCACCCCGAACTGGCTAGTTGCACTCAAGATCTCCACAGCAGCAGCCTAGTCCCGGATGTCTCTGAGGGATTTGTCTGTCAGTGGCAGCACTGTGATGTTAGTATTAGTGTCACTTCTGTTTTACTTAAATATAGACATCATATAATGAGCTTATGTCATTATTTTTGTGTCGGCAGAGTTCATTTAATAATCCGGAATGGTTCTACCGTCATGTTGACATGCATGCACACTGCACTGAGCTTCAGCCGCTTCCTGATCGACAGCAGGCCCTCTTCTGCAGCTGGTCAGGTAAGTGCTTTCTGCAAACCAGGAACATTTTCACCAGTGTTTATTATCCATTTGTCTGTGTGAAACATGTTTGCTCTTTCTGTAGGCTGTGATGCGTTCTTTAAAATCAAGTACCGTCTGCGGGAACATCTGCGCAGTCATACGCAGGAGCGGCTGGTCGCTTGTCCCACCTGCGGCTGTATGTTTTCCAGTAATACCAAGTTCTTTGACCATATTCAGAGGCAAGCAGAACCGGAAGGTCTGTTTATTTCACATCGTTCCTCTTCAATCAAAAACTCTGTTATTTAAGATTCGCCATTAAAAGTCTTAGCTCCTTTCTTATAATACTGCTGTGCTGGCTGAAGTTTTTCCATAAATACATTTTATTGCAGATTCTCTCACATGTGGACATTGTGACAAAGCATTTGCCAACGAGAGGCTGCTGAGAGACCATGTTCGTCAGCATGGTGAGTTCATGTAGTTTGCACAATATATAAGGGTTGGCACGGTACATGAAAAACATCCGAACCGTTCGGTTCGCTTGTCTCGGTTAGGTGCGTGTGTGCGTCTCACGGTTCGACTTCGACGCATGCGCAATGTAGCCTCGTGCCCGTGCTAATACAATTCTAAATCATAAATCAGATGTATGTAGAATAACATTATGATGTCCAGCAATCGATTTAAATAGTACACTGGGTTTACTTAGACATTTAATGAGATCTACTCCACTATGTTGTTCTTTCACGTGAATAAATACATAGGTCGACTGTTTCACAAATGTAGCCTACTTTAATGGTCCAGTGGCAGAACTCTTGCCAAGCGTGTCATAGGTTCATCAAAACCGATTATGTTTATCAGTGGTTGTATATCAAGCAGGAACAGATTTGTGCGAATTTTTCTTTGTGATTTCACCGGAACGAATAGAGAGTCTCCTCAACGGATTGAAGCACGCGTCCGAGTGAAGACTGTGCGGCGTGTGCGCGAGCCACAAGAGAACACTGTATCAGCGCCACTGATACCGGGAACGAGCACTTTGATCACTTGATTAAAAAAACTAATTTCAGCGCTAGATTGCTTCTTATTTAACAAGCGAACGAAACAAATAATTTGCTAGTTAACTGGAGATGTTTTATTTATTTGTATTGGTACATCCGTGCCGCGAGATGTTTCAGAAGTGGCGGGGACAATATCGACCCTGGGGTACATGTCCCACCCGCAAATTACGCCTATGATGACGAGACACGAGGAGAAACTGACAAAGAACTGTCCGACACAGCCCACGTAGCTCTCCAGATGGATGGACCTCCAGGGCCACTGAAAGTTTCCTCACGGTGACCGCTCACTCACTATATTACTTCGAAATGGGAAATCGAGAAGCTGCGTTTTGCAAACACGCCCCATTTATTAAATAAATCAATTAATAATTAGATAATTAAGCTATATATCATATGCTGAAGTAAATTTTTGGAGTGTTAAAGATTAAAAGAAAAAAATAACAACAAGAACCGTACAGAGCCTAAAACCGTGATACGAACCGAACCGTGGGTTTTGTGAACCGTGCCACCCCTACAATATATCGTTATCAATTACTGCTGATAGTAGGGATTAAAATTTATTCGATATGAAATTGTGCATTCTCATTTGCACTATTTTTACATTTAGGTTACCGTTGCTGTCGTATAACAGTCTCTTAATCTTTAAAAACACTAATAATTTAATAAATAACACTGTTAAATTGCAGGATGAATATCCCATTCTTATACTGCCCGAGTGTCCATTATGTTGTAAAGCCTGAATTCACTTGTAGCATGTAAAATTATAGATTTTTTTGTTTTAATGTTCTATTTTTATTTATTTAGACAAAATAGAATGGAATTTTTATATCATCCATAGCATGAAAATCATTTCCAGCTTATGATTATTGGCCAGAATATCGTTCATCACTAAAAATGTAAGATGGTTTACAAAAGAATGACACCTTCTGGAAAACAATATAGAATATTGCTCTTTGTAGATGATTTACATGTTGTCACATTTATTTATATGCCACTATACAATACGCAACTTCACAGTAATGTGAAAATAACAGCATCAATGTTGCAAAATCATTTATTATTATTGTTCTTAAATGATGAAACAAATAAAATTTTAGCTGTATAGCAACTCTCAAAAGACAATAGTGTCATTATTTAGCTCAGTTGAGTTTAGTGTTGATTGGAGTTCAGTGTCGAATTCTGATACTAACTTGATTCAGAGTGTCGGTGTCAAATGAATTTTTGTATTTTTTAAACCTACATAAGAACATTTTAGTTCAACTGTTCTTTTTTTTTTTCTTCTTCAGTGAATCATATAAAATGTCCTCTCTGTGACATGACATGCACATCCCTCTCCACCTTGAAGATCCATATCAAGTTTCGTCACTGCGATGAGAGGCCCTTCCCATGTGACTTCTGCGAGAGCAGGTGGCTGCCGGGAGTTTGCACACTGTCCACATACGCTGAAATAGGACTGAGGAATATATTACTAATATTTAATGGTTTGCCTCTTTACTTTTAGCTTCAAGAACCAGCATGATCTGCGGAGACACATGGAAACTCACAATGAGGGGGCAGCGTACCACTGCACAGTAGAGGGCTGTGGATACTCTTCACGCATGGCCCACACCATGAACCAGCATTATAAACGAGTGCATGAGGTCAGCCAGCAGAGGGTGCTATAACATCAACCATGCTTCATATTTAAAGGGACAGTTCACCCAAAAATTGTTGTTCCAAACCTGTATGAAACATTGACTTCCATAGTATTTTTTCCCCCAGTCAGTAGGCTCCATCAACTGTTTGGTTACCAACATTCATCAAAATATATTTTTTTGTGTTCAGCAGAAGAAAGAAATTCATACAGGTTTAGAACAACTTGAGGGTGAGTAAATGATGACAGATTTTTCATTTTTGGGTGATCTAACCTTTTAAAAAGATGCTCTTAGTTGACCGCATTTGAGTCAAAATGTTGGTTACTACAGAAAATATTTCGGACATGTTTTTTATAGAATGAAATTACAGCCACAAGACTTAGAAACTGAGCCGATAGCATATACGTTTTTGCACTTTTACAGCTTAAATAATAAACATTTATTAATTTAAGTGCTTTAACATAAGGTTTGTATTTCTGCTTTTTTGTCTTGCATCTCTTACTGACGTCTTTTTATTATTATTATTTTTATTGAATTTTTTTATTGTTGTTAATGCGTTAAATTAGTGTAACTCACCATTTACATATGCAAATGTTGTCAATAAAGATCAACTTATATTTTCCCCAGTACATTCTATTAATCAAAGTGTAACTTAAAAATCAAAGTTTATTTAGTGATGACATTTAAGTAACATGTGTGATAACCGTCTTCAGCAGGACAACATGGTCCCGAGGTACAAGTGTCACCTTTGCGACAAGACCTTCTCTTGGTGTTACACTCTCACCCTCCACCTTCGAAAGAAGCATCAGCTCAAATGGCCATCTGGACACTCACGTTTTAGGTATGTTAAAAGCACTACATAATATCTTTGTGTAATTAGTTTCTAAGCTTACAATTAGTGATGTGACGTTTGGCAACGAGGCTTCGAAGCTTGTATAAAAAAACATCTCACATTAAAGCACTGTACCGGAGCTTGATTTATATTGCCATAACCACGTGATCTGTGACATCTGAAGCTTCGTTTTTACACTCAACCACGTGACTGCTTCGTATTCGGTTTCAAAAATAGCACGAACCCCTCGCGCATGTTTCGCAAGTCATTTGCTTCTTTATTAAGAATAAATATTTACATGCGTAGTGTTGTGCATGTTCAATTTGTATTAATCCCTAGTTCACAAGCACTTCAACTGACAATTCCGCAATCATATTAATTTATTTTGATCATGTATGCCTACATGAGCCTTGCCTATGAACTCAAAGGTTTAGGTCGGACTAAGGCAAAAGCTTATATGAATAAGGCTGTATGTGTTGATCATAGCAGATTCATTAAATCTGCTACAGGACAACTATTACAATATATTAATTTACCACATTTTTTTATTTTTTCATAAGTTTTATTCTCATTTGTTCATACATTGTGTTAGTACAATGACACGTGAAAGACTATTATTTATATAGACTTAACACTTTCATTTCCTTATATGATATTTGTAGCACAAACTGATTTATTATATGAAACAATTGAAAAATGGCTGGGTCGTCTGGGACGAAAAGGCAGCTTTTCCACCTTTTGACCACGAGATGACGTTAGTGTGCACCGTGTTTAAAAGCTTTGAGTTGTGAGCCATTTTACGATACAGTTGATGGGAAAGCCTCGGTGCTTCGCAAAGCTTCATTTCACCATCACTACTTACAATTGCCTCTTGAACAGGTACAAGAAGGATGAGGATGGGTATCTGCGGCTAAATATGGTGCGCTATGAGACTGTAGAGGTTACGGAAGAGTTGATCAAGAACATGGCTGAAAAGCGCACCCCTCGCAAGGTCTCCGGTTCAACCGGCCATTCCAAGGAGCCCATGATGCATCCCGACAGCGGCAACAGCACTCCCCAAAACTCTTCGTCGCCCTCTTCTCCTTCCTCATCATCTTCCACCTCAGAGCTCTTGGAGGGGGCTGACAGCAGTGCATTGAAAGGCGATGAAACATCTGTGTATTGTGTGTTGAACACTGTGACTGAGGTGATTGGGGAGCCAGAGGAAGTGTCCCTGCCTGGTGAGCCGTCAGGGGCTGTTAGAGCTCTGGCTGCAGTGGCTAGAGGTCTAGGAATGGATGTGGTGTAGTTTCATACTTATCAAATGCAGTTTCATCAGAGATAACCTGTGTAAGAATACACAATCTGTTTGACCTCCATTAGATCAATGTTTTCATAAACTAATATGTACAGGTCAGAGGATGATGTTCAGCATTATCTGATGTTTAAAATTTTGCTGGTGTTTTATTTAAGGTTTTTTAAATTACCTCAGGTGTCTAATTCTATTTGTAAATAAGAAAATTCTGGTCTGGAAACGTGCTGTTTTTCTTTCTTTTTTTACAAAAAAAAGTTTTACATAAAATTGATCCTCTTTTTTTATCTGTTTTAAAAGATGTTTGCTTTTATTTTATTTTTTTAAATAAATTTCCAGGAACAATAGAGTGAGTTTTTGAGGATAAATAGCTAACATCTACTTTATTTGTCTTGATACTTGTCGAATATTTTGCATATTGTGCTGTATTATTGTTCCATTGTTGCCTGGCTATAGTTGTAAATAGTTGTGTATTTTTTAAAAGCAACGTTCTAAAAGAAGAACAAGTAAAACCACTTTTCTCAGAAAAATCATTTTAATATTTTCTTTGACAAAAAAATCATTTCATAACTTTCCACCACTGTACATTTCATGACTACACTTTGTTTCACATGAAGTGCTTGATATACACGAGTCTGTCAGTTCCTGATGCAGTCCAGCTTACCGAGTATCAGTGTCTCTGTGTGGATGCAAAACAGGTCTATCCATAAGAGGGGTCATCCGTCTAGGAGACCCTGATCTTGCCAGCAGCATTGGGAAAAGTGGGTGTGGTTGGGTGTGTACATAGGCAGCAGGTAGAGTCCTACTGAGCGAGTTGTAATGTGGGAGCCCTGTGTTGGGGTAAGCTGCCGTGAGGAATCCTGGATGCGGTAAGTGAGGGTCCAGTGCAGCATGGTGCATGGCCAGTAGGCGACCCCGCTCGCTCTCCTCTCTCTGGAGGGTCAGGCGATGACGCTCCTCCAGCTGACTCCTTTGCTCCATGGCCATGGACTGCAGAAACGGATCTCGTGGGTAAGCAGGGTGCCCCATCATGGTGCGTTGCAGGTGGTCATTTCTCATTAAGAGGTCCTTGCCCAAAGAGTCTCTACGAGGAAGGTCTAAGCCCCGATAAACATTACGCATAGACTCCCAATGTTGAGGCGAGTAAGGAAGCCTTTCGGCTCCAGGTAATGGACTCATTCCAAGAAAAGGTGAGATCAGCCTAGCCCTTTCGAGACCAGGGTGGCCAGCTGGGATTCCTATTGGCAAATGATGAGTAGAAAGAGGTGAAAGGTTTAAAGCAAGGGCTCTGGGACCCTGCCATGGTTTTTCCAAGACCTTCTGGTGAGTTGTAGCCCCGTGGTCCTGGTCGTCTCTCTTCTCCTCCTTGACCCTCACCTTGCTGTTCTTGGAATAGGGGGGTTCATACTCGACTCTAATTTTCTTCTCAGCTGGCTCCCAGGGTTGGCTATCACTATTTGACCGCTTGAGATCCTCTCTCTGTTGTTTGGGTGATGAACTCTCCTTTACGGCTGGCTTGTCCTCAGCGGGCTGCTGCTCACTCTTGACATCCTCTTCTCTTTTGTCACTTTGGATCTCTTTGTGTTTCTGCTCCTCAGTTTCTCGGGTCTGTTGCGGGAGCTCCTGGGCTTGTGTTTTCTCTCTCACTCGCTCCTCTTCTTTGGAATCATCTGGAGAGGAACCTATGAAGGACTCTGTTGATGGTTTGTTGTCAAGTGCGCTGTTTCTGATGGGGGACAAATGCCTTCCATTTGATTTCTCTTTTGGCTCCCTGCAATGATTGAAATAAAAGATTTGAGTTTTGAGCAAGAACTGTTGAACCAGGGGTTTCCAATCCTGCTCCTGGAGGGCCAATGTCCTGCAGAGTTTAGTTCCAACATGCCTGTCTGGAAATTTCTTGTAATCATAAAGACCTTGACAATACAGTTCAAGTCTGTTTTACTGGTCTTGAAACTGGACAGTGGCCCTTCAGGTGCAGGATTGGACACCCCTGGTTTAGGCAGTTAGTGTCTGCTACACCGTTAAATGGCCCAGACGCCAACATAGTGTTGGCCCACATCTGGTACCAGATGTGGCCCGGATCTGGGCCAACACGATGTTGCTGTCTGGGGGTTGAAAAACATTAAGGAGATCAAACAATTCGTTGGCATTCCCAGTGACTGCTTGGCTAGTGCAGAACTCCTCAGATGTACCCAATTTCTGAAATCTTTCCAGATCCAAGTGCCCATGAAGCAAATATGGCCGCAACCTGTTTACCAACTTTTGAGGATGTTTGCGATAACAGCATCTATCATTGAGGTCAATTGGAATGCTAGGAGATAGTGTTCTGCAGGTACCTTCTTGCTCTTGGCATACTGACAAATTAGCTGGTACGTACCTTTCCTGATCATCTTTGTTGATTATGGAGTCTTTTTTAATCGCTGTTCTGTCTGGTACGGAGGGAGCTCTTTCAGGTTCAGATGGCCTTTGACATAGAGGGGGCGTAGGGAAGGATGAAGGTGTCTGGTGCAGTCTGTTCCAGGGCTCCAGTGGTCCACTTGAAGTTGGCACCATTTTACCATCTTTAGTACCATGCGTTGCATTTGGTGCTATGAATGTCAGAGAGTAATTATTGTCAATCAGGGAAAGACAGATTTTTCACCTGCAGCAGTTGCAGATCCTTTATTGTAAGAATAAATGAATGTCCTTACTTATTGATGGGTTTCCAAGCCCTCCAAAGGCAGATGAACTCAATGTATTTAGGCCTCCAAAGGTGAGTGGCTTATTAAGAGACTCTACACAAGAGATACGTGGGTTTAGATTTTGAGCAGTAATGTTGATCTATTATGAATTCAATTCTCTAGGAAGTAAATTTAATCTCACCATGATGGGGGACTAGACTGTGGAGATTGTTTGGGGTGTGTGGTAAGGATCCATAGGGTGAAACGGAAGGTTGTTTGGGACCTAACAAGACAGATGTAGATGATACTGGATGAGCACAGTTCTGTTTCTGTCAGACATTGTCTTATAACTCTTATAACATTAATGTTTTCTATTACAGAACACTGCTCACTGAGATCACAGGCATTCATTGATGTTGTAGCTTTGTCCATTTGATCTAATACGGTTCCAGTGGTTTTGCTAAGACATGTTTCTGGATTATCTTTTTACTTCCAAAATATCTGGAAGTAATGCTTTTAGTAATCATGAAGACTTTAGCTGGTTCAGGTGTGTTTAATAGGGTTAGATCTGATCTCTGGAGGACAGTGGCCTTCCAGGAGTAGGATTGGACACCCTGCCCTAACCTTAACCCCTAAAATCAGTGGGAAGTAAATGGATTGTAATATTGTACCTAGTGCCTATAATCTAATTAGTTGATAGGGATGTTGTTCCAGAATCAACAAGATGGTGATCCAAGAACATCCTACTTGGCAAAATTACAGTCACTTGTGTGGATATGTTCCTACCTGCATTAGAGAGGATGGTGGAGGGGCGGGGTAAATCACGTGGCTGCAATCCCATGAAGCTCGAGCTAGACGATCGATTAAAAAAATCAGGCTTAAACCCAAAGTCTAATTTATGTGGCTCAATCTGCATCTGCTTCTGTAACACACAGGAATGGAAAAATGGTTATAGATTAAATACGAGTTTAAAACTAGATATATTGCATATCTTGAAAATGAACAATTATTTGATCTGAACTTGCCTTAATTTTCTGTTGATGATGGTAAACCTGCCATGCAATGTGGACATGCATTGCACACCACTTCCCAGATTTCTGAAGTAAAAAAAAAACAATGTGAATAATGGGTAAAGCGTTTTGTTCTTGGTTTACAAGGTTAATACAAAGAGCTGAACAATCACATGCAAACCTTACCTTTGGTTTAGGACACATGGGGTCTAGGAGCTGGAAAATATGTAATAATACAATACATTATTATTCTTATATTTCATTACTGATAGACAGAACAGCAGTAAATATTTAATGAGACACCTGAACATATCTGGCTCAGATTTTTGGTCCATTAGAGAAGCCATGCAAAGGATGATAAATTGAAACCTACTCTGGAGTCCCTTTGTAAAAGTTGGTGTGGCACTGATCCTGGTCTTGAGACCACATCTAGAGGGTTGGAAGCCTGCAGATACAAAAACTTTGTGAGTACTGTGTCCATTTTTAATTAAATTATAAACATGATGATGAATCCATAGGATTCACTGTTTTTCCTCAGCACACTTTCTCTCTTATGAAAGTAATTTAAGTATCTAAGTGTGGCTAGACTGGAATTTTTTCATATATTTTTATTTCTGGCCTTTGAAACCAGGCTTTGCAGATGTGGGGCTGAAAATAAACAGTTTGCAGAATCTCATCTGAAAGCCATAGAAAACCATGAGACTTTTCTTCTCTCTTTTTTTTATTTCTTCCTTTGTGGGAGGTCATCTCAACTTAAGAAATATCAAGTTATTCACAAGCTTCTTTCAGTGTCAAGGCCTTTTAAGAATGCTGTGTTTCAAACAAAACAGACAGCTGAGAGACAGAGTGGCAGGCAAACCTTGGGCTGAAAAGCTCCCTGGAGAGAGCTGAATGGTCCAGCAGGTGGAACCATAGGAGGTATTCCAGTCATTACTGACGGATACGACGGGACCAACTGTAGGGAAACCACAGAAAAATGTCATTAATGTCAGGAATCAAAAGTCTGTTCATGCTGATTCAGGACATAAAAGCATTTCTTTTTATGGCTTTTAAAGTGAAATCAAAATGTCCCATTTAAAACCCTATTTAAGCTATGCACATTCCTGAAATTATTATTAAAATTATAATTAATTATATAATTTACTGGTATGTTAAGATTTTTATTTTATTTTTTTATCTTTAATCAAAATGTAATAATGTTGGAGCTGAAGGGAGTTCAAGTTGCGGCTGATAATAAATATTTATATGTGGCACATTAGTAATGCTAAACTGTGTAAACTTCTAGAATGAATCACTAAAAGGACCATGCCACTCAAATCACAGGCCATTTACTCTTGCCAGCCACCATCAGTGTTTTTGATACAAAAATTAACAAAAATGTAATGTACGCCAGAATACTTTGTTGTATGAATATCTGAACATGCATAAGAACAATAATGTGCATAAGTAATGTTTTTATCGCTTGTTTTTGCTCCTTTTTTGCCTGTATTTTAATCTGGAGATTCTGTACTCTTTCAGAAGATGCGTAATAGGGGCGCTACCGTATAACAGTGAACACACGGTAAGCCGGAAAATTCTGTCAATGGCAGGAAAAGAGTTAAGTGCTCAGAATTTATATCTCGTCTAACTTACATTGTGTCTATGAAAGGTGTCCACTTTAGCGGGGTATTTGTCAAACTGCAAGAAAAGAGGGAAAAAAGATATTTACCTTCACTTAGTAATTTTATACATTGCAATTGGTGTTTGATTACTGATGTATCAGTATTTCTCCTCACTTGTCTGGCAGGGGTACGCACCAGTGGTGCTGATGGGCTGGGCATGATGGAGTTGGGGAATGGAGTGAAGGTGTGCTGATGTGTGTGTTGGTGTGTGTGCTGGTGCTGGTGGAACTCCGTGCGCAGGTAGGCCTGGGAGGCTAGCGCTCCTCCTCGATCGACAGTCTGGGAGGCCAGGAACCGAGAGTTTAACTCCTGCCGCAGTAGGTCGTGATCTAGAAGGTGCGCAAGAGAAACAGTGAATATGCAAGAAAGATTTCAGTCACATTTTGATGGTGCGGTCTGTCTGGTGCAGCTGTACCTGTGTAGGGACCTGCGGATGGTGCACTGGGCACTGGCAGGGGGCTTCCTGTTAAGAGGGGAGGAGGAGGAGGCAGGGCTGTCGTTGGGGCAAACATGTTGAGGTGTTTGGAAAACGGGATGATTACAACGCTCCTCTTCAACTTGTGCTGATGCACCCAAAGTGCACAAGAGTTTGTATAAACTGCTTTGGAAGGTGAAAGTTGTTTTCCTTCAGTCTTTCTAGGGGTACTTAAATATCTCCTTGTGGCATCCTGCCTGCTGTTTTCTGATCACGCATTTGTGGTATTAGCAACATCAGCAAGACCTGCGGGTCATAAAATATCGAGTGAACACATTGGACACCGGGCCAGCCAAGAAGAGCAAAATAATAAGAGAATCCATCAAGAACATCAAGAAATAATAAAGAAACACGAGTGAAACTAGATTTTTACATCGCTTTTTCCCAGAAAAACACTATCGTTTTCTGAACCAAGTTAAAAGGGCCCACCACAAACACACTGTGATATTCTGGTCCCAAAACATGACTTGTGTACCTCCTTCAGTGTAAGTCATAACAAGTTTTTACCTGTTTTATAATTCGCATTTGAACATTAAAATTTCAAATATTGTTAGTTTGACTATCTTTTGTTATGTTTAAAAAAATTAACTGATGGGTTAAACTAAAGCACATACTATATACAACATTGGCGATGGTAGGTCTGTCTTTAAAGTTATTGTTATAAAAAAATTACTATGGAGAAAATTAATGTGATTTTAATTTCAGAACCTGACTCTTGTGCCCTATTACTTATTAATATTAAAAATAAATGTTTTTGAGCACCAAATCATCATATTAGAATGATATATGAAGGATCATGTGACACTGAAGACTGGGATAATGATGCTGAAAATTCAGCTTCGCTCAGGAATAAATTACATTAAAAAATATATTCAAAACAATTATTTTTAATTGTAATATTATTTCACAATATTACTGTTTTTACTATATTTTTGATCAAATCAATGCAGCCTTGGGAATGAAACTTACTGCCCCCAAACTTTTGAACAGGAGTGTATAAACGATGGCACAGTGCAGTAATTGTGTCAATGCAAAGATAACAGTGTACAATGAGGTAAGCAGAGCTTGTAAAATAAATAAATAAGGAGAGAAGGATATCTCTATCTTTACAGCATTAGTCTTTTCACATGCTGTTATAGCACTGGTGACTTTGGTTTCACAGTGACATTTACTGGTCCCTCCCGGGGGTGGGGGTCGCTAATAGTGAATGCAAATGTGATGAAGGGGTGAAATCCCTTAGGGATTCGCCCATCTATACAACCTGCAATTACCTCCTTTTGAACAGCACTCATGCACATAAAGCAAAGCAGTAAATCTCTTTTGTGTCGAGCTGTCAATTTGGGCCTTTTCTCCAGTGCTGCTGTATCTATAGTGAAAGGTCTTTTGAGAACCCCATAATGGATTGTTAGCTTCTCCAAGGGGTAGACCTCCTTTCGCGAACACCAGGGGTACACAGAGGAGGGAAACACAAGGAGCAACTTATTCGCCTGAGCTGAGCTCCAAATCCCTTGTGATGAGCTGTTTGCATTGAATAGGGTGACACAGCGGCAGGGGTCATTCAAACGTTGGGAACAGTAAATGTGTGTGGAGAAACAAACTAAATGTAAACTGTTTGACATCTGAAAATATAAGGTGTTTAAAGGTGCTTCCAGAATGCAATATTTCATATGCTCTTCAAAATAAAGAAGGGAGTTTTCGCAGTCATGCAATAAGTTAAAAGTTCTTAAAGGGACAGTTCATCCAAAAATGAAAATTCTGTCATTAATTACTCACCCTCATATCGTTCCAAACCCGAATGAAGATCTTTTTTGATTAAATCTGAGAGCTTTCTGTTCCTCCATTGACAGCTACACAACTACCACTTTGACGCTTCAAAAAGTTCATAAAGAGATTGTAAAACTAATCCATATGAATTGAGCGGTTTAGTCCAGATATTCTGAAGAGACATGATCACGTTAAATGATGAACAGACTGAATTTATGCTTATATTCACGTATAAACATTCATCAATTCACACATCAGTTGTGGTAAACAGAAGCTCAAGCATGTTTGCTTGACTTGCGAGAACCAATGAGGTTCATTCTCGTGTTACGCAGCACGTTTGAGCTTCCTCAAGAACCAATGAGGTTTGTTCATCATACAGTATAAAGTGATCGTGACTCTTCAGAATATTTTGACTAAACCGCTCAATTCATATAGCCTGACTACGTCAGACTTCGTACTTCCACTCAATTTCATTTCGCTTCTGTACTCAGTCTGAGACCGCGTCATAGCTTTCCGTTTTCCTCCGGCCTGAAAACAGCCGGCCAATCAACGAACAGAGGGCGGGCTGAGAGCCGTGACGTAGACGCTGATTGTACCGTGGATGCGTAGATTTACTTCACATAATCTGCAAAAGTCGTTCACAGCCATGTTCACTCCGGTATTTCGCTTTGAGTTTACAGTGGAAGTTAGATGTGGCTGAGCATGCGCATAACACACGCCATAACCAAACGTTATGTGATTGGCTTACGGGTAACCAATGATTTTAAGCTTCAGACTAGCGCCCCCAGGCGGTAAAGAAAACGTTTTTCTATTACGGAACTCCAGACTCTCTCTACGAAGCAAAGCGAAGTAGCAGAGTCTGGTATTACCAGGCTACAATTCATATGGATTAGTTTTACAATCTTTTTGTAAACTTTTTGAGTGGTAATCAAAGTGGTAGTTGCGTAGCTGTCAATGGAGGGACAGAAAACTCTCAGATTTCAGCAAAAATATCTTCATTTGTGTTCCGAAGATGAACGAAAGTCTTACGGGTTTGGAACAGCATGAGGGTGAGTAATTAATAACAGAATTATAATTTTTTGGTGAACTATCCCTTTTAAAAATAACTCTTAATAATCTAAAGAACCGTTTTTAACTATAAATAACCTTTTGTACAATGGAAAGGTTCCATGGATGGAACCATCAATGCCAATAAGGAACCTTTATTTTTAAGAGCGTAAAGTGCCAGACCAGCATGTTAGTCCTTAATGAGATGAACGGGAGAAATGCTGGAGGAGACAATAAGTCTCCAGAGAGGAGAACAGACAGTCTCCATCTAGTCCGTAATGAGTGGTACAAGCCACATGGCACAGCTCAATAGCTGGACTGGCTACAGACTAATCAAGTAAAGCTAAATAATAAGCAAGCACAGAGAGTCCTTAATAGACCCTTGGATCATAATGGGGCTGGTGTTTTAATCTAATTTGCATCCAGTTAAATGAAAGAACAGTGTGTGATGATGTACCCTTCCATCAAACGAAGCAATGACGAGCGGTAAAAATAAACGAAAATATTTGGCTTGTGTGTATAAGACTCGTTTCGATTAAACTGCTTGTTTTCAATTAGTGTCATGGCACGGTAATGCTCTATTTTGATGCAGGTCAGGAATTAAGCTAAGCCTCTTTTTGGAGCTGTCAGGCCACCAGCGAATTTGTCTTCCTGTGTCAGTTGGCAGCTCCCTTCCCCAAGCCATTTTTGTCATTCATCAAGCCCATTACTGGCCTAACCCTTCCAGGCATGCAGAAACGAATGGTCTAATCCCTTCATTCTCACAAAGACAAGATTAGCTGGAGGTTAAACACTCGTGTTCTTTAAATTTTGTCCTTGACAGGGTGCCAGGGGAAAGCTCTTAATCTCGTGAAGAAGCAATTGGAGGGAGCTTTGTGTGCATACAAAAGTAGACGAGCGCAGCTCAGGCGGAGCGCAGGTAAGCCCTCCTAAAAACTACACTTAATCTTCAAATCATAAACCTGTTTACTGTAGCCGGTCCTCTGCGGTTTTGCGCTTGCAGATGGCGGAGACGTCTCATTAATCATCCGGTGGCATCGAGGGCCACGTGTGTTATTGCTAGGGCACAGTTGGCAAATGACTCAAACTGAGAAACAGTTGCTCTTGGGTGCTGACAGGTTCCCACATGGTTTTTTAGCTCACTGTGAATGAAGCCCACTTAGCTAAGGTGCATCTGTTCGGCTGCACCTCTCTCAGACACTTAGCCACATTTGTGCGAGCAACGGCTATCTCAGAGAAGAACGCTACACGGTTGGATTTCACCTGTGTGGAAATGAGCTAACACAAATACTCACTTCTGATATGTTCAGGATTAGTCGTCAACTGAAAACAGCTAAAAAAAAGCTCCTACCTCAATGTTTCTGCACCCTAAGTCTGAGTCGTGCATGGATTTACTAGAAAATTGGCGTTCCAGGCAGTCCAGGCTGTAATCTGGCAGGTTTAGAGAGCTCTCTCTGGTGCAGCGTTCAGCAGGCGTTCAACAGCTCTTGAATAAGACACAGGGGAACAGTATCTCTCTGTATTCTCAACTTGCCAGTCTGTCTGCAGGATCACAGTCTGTGGTGTTGGGTATCACACAGACTAAGCGAACACTTCCTTTATGGCGCTGCTCTCTCTCTCACTCTCTCTCTCTCTTTTTTCCAGTTAACACATCAAAGCAGTAAGCCAACTGGGTGGTATGCATAGGATTTTTACGCTTACTGTGATTTATATGGATCAAAACTGTAATATGTGCAGATCGTGGCTATGAAAGTGGGATTCTACACACAGTTTTTTGTTACAATATTTGTATTTACCAAAGAAGGTATACGAAATGAACACTACTTGACTGCAGCTCACCATAATGCCTATTTATAGTTTCTTAAACACAATTCTATGTGTTTTCGGTCCTTTTTAATCTCTCAATTCACTATTTTCTCCTAAGAAAGGATCACATGTGTCTCATGAGTTTCAGAAGAGATCTCAAACTCAAACTGCTCTCCAATTTGGTAAGATACTAGATTACAATCAAAAGACCATTTTGTGTTAAAAAAAAATGTCATACAAATCTTCACATTTGTCTGAGTTGTGCTAGCTACATTAAAAATGTTATTATTTTACAATTAAAAGACAATTATGTATTTTTTGATAAAGTGGAAGTCTATCATTTTAATATAGAGAGACATTTACTTTGTCAGAAAATGTTTCTTTTGCATTTATAGTTTAATTCAGAGACAATGTTTATACTTAGATGGAACAGACTGATTTATACTGCATTTCTCTCAGTTTTAAAGTTTTAAAGCTTTAAACCCAAATAACTTATTTCAAAAAGTGCAATTCCTCCTCTTAAACCTCATCAGTCATATACAGCATAAGAATCAAGCCGTATTTGAGCAAGTCATGGCTTGTTATCATCAAGTAATCCCTTCACAAAGGATGATGTGAAAGGCCAGTTCAGGACACAAGCTAAGGACGTATAAATTGCTGTGAGCAAAACGACTGCATTCTCCCACAGTCAGTACAATAGGCAGCAATGCCCGGCATAGAGCGGTTTCATTATTCAGCGCTCAGGTTTCGTTCAGTCGGGGATTAGTGATGGGGATGTAGGCCGGCCGTGCACACAATGTCTCCTGAAGCCTGTGGGATGTGTTGTACCTCCCGCTTCCGAGAAACCGAGCCCCTGGAGCGCCAGTGAAACAATCAGCGGCGTGGAGGACGCTAGAGACTCAGATCCTCAGCTTTAAAACAGACTCTTAAAGCGGCTTCACTGATGATAAAGGGCCCGTTGTGAGTCTTATCACAGTGGTCAGTCACGGCTGTAACGTGTGTGAGAGCTGGGGGCAAAGCGAGCGCTAAAGTTGGATAGTCAAAGTGTTTATTTGAGTTGTGTTGAAAGCTCCAAACAGTCAGCTGTCTGGCTGATGTCTCAGCAGCGGCGATTTCAGCTATACACTATCCCCGACGCTCGGGCCAGGCCCGGCTCGGGTTACCCAGCGAACAATGCCAACTCTGTTCTGACTGCCTATCTCACAGACTCCGTTGTACTAACATGTATATCTATGTCTGCAACGGACAGGGGATGAACAGATTATACTATGGCCTTGAATAGTTTCGCTCCTACTTTGAAGGTGGCTACAGTGATCATGCCTGTGAAATGCATTCTGGGCCCTGTATAGCATATAATCTTAACACATCCTTAACAAGCATTGCAGGAACTTAAAAAACTCTATCCAGGCCAGTCACCGCACCTCGGCCAAAACTGAAGCAAAGACAGCTCTGTGAATAGCATTTGAGTTATTCCTGGCAGAAACATGTTACGGCTGTGAGTGTTGAGGGAAGCTGTCAACTTTTGACAGCCGAGTGTCGGGCGGACAGATTACACAGCTCCTCAGCAAGCCTTCTCATATTAGCATTAACAACAAACAACCATAACAACAGAGTCAAACATAGTACAGTGCTTATACTGGAGAATGTGGAAAAAGTTTTTAAAAATATAGTATATTTAGAATATAAGCTTGGCGTGGCGTGGTAAGATTATGCAATGTTTTTGAAAGTCTCTTATGCTCCGCGTGGATGCATTTTTTGGATCAAAAATACAGTAAAACCAGTAATATTGTAAAATAATATTACAATGTTATATTTAATACGTTTTAAAAATGCAATTTTTCCTGTGGTGGCAAAGCTGAATTTTCAGCATCATTACACCAGTCTTCAGTGTCACATGATCTTTCAGAAATCATACTAATATGCCGATTTGCTGCTTTAAGAAACATTTCTTCTTAAAAATCAATGTTGAAAACAGTTGTGCTGCCGAATTATGTTTGTGAAAAGGTTCTTTGAATAGAATGTTCAAAAGAGCAGCATTTAATGTGTCCTTGCCGAATAAAAGTGTTTTTTTTTAAGCGTTTTTAAGCGTTGAAAAGTTAAATATGACAGATATTTGCACCCCGTGCAGTTTGAAGATCAGAAATGTCATTAATTTCAAGATTTACATTAAGGAACAATTTCAAATCGATTAATATTTGAGAAATTTAATTAAAAAGCATTTTATTTTATTTACTTTTTTATTGTTTTAAGTTTATCAACTGTTACTTAACTAATGTTGTTTTAGCATTTCCACAGATGCAATGCAAAACCCCCCCCCAAAAATGTCATTACCGTTATGCTTTATTACCTCAAACTTTCTCATGTACAATATAAAAAATTCATACCGTCATACATTATACCAAACTTCAGGTGATGTTTCCATTATTCCACGAAAAACTGACCCTAACTAAAGAATCACCTATATTTCACCAGACTTTGTGTTAATAGTTTGTCTATAATTGTCATCAGAACTGTGCTGTTGCATCTAAATAATACACAAATACAAAGGAAGCTGATTAGAAATATGATATGTGCCATTCAATGAAGTGATGTCTAATTAAAAACTGAATTCCGAGAAGCATCTGGCAGAACACTGAGAAAAAAAGAAAAACAGATCCTGAAAGCTGTCTAATCCTCCTATGATTGAGACAAGCGTCCTTTAACTCAATTGCATTAAGATGGCTTAAGGTTTAATAGGCTTCTCAAAACACTATGTGCTCACATCCTTTCTGTTACATTTGCAGGCCAATCATGGTGCTAATTGCAGCAAATTACAAGTCTAAAAATATCTTTCACAAAACACAAAAAAACAGTTTGCACACATAGAGCGCTGCCTCCTGTACATACCAGCAGTCTGACCCAAGGCCGTGACCCATCATTCCGGTGAGACCCCAGCCCAGTGCTGGTGGCCAGACCTTGGCCCCTGCTGACAAAGTGCTAGACAGGAGCCTCCAGAGCACCCAATCTTACTTAAAGACGTAAATTCCATTATCTATTGCTGGTGACCCTATGAAAGTAATCTGGTTAAGTTCTTAAGTGCCTCTGATTTGATTTCAGCACGCTTAAGTAGCAAAAACTTCATGAAGTAAATGGTGATGAGTGATATAGAGAGAAGCAATTGTGGTTTTCATGAATGCTTCATGACTGAAATGTGTAAGTGTGCCAATAAAAATAAATGCAAGGACTGAGTGTCTTGTTAAATAAATCAGCAAGGCTAAAGTGTTTTTGGGCGGTTTGGCTGTGGAGTGTCCAATCCTCAATCCAATTAAGTGGAAGATTACCAGCACGTACTTGGCCTGAACGTACCCACCTCCTAAGAAGTTATCGAGAGGCTAATTGGCTCTAAGGGTATTGTGTTTTACATCCTTGTACTCAATCCAGGGGATTTGTCATCATGCCATCTGCCCAATGCAAGTATAACATGTCTTTTATATCTTTTGTTGCGCAATTCATCATATTACAGAACGGAAAAGTCATGATGTTCTGAACCTTCAAATCTTTCTTAGCCTGGGGAAAAAGCCATGAACTGCACCCGTCAAATGTCCAAAGCAATAAAATGAGAATATATACGTTTAGTATCTAGAAAGATCTTTTTGTGCAGAGGTTTGTATTTATAACACCATGTATCACAGCATGTGATCTAAATGAATGCACCAGGAGTTCATCTACATAAGTCAGCTGATTTATTGCCAATAAATAAGAGCTAAACACATTTCTATTATTACTAAGAAGTCAACGTAATTATACAAATGCCCACTAGAGGTTCCCAGAGGATTTTGTCTCATTGGAGTAGGAACTGATGTGATGACACTATCATTAGATAATTGAGTCTATCTATCAAAGCTATCAAGAGGAGTTAGATATAATGGTTGCTAATGAATTCTCACCCAGGGAGGCAAATAAACACAACATAAATAAATAATGTGCACGTTATAAAATGTGACCAATGGAATTTGAAGAGATTTACATACCTTCATTTGGAGGAGGGAATGTCTCTGTTTGTCAGAGCAACCTGCAATATTATTAATAAGTTTCAGTAAAAATGATCCATAAGCCAACACACACATTTTAACCACAAGAGGACACTGTTTCACCACTGCAAAACATGACAAGCTCCTTCACTGTTTAAAAGACCAAATGCCTTCAAAGGGAACACACTGTCACTACACATAATAATTTTTCCATGCTTCACAACAGGAAACAAAGACATAGATGCAATGAAATCAAAAGAAATGATTATTTTAATCAAGTTTGATTCTTATTTAAGAATTGTTGTACTGAGCTATCCATTTCTCTCTAGGCAGTTCTCGTCTTTGCTGTAATATCTAAACGCACAGCAAGAAGCACAACCAACCCAAATCCATCAAATCTCAAGACCTTAACATTTTATTAGATTTTCCAGAGGCACTTACCCCAAATGGCAATGAAAAGATAAGACAAGGAGGACGATAATCTCTCTGGTTCTTCTCAGTGTAATCCAAAATACTGCCAAAAATGTTTTTCAACTATCCAATGCTTTTCAGAATACAGTTAGTGTGTTAAAAAGTTGCTTTGTTGCATGTATAAATGAAAAAGATAGGTCCTTCCAAAATCTAGGAGCTCTGACAAAGTGTTCGTTTCTACACTTTGATTATCAGAGCACGTATGATGTTGAATCCTGAACCAATCCTTTCCAGAGACTGAATCTGTATCCAGTAAAATCCTCCAAACAGAGTAAACATTAGGCTTTGAGTTCCTTCACCACCAACAGATTAAACGCAAATCCACCCGAAACAGGTTTGTGATCATCCAGGAGATCCTTTCCAGAGCGTGTCCGGCTCAAGAATGCCCCCTCAGTAGCGAACCGTGCATTCCTGTGATCCCTCCCTCCGCGGACACTCCCACCGCCTCCCACACCTCCCTCCTCAGCCCTGACAGCGGCACCCCAGCGGAAGAACAATTACAACACTCTCCTCCTCTCTGTTCAACACGTACCTATAGACAGTCTAGTGATTATGGCCATCCTCTTAATTACAGGCCCAGAATAACCAGAGGGGACAGGCGACGGGTCAAGAATGCTGATGAGACGGTTCCACCTCGCACCGAAATGAGACTTCGCTCTCATTGGGTGACGTCGTCGACTCCAATTAAAGCTGCTGTGCTGGTATGCCACCACGCTTCTTTGTAGGGTGAGAGAAGGATAATATGATTAAATGCAGTGGTTGCATTTGTACCCGTCACAGCTTATTATAAACGCGTCAAATAAAAGTGAATGTCATGCACACGGTGTTGTGGAATTCTTAGAGATCAACCAATCGCAGAGCTCCTCATCAGACAGAGGGCTGTAAATGTCAGCGGGAAAAGGGCATGGCGAGATGATAAATCACAAGACGGGGTATTATCACAACAGATATATCACATAATTTATTAGAACCGTCAACACCCCCATGGGAGGAGGCAGATGAAAGCTCCCTGCACTCTTCCGTTGCTAATGCGGTGTCCTCTCTGAACCGGGGATGGGCTCTCTGGGGGAGATAGCACAAGACTTCAAAGTCCATGGCCTGCCAAGACCGCGGGGAGGTCTCATTCAGTTGCTGCCCCTGACGGCCCTGAGGGAGTTTCTAATTGCATTTCACAGGCCCTGAACAAAACAAGGCCTTGTTCAAGCTGAAGTTGGTCCTCCTGCTGGGACGTAGCTGTGATTTGCGACTCCTCAGCGGGACGTGGATCTTCAGCGTGCCAGCGCCGCTGAGAAAAACAGTTTCAGCTTCCTTCTTCTGACTGCACGCACCGGGAAGCCGATTGGCAGATGAATATGCGAGTGGCCGCGACACCTTCCTTCTCCCCTCGGAGGGTGTTCGATCTGTGGGACTGGAGGCAGATGTGTTAAGTTGAAAAATGAATACAGACCTACAAGAGAGACTCTAAATCGTATGCAGGTCACCAAATATCATCAAACAGAAGAAGATTAGGGGGTTTTCTTTTCATAATTTATAAGCTCCAAATAACAGCCAATGTACTTTCAACTGGGTCTAGCTGAGCCTGATGTTATTGCTGTATTTTATTATCCTGACTGTGGGGATTTGATGTCTAATATCAGCAATAATATCAGTCCTTGTGCATTTTGTTTAAATCAGACATGCAACATGCATTTGACATTAAGAACCAGGACAGTGTTCAGTGTTTGCATGAAAGCAAAGCTATATGGCACCTTTGTATGCGATCTTTTGAGAAGTCACATACATTTACTGCTCTATAATTACTAAAAATGAGTTTTTAAATCATACAGTATTTATCTACCACTAATGCTAATTCTTATTCATACTTATGAAGAATATTTGAGGTTGAAGCCAAAACAAACCCAAACTGCAACATCTACCTCCCTAACAATTTTATAAGCATTATTTATTTTAACACATAAACAGATTCATTTATAATATAATTTTTTTTTTGTATCACATGCAAGTTAAATGCAGATGTCCAAAAAAGACTGCAGTTTATACAGACACTAATTTTAACTACTGTACAATATATTTTCAATTCTAGTGCTAATGGTTAGGACTGGTAATTTGATCCATATCTGAGTATTTAACAGCTTTTTTGATTTTGTGACCAAATAATAACAGCATTAATAACAATAATTTCCCCCAAACTTAGCTTTGTTCAGAATGTGGATTTAAATCACTGCATTATTTTTCATAATCTTCTGTCATAATCTCATTAATACAAAAGTGAAATGATCTGACCAATATTTGAACAGTGCCATCACAGCACCAAAAAACATAATCATATATTACCAGCGCACAGCGTGTATGAATAACACAAAATAGTAAATCACTGCTAAACTGTATCATCATCATCATCATCAAAGGCAGAAAATCAGAGTAAAATGTGATTACTGAAAATGAGCTGTTGCTTTTATTAGTTCTGTGCTCATTCTAATAAGTCCATTTGAAATCATTTTGTGTAATTATGACAAAGAATCAGCTTATGATAGCGCATATACATCTGTCCCAGCTTTAGCCGTACCCCAAGGCCCTAAAAAACAAAGATATCGAATGAAGAATGAGCACATGGAAGTTTTTCCTTCTGTCTTCTTTTAAACATCGAAAGATTCTTGCAGACTCTCCTCAAAGGCAAAGTCATTAGTGCAGACTTGGCCTGATTGTTTTCACTGATTTTCTGTCTGAAGGAGGAGTAAATTGATGCCTTGGCCCTTCAGCTTCAGTCTGGCTATTAATTTCAAAGAGCAGGTTTGGCCTGATGGCCCTTTGAGAGAAAGCTGATTTAACTAGATCATTTTTAATGGGGATGGATTCCTCCATACTTGCCCTTTGGAATTGCTTCTGTCCTCCATAACCACTGGTCTGTAATGGCAAGCTCCTTCTGAGACTATTACTAAGGGCCAATTGGCCTTGAAATGAAATACATAATCTTAATGTACTGGAAGATGTGCGATCCGTTCGCTTGTGGAATGGAATGACTCAAGACTGCAGGAGTTTTTAGTCCATAAAGAGAAATGCTGCAAGAAACCGCCTATTCCACGCTGTCAGATCAAGGTAGCCTTCGTGAGCAGGCGTACGCAAACTCGCATGACAGCCGCTGCTATTTCCAGGGAGAGATAATCAAAGGCATTTGACTTGTGAGAGCCATGGCGAAATACCAATATTCTTGGATTTCAAAGAGCGTCTAACTACTGAATAGGGTTCCCATACGCCCTTTCATTGGGATGACACAATGTTGCATCTGCTCGGCAAGGGATAAATTAAGCATGTGAAAGTTTTAGTGAAATCCCCATTTTCCAGTTAATCAAATCTCCCCTAATCAAATTAGGAGCTGTAATTCCCCAGGATGCGTGTGACAAAAGTGTATTATTCCTGCCTTTGGGGCAGCAAAAGAGAAATCAGCGTGAGGCCATTCCCCTCTGCTTCAGTGGCCCTGAATTGAATTGCTCTTCCGACTGACCCGAGCGCAAGAGGCAGGGTCGAGGTAAACTTTGGCAGTGTTTGAGTTCCCAGCTCATTAAAGAGCTGCCTCTGAGGCCACCTCCAGAGACTGTTGAGCCATTCATTAATGAGGCACTTGTGTAATTTTCCCTGGACATCTGTGACGAACAGGCTCTCTTCCCAATGCCGCACAAAAAAACACCTCAGACAATAAAGCTCACATTGACGGCTTAGGGAAACAGCCAACATCCACAGTTACTCGTAGTGAGCATGCATATAAAATCATCTTCAATCTTATGAAACTGCAGCGATCACCTGTGAGCAATACACAAGGACTTATTTTCCACTGAATGAGAAGTCTTGAGATTTGATTGAAGATCTTTAGCAGAGCTGGCACATACAGGGAGCACAGAAAGTGCCCTTTTATACTCGCTTAGCAGGGCGGTAAATAGGCCCATGGAGCATTCAGATGCCACTTATGAAGTGCTCATAACCGATGTGTACCTCACGGCTTTGCACAACAGCTTCCTTCCAAACCAATTCATATGGCAGCTAATGAATATGCCACTTTAGACTTCATGAATTGTTCCTTTCCGTTCACTGCCCCCAGTGTTAACACCTCTTTATACGATTCTTAACACCTACTGCACTGCCTCTCAAGGTCACTCTGGCTGAACGGAGAGCTGGAGAAAGCCGCACAAAACCTGAGAGGCTCAATTCCTATTCATTTGTCACATTTGCATGCATGCCTCTATACTCAATCACACAAAGGCCACGGTAGCTTAGCCATTGCCCCCTACCAATTACAAATGAGTCCATTAAGCTGTCTGCATTGGGCCCAGCCTCTTCATGGTAATGGCTTGTGAGATTTCCATCATAATCGTCGGGCTCCCACTGCAGTCATGAGTGCAGATGGAGGAGGAGAGTGGGTAAAGAGCTATCAAACGGGGCAGAGTGCATTCTTTCAGCTTTGTTTACGCACAGGCCAACTCAAAAGCCAGTGCTTTCTATAGGAGAAAAGAGCCTTTAAAGATTATTACAAAATTCTTGTGCGATTTAGGGAGCTGCATGTGCAAAAACTGGCCTTGATACTGATAAACTGATCATTATTTTCATATTATGATTGATTGATAACCAATAAATAACATTAAAAATTCTAAACTATTTTGTCTAAATACATGAAAAATAACACTAAAAACTAAAACCAATAATTTGAGTGAATTTAGGCATCACAACAATATGATGTACAGTATGAAGAATGAATATTCATTTTGATAAAGATTACATTTAACAGTGTTAATAAATTATTAGTGTTTTAAAAGATCACCTTTAAGTGAGACTATGGCAAGAGTAATCGAAATGTAAACAGGCACAATGTACAAATAAATCCAATATCGACCAATTAGATACATTTAAAAGAATCTCTAATATTGGCCAACATATTGTCCATCCCAATTAAAATGTGAGTACTAGTGCTACTGCCAATGCAGTACAACCTCAATAATATTATCTTGAATAACAATTATTATAATGATTCTACCTTACAGTTTCAATGTCAATGTCAATACCAAAACAAAACCTACTCCAGATTATCCTCATTACTCATAAGTAACCAAATAATTCTTTATCATTTTTATGTACTTTTTTAGATAGTTTTTTCTGTCAAAATCAGGATATTGAAGCAGATGGGATGTTTCTTGTGGTGTCAAATCATTTTCCTCTTTGGATCCAAAATTAAATGGCAGGGGGTGATTTACGCACCTTCTCTATTAGCAGTCTTGGAAGAATAATGTGAACAGCTTTTATTACATGCTGGTTGTTACTCTGACACATAATTAACAAAGTCTGTTAACGTCTAAAGGGAAATAACAAATCATTTAGACCAGACAATCAATCCCATAAACATGCATTTATCAAGCTCATTTGTGAAGCCTGACCTAGTTCTTTCAAGTCATATAACAGGACAACTCTATAAAAGTCTATTGTCTAAGTGAAGGTAAATCACAGCTCATGAAAGGTCTCAGCATTTAAAAGTACTCATGACCCTCACATTTCATTACATGATTTCATATAAATATTAGCATATCCAGCTGCCTGTGAGTTTGTACAAGTTTACTAGACGATGTGTTGTAATTAGGAACAACGCGCAAGCAAGTCATGGCTTATAAATGTTGTTTTGTACCCCATTGATTTTTATTGCAAAACCTGCTAAAACATTCTTCAAAATATCTTCTTTTGTGTTACACTATTTTTTTAGGTATTTACTATTTTGTGTTAGTTTGGAATTACATACATTTTGACTGAATGTTCATTTTTGGCAAAGCTATCCCTTTAAAAGTCAACAGTTCCCGCTAACTGACGTTTGTCAACCGCTTTCTACAGGTCTACAGCTTGTGAACCTGCAACACTATTTACAAGAGTTACAACCATTCTGTAGCAATACGACCCCTCACTACAAAGTTAAAACCTATCACTCCACTTGCAATATATTTCAGAGAACTGTAGACTATCCTTAACCGTTACATGGTGAGAGTGATTGCAGCAGATCACCTTGAGGACATCTAGCCCTAATGTAGTGCCTCAGTAGTGGAAGACCATGAAGAAAGATGATAGGACTTCAGTGGTATTAATCACCACGACAGCGAGAGGCTCAGCCCCCGGCCGCCAAGGGCTCAGGATAAGCTCGTAAAAATTGCACAGCCCTCCACAGGGCGCTCATGTCTTACTTGTTTATGGCAGCGAGTCCCAGAGGACGTGGCAGTGATGTGCTAGCCTCTAAACCCACGCCGTCAGGAATGATGTATGACCATCATTACCAGAAAATATCACTTCAGCCGACCCATGATCTTGCTCCGCTAAGGGTCATATTATCCATGAAGAACAAATTATGGTCCCCTCCGCACATTTAAATTACTAGGGGGAAAAAAATGCTAGTACGGAGATGGTGATATGTCATCGGTGACAATGCCCCCCAGTGTAACGCAGATAAAAACCCACCTGAGAAATCATCATCCTACAGGATGCTAAAGTTCACTTGCGTTTGTTGTCATGTAGAAGCAAATATACAGGAAAGGTTGTGCAATTTAATTTCCCCCATTTGAGCAATTAGCATATTTACACAACAAAGACAGTCATGAAATGGCATTTTCAGATTTTGCTGTTTATCACTGTTTGTATCCGTACATAAATGGTGGCTATATTCATCTGTATGTCCTTAAATATCATCACCTTCAAAGAGCTTTTCTAACTGTGCTTTAAGCTATTTCAAATCCCTTTTGGCTGATTTCAGGTTTAGATATATTTAATATAAATTACATTTCTTAAACTTTCATCCAAAGCAACCTACTCAGGGGATACATTTTTTATCAGTGCTTGCACATTTTCCTGAACATTTCCTGGAACCCCTGACCTTGGCATTGCTAGCAACATGCTCTGCCAGTTGAACTACAGGAACACTACTGTAAATCCTGAATGTAAAAATACTTCACATACTCACGACGTTCTTTTCCAAATCTTTAACAGATCGTTATATTTATTTAGAATTGCTTTACTCATTGGTGCTTCTTTGAAAACCTTGCCTGCTCTCACATTTCCTTTTTTCTTAAATGGCAATACAACTTTCTAATTTATCCAATTCAAAGAAGAATCTTATGGGCTTTTCACACTGCGCTTAAACCCAGTTTATACTACGGGGCTGTTGAATCCTTGAATCTGATTGGTTGATGAACGTTCTAAGGTGTGCAATTATTTTCAGGGAAACGTACGGCTAGAGTAGTTCTAGGCAGGTCTTGACCACATTACAGTTCCATATCACTTCGCCAAATGATTTCAGTTATTTCAAAGGTCCTTACAGCCCACAGAACTAAAACCCACAATGACACTGACCGAGCAAATAAATATAGTAAACAATAGGATAAAAAACAAGCAAATTATTTCCATGTTTTTTGCCACAAATTTACGTTTTATTGAAATACTCTTTCTCACGCTCTCTCTCCCACTCAGATGCACACACACTCTGACATATCTGACATTGATAACTCTCTCTCTCTTTCATAACTGCATTAAACTGCTATTAGTGGGTCAAGTCTCCGTTACTAGCTCTAAAATTACGTTTTGGAATTAGCAACGGAGATGTGGGATGAGATGTGCAAGAAATTAGTCCTACACAAGAGACAGAAATACATCTTCTGAACAATGTTTTGAGTTGTAGTAACCGTATAAATGGAATAATTGACTCTGGGCCATTGAATTATCAAAAAATTATGTGCATTCCTTTAATCCTTAAATTAATCCTTACTTATCATCATTCTAAACTCTGCTTTTAACCTCAGGTAAAGGAACGTTTCACACTTGTGATTTAGAAGTGGAAAGTGTCAAATGGTGACAGAAAACATTGGAGTGAAGAAGAGACTGTTTTATTCGTAAGGCCCCAATATCCTTTAAGAAAAATCAAAGAATGAACTGATGTGACATCATTTCGAACAAAATGAGGCCAAACCGAAGTTTGTTTGGAGATTTTGTTTTTCATTTTTAATACTATAAAGCTGCTTGCTTTAAGCAATCTATTGTATAAAGTGCAATATAAATAAACATGATCTGACTTGACTGGAGTGCCAAATTGCAGACATCATCCAAACATATCCACTTGGCTATGATCAGATGCTTTCTTAACTGCTGTTTTCTCACCACTATCATTTTTGTTGTGTATTTATTTTGTTGTTGAGAGGAAAGCACACACACATATACATAGGCCTATTCATCTAAACCCTGCTTCTTCTTCTTTTTTTACCCCTATGCGAAGGACGAAGAAGAACTTTGCCGTGAGTATATCAGGGCCTTTAACTTTATAGTCCAAAAAGTCCATTTAGAAAAACCTTGATAGTATAAATCAATATGTAATATAAGGGAGCACAATGCTAAAGCCTTTGTGTAAACATATATAGCATTCGTCCAATCAATGACACAGAAATTGCGGTAACACTTTACAATAATAGTACATGAATAATCATGTACTAATACCTGAATTAATAATTACTTTACTATGAACTAATGATGAGTTAAGACATGTATTAATGAGGTACTAACCTTAATTACGACATGAGTATCATGAATTCCTACATGAATATACCATCTTAACTACGCGTTAGTACATGCTTGTTAATTAATGTATTAATTAACATTTCGAGGTAAAGTAAATCAAACATGCTCTAGATCAGAAGAAAGATGTACTAAAAGGGCACAATGTTAAATTGTTCATAAATTTAACACCATCAATTGTCACATACATCAGTGAATGACACAAGATGTCTTGAAATATTTATATTAAACCTACTCATTGAACACACATTCCGTTTTAAGTGATTCCACTGCTGCCTTCAAGTGTAAAATACCTACTACACTAGCATATTCATTAAACAGATGCAATTTTCAAAATTAAAATCAGTGTTAGCACAGATGATGGTTATTTTCTGGATTTGTTTACTGTCTTTCTGTCTCTATCATAATGCATTCGGATGTTAGTCTTGTTTGTTGGCTCTTCTTTGGGGCCACTATTGCCCCTTCAAAATTTGTCCACTTTTTTCCTACCGTTCAGTTCCTTCTCCATCTAATTCAGGCACAGCACCTCTGCTCTTCCACTTCTTTACAAACCACCGACAAGCACCAAATGATATCTGATTTAGAAGAGCTGAATATGTATAAAACATGTGTAATTGATACATTTTTGAAGATTTACTCTTGGATTTTCCAAGTAATTAATGATGAGTTAGTAATGATGTGCCCCCCCAAGTAAAGTCATGACATTATGATACATTAACAAGTCATGAATTCATGTTACTTTTACTTCATGGAGGGGCACATCATTACTAACTCATCATTAATTACTTGGAAAGTAACATGAATTCATGACTTGTTAATGTATCATAATGTCATGACTTTACTTGGGGGGGCACATCATTACTAACTCATCATTAATTACTTGGAAAATCCAAGAGTAAATCTTCAAAAATGTATCAATTACACATGTTTTATACATATTCAGCTCTTCTAAATCAGATATCATTTGGTGCTTGTCGGTGGTTTGTAAAGAAGTGGAAGAGCAGAGGTGCTGTGCCTGAATTTAGATGGAGAAGGAACTGAACGGTAGGAAAAAAGTGGACAAATTTTGAAGGGGCAATAGTGGCCCCAAAGAAGAGCCAGCAAACAAGACTAACATCCGACTGCATTATGATATAAAGACAGTAAACAAATCCAGAAAATAACCATCATCTGTGCTAACACTGATTTTAATTTTGAAAATTGCATCTGTTTAATGAATATGCTAGTGTAGTAGGTATTTTACACTTGAAGGCAGCAGTGGAATCACTTAAAACGGAATGTGTGTTCAATGAGTAGGTTTAATATAAATATTTCAAGACATCTTGTGTCATTCAATGATGTATGTGACAATTGATGGTGTTAAATTTATGAACAATTTAACATTGTGCCCTTTTAGTACATCTTTCTTCTGATCTAGAGCATGTTTGATTTACTTTACCTCGAAATGTTAATTAATACATTAATTAACAAGCATGTACTAACGCGTAGTTAAGATGGTATATTCATGTAGGAATTCATGATACTCATGTCGTAATTAAGGTTAGTACCTCATTAATACATGTCTTAACTCATCATTAGTTCATAGTAAAGTAATTATTAATTCAGGTATTAGTACATGATTATTCATGTACTATTATTGTAAAGTGTTACCGAAATTGCAATAAGAATATGCAAATAAGAATTTTAACCCATTGTTTAGGAATATACAGTGTGAAACGTCAGCGTATAAATACCCGGATTAATAGTTAACCTAGGGTAAAACATGAGCAGTGTGAAATGTGAAGCAAGGATTCTGTTTAGCCGGGGTTTAGAATGAGCCTTGGTGTGAAAAGCCCTATGAGTTAATATTTTGGACAAAATGCTCTTGAATAGTAATATCTAGCTATGAATGTAGTCTGATGCATATTTAAGATTTCAGCACCAATAATGGAGTGTCAGTGGAACAGAATAAGAAACTGGTTTAGTTTGAACATACATAGGAATTTTAGGAATACATAGGAATAGGTGTTATTGATACTTTTTGTGAATATGCCTTACCATGCTTTGCACTAAAAATATTCAATAAATATATACTTGGGGAAAAAAAGAATTACTATTCATATATTTATTATATTATATTATATTATATTATATTATATTATATTATATTATATTATATTATATTATATTATAGCATTGAATAATATGGTTTAATAACTTGAGTGACCTTTTGTTTCAGTGCAGATCCCATGCAATGCAACAGAATGGACAATTAAGGGTACAGTGGAATGGTCATTCTCTGTATTCTCTTTGCCTTGGAAAAATGAATCCCCTGATAATTTATAACCGAGGAGAAACAAGCGGCTGATGAATAGTATCCATTATCATGCATCATTTACTGTAATAACAGGCTGCTATTTCCATACAAGAAATGACAAAAATCCTCCATAAATTAGTTTCGAATTTCGCCTGTGGATGTTGGGAAGAGAATAAAGGAGCTTGTGAGTTCTACCACCCAATATCAATTTCAAGGTCCATTTACTTCCTCATCCCTGATCCCTGCCACGCTGAACAGACGGAGACCCCTGAGTGGGCGCATATGGCAGAGGGCTGGGAGTCCACTGGAGCTGGTAATGATGGCAGCGGTGGACTGGTCCATCACCGTGCCAGCGCTGGGGCTCCATTGGCGCAGAGTAATTGACAGCCATGAGCTTCCCTACAGAGCTCAAACACACCGCCTGCTCTCTGGCACACACTCCCTAATTCACACACGCAGTCTTGGCTGCTGGCTCAGCAGGGGCAGGCCATCCAATTTACAGCTCTGTCCAGCACTGCCCCGGGAGCCATCTCCAGCCTGCCCAGCCGGCCCAACAGAGACTAATGAAGGGCTCTTCCAGCACCTCATACATTATGGAGAGAGCAGAGACAGATCAGGAAAACACTGCCAACGCACTCTGCTTTTCTGAACGGAAAGAATCAATTGGGTTGTTTTGGGTAACTGCTCCCCTGCTATGACATCACTCTCCATTACATGCACAGGAAAATGCGCAGGTGATGGAGGGAGAGAGATAGCAAACGAGATATTATTTCTGGCTCTCGTTTACTTAAGTTCCATGTGTAGCGGTTCAAATTTTCTGCACCGCATGAAATAGCACTTAAAGCTTTGCTTCCACTTACCAGCTCAGAAAGCAAGATGACGCGTCATCTTTCCAGGTTACAGTGTGAAACGACCCCTCCAAGAACCATTTTTTGTTAATCTGTGGGGGAAAGATTCATAATCAGTTATTTTGTATACTGTGTAAAGACTACGGAGGTCCATCTACATCAGCATACACAGACTTTACGTATAATGGAGCTTCACTTCATTCTGTTCTTACATACTTATGAGCACACCGACTCACCACTGAGCCTGCCTTGGCATGCTGTTACAATGAAACAAATTGTATTCTGCGATGGCTCTGCATGAGTCTTGGCTTCACTAACGTCCTTGGGATGCTTACCATCTGGCAGTCCCATCACTGCGTTCAGATACACTGCATTACAAAGTGAGACAGCCCAGAATGCAAACAAGAATGTTATCAAGTACTTTCCTCCAATGGTGAGTAGTAAAGTTAATAATTCAATAAACAATAATAGAAATTGAAATGTTGGTTTTGTTTATTTATGGCTACAGAAACTGGGCCCAATGTATCCGGGCCAGTGTTGTTAATGTTAACTAAAACTAAAATAATTAAAAATCATTTTGTTAATTTAAAATAAAGCAGAAATAAAATAAATATAAGATGAAGAACTTAAAAATGAGAACTGTTGTTATGGAAACTAACTGAAATAAAATAGGTTGTAAAAAAGTACTTTTTTTTTGTAAATTACTAAAACTTAAATAAAAATAAATTTCTGATTAAAAAAATAAAAATTGACAAAAGCACATAACAAAATTACTAAAACTTAAAAATTACAATGAAAACTGAAAATGTAAAAATAGAAGCTAATTCAAAATATTAATAGATACTATTATAGTATATAAATAATTCTAAATTAACACTGATTTGGACACTTGTGGTTAAAGGATGTAAGAAGTCAGTTTCCCCTTTAAATAAATGAAACTTGGTTTGATATTTTCTATTTAATGCACAGGCTAGATTTGATGTGAACCTTAAATTAAGTGTTCAAAACTCTTTCTGGGACCTCTGTAAATATAAATATTAAAATAGCCTATTTAAAATAGTTATTAAATAATTATATTATATTATATTAATAATGGCATCCTCTCTTTTTCCCCCCAAACTGCCATCAATTTTGAAAGTCACATGAAAGACCTGCTGCTTTCAATGTTTTCTTAAAGAGCCTAGGGAATTAGTTGTTGACTGCCATTTTCAAATTGGCCAGAAAGGGAATTACTCAGAGGTGAGTTTGACTCTCATTAAACAATTGACCCTTATTTGTGCCCATTTTCACAAGGTGCCGCTGCAGAGGTTGGGGCAGGAATCAGCCAGGTTCATCCATCAGCTTTATGGCAGGTGGCAGGGGCTCCTTATGCTCAATGTAGTGGAAAGCAAGGCTTTATTACCTCTGGCTTCTCACTGAGAGAGATGAAGACAGAAACAATGGTGACAGAGTATAGAATTTCCAAGGCTGATGGTTATGGTTGATGCGTCAATATAACTCCGTATGTTCTTGAAGTCTGTTGTTGCGCCAAAGGATGGCAGCCGTAGTGCAGACAAGGGTGGTGTCCTTCTTCACAAAACAATCCCTGTCTGCTCGATTTTATCAGCTCCACAAAATGGCGTCGGCAAATTATTCGTGACAGGTGAGAACTGTCACCGTGTTTAACACGCTGAAAATGAGCCGATGTCTTTTGACTTCCGTGGACTCAATGAAATCCACTGATGACAGCTTACTTAACATTTACACACTCTGATTCCCATCCTTTAATAGCTACGCTCCATCTCCCTAGGGATTGCCAGCCAGGCCGACTGATAACAAACCTGTCAGGAGGGTTCACAAGGGATATGAATCCAGTGCTGGCGGAGAAATGATGTGTTCACTGGAGGAATATGGAGACTGACATGAGCTGCACACCGGCTTAGTGACAGATGATTTGTTACACCGTGCGCTAAATGGAAGTCGCCACAACGGCTGATTAGGTCTTATCAGGGCCGTTTCGAGCGAGCAACTTTTTCATTTCACCTCTCTCCAAGGAGCCACCATCAAAAGAGATCACAGAGGTTTCCTGGGCGAGCCTGTCAGCTCAAGGTGAAGCCGAATGAGGGAGGATAACAGGGATGAGGAAATAAACTGCTGTCTCAGATAACATTAATGCTCAAGCTTCACGGCTGACAGTTACCTGATAAAACATTATCTCAGCCAATGAGAGACAGAACAGGACAAACACGTCCCCCCACACACAGTTTTTCTAATCCATTTGGCCAGATTACAGCAAATCGCTCGCTATTCATCTGTGGATCATATTGCTGCTATGGAGATTCTTTTTCTTTTTTATAGAAAAGGTTACCCATCAAAAAAAAAAAAAAAAAAAAAAGGCCAGCAGTGTAAGCCTAAATGCATTTGCTCCCTAGCTATATTAGTGATATTGCGTGCTCAATAAACGAGACACCTAACAGTTCAATAAACAAGATAATACTGAGTAACTTACATTTTAGACACAATATCTTGTTCACACAAAGAATGAGAACGTTAAAGATAACTATGACAACTATATTAGCCTCCACATCATCGCACAATAACGTTGGTTATTATAAGAGCACTGCCACTTTTTCGTCTGTGCTTTCAAGCGTTAGTTCACTTCACACAATGACAATTCTGTTATTAATTACTCACCCTCATGTCGTTCCAAACCCATAAGACTTTTGTTCATCTTCGGAACACAAATTAAGATATTTTTTTGATGAAATCTGAGAGTTTTCTGGCCTTCTATTGACAGCTACGCAACTACCACTTTGACGCTTCAAAGAGATTCATAAAGAGATCGTAAAACTAATCCAAATGAATCGAGCGGTTTAGTCCAAATTTTCTGAGGAGACAAGATCGCTTTATGAACAGATTAAAATTTAGGCTTTTATTCACATTTAAACATTGATTAGCAAACATAAATAGAAGCTCAACCAAACCTGCTTGACTTGCGAAAACAAACCTCATTGGTTCTCTCACGTCAAGCAAACATGCTTGAGCTTCCGTTCATCATAACTGATATGTGCGTGCGTTGATGAATGTTTATATGTGAATAAAAGCCTAAATTAAATCTGTTCATCAAATAAAGTGATCATGTCTGTTCAGAAAATTTGGACTAAACCACTCAATTCATATTTGATTAGTTTTACGATCTCTTTATGAACTGTTTTTGACCGACGCGAGTCTCCGAGCAATAGTAGTGGTGTTTAATTATTCAATAGGGTATATGTCGAACGTCGCATGACGAAACCGGAAACCTGGTCTCATCGCATCCGCTTGTCATAGAAAGTGTTAACAGCCGTATGAACTGATGCCGATATCTATGGAATTTTAAGGTAATCAGCTAACCGACCTATCTCACTTTGTTATTGGCTTTTTATTCTATTTAAATATCTAAACGTTAGTGTGAAGATTTTTTTTTTTTTACTTTTAAATATCGATCTTCACATGCGAGGGACATTGGTTATGATCATCTTTGCTCGCTCCTTTTAAGTTATCTTGAGTAAAACGGTAAAAAAATGCATGAAGCACATACAAAAGACCTGAACCGGAAGCGATGCGTTCTGTTTTCCGGTTTCGTAATGCGGCGTTCGACATATACCCTATTAGGCTACTCAGTCATTCCTGAATGAATCTGCTTTTGAACGGATCGGTTGAAAGATCTCAACCTTAAAGGGATACTCCACTTTTTTCGGAAATAAGCTCATTTTACATCTCCCCCAGAGTTAAACAGTTGAGTTTTACCGTTTTAGAATCCATTCAGCCGAACTCCGGGTCTGACGGTACCACTTTTAGCATAGCTTAGCACAGATCATTGATTCTGATGAGTCCAGTAGCATTTCTTTCAAAATGACCAAAGAGTTTCAATATTTTTCCTATTTAAAACTTGACTCTTCTGTAGTTAAACCGTGTACTAAGATCGACGGAAAATGAAAAGTTGCGATTTTCTAAGCCTATATGGCTAGGAACTACTCTCATTCCAGCGTAATAATCAAGGAACTGTGTGGCTGTACCATGGGTGCAGCAGGCGTAATGATATGACGCAGCGCCTGAAAATAGTCCCCAGCTCGGTAACTTCTTCCAACGTGACCGGGACTAAGTTTGTCTAACCTATTAAACCTATTTTCAGGCGCTGCGTCATATCATTACGCCTGCTGCACCCATGGTACAGCCGCACAGTTCCTTGATTATTACGCCGGAATGAGAGTAGTTCCTAGTCATATAGGCTTAGAAAATCGCAACTTTTCATTTTCCGTCGATCTTAGTACACGGTTTAACTACAGAAGAGTCAAGTTTTAAATAGGAAAAATATTGAAACTCTTTGGTCATTTTGAAAGAAATGCTACTGGACTCATCAGAATCAATGATCTGTGCTAAGCTATGCTAAAAGTGGTACCGTCAGACCCGGAGTTCGGCTGAATGGATTCTAAAACGGTAAAACTCAACTGTTTAACTCTGGGGGAGATGTAAAATGAGCATATTTCCGAAAAAAGTGGAGTATCCCTTTAAGTCACTTGTTTTGCTTCTGAATGAATCTCTTTTTGAATAAATTGACTGAATGAACGATTCAGTAACATACTCATAAAGACTTGTCGCCACCTACTGTCGTAACTATGCAACTAACAGAAAAGGTTACTGAAAATCCACTGGGGAAAAAAATGCTTTAAAGGCATGCAGAATCACATCAATATTTCAAGCATCGTCTCTAACTCAGAATCCTCCTGAACAACCATGAAATCCTCTCAGAGTGAGCAGATGGTCTTTCCTATATGCAACATCATCCATGTATTGACTGAAAATTCAATCCAGATGAGACCACATTAGACCGCAAATTGACATCTATCACAAAGACTGAATCTTCCTCTTAGTGCTGTAGTGATCTATATGATGGGTCCCTCAAAAATCAATAGTAACAATAATGGTCTTGTTTCACAAATCTAAAATCCATAACATACAAAAAATGTATAGCTTCTGGAAAAGTAATAACTCTTATGCGTAGTTTATATCTTGTAGACCACAAAAGTTAAACCAAGCAGTTGAGATGTGATGAAAATCCACACATTTGTTGGTCTCTGTTCCCATTAGGACACCTTGGCTCAGTCTACACCCTCAAAGTGTATCTGTTTACCCATGGATCTCATTTGATGAGACATAAGGCAGTAATTGGATGAGGCTTGTGATCAGATGTTCTCTTGGGGAGCTAATTCCACTCTTTCTGACCTGCCTAATCTTCTAAGACCAAGCTGGGGTTAATGGGCTGCTCTTCCCCCAACAACTGCTCAGGGGTGACTAGGATATCCAGACCGCTGTATAGAAAACGTTAGGCGCGCTGTATTAGAGAACGGCAGAAGGATATGACAGTATAAGCTGCACAACACGATCCATGATAAAGTAATTTATGCATGAGCACTGGACCGCAAGTGAATAGAAGATACATTTTCATGATTAGCCGAGCAGAGGTCATGCGTAAATGGATATCATATAGCATCCCTTCTGACAAAAATCGTTAATCTGACTGTAATAGTTCCCATTTACTGGAATGTGTGTTTCCCCCCCTCCGTTGGGAGGTAGCTAACAAAATATTATATTTTAAGAGACAGCAACCATATTTGTGGCTGTCTGCGATACGGTATATAATGCTTTCTTCATATTCTCGTATTTAAGGAAAAAGACTGGAAGTGTTAGCAATTAAGGAGTGGACTGGACTGAAGTATATCAAATGAATTTCAGTTCAATACACTAGTATATTGTTTGTTATTATTTAGTGTGATTTATCGCTTGAGTGAATCATTCAGTGACTCACTCATAAAGACTGGTTGCATAAACTACTTAGACTAGTTAGTCATACATTTTTTTAAGACTGGTCATAACTTTTTTTTGAAACAGTTACATAAAAAGGTAGATTGATCTAATTTAAACATAAAATTAAATATAGCTAACTAGCATAAGACAACAAACAAACACATGCACGGTCAACATCGGAGAGCTATTTCTCGAGGACGGTATCAGTCATTTCTGGTGCAACTCAGTCCAAAGATCATCTGATCATGTTATTGGACAAAAATGGTAGGAGTAGCGAAAAAACGGTTTTCATTCACTTCAAAATGGCGGACAAACAAAAGGATGGAAAATGAAAAATAAGATATCGTCAGAATCGGCATAAGCCAAGGAATGGACATGGAATGGACCAGGACAAGGAAAATGTTTTCAAAAGTAATAAGCGTTTTTGCAAAAATCCTTATATCTCTGAAACACTAGATGGCGCTGTGTTCAAACTTCTCAGGTACCTTCAATGACATGCTGTTGATGACCCATATCAAATTGTGTGCCGATATATCAAATCATTCAAAAGATATTGCAAAACGATTGATTAATTTCAAAATGGCGGACCGATGGTTCATCCGATCCTGACGAAATCTATAGACAGCAGGATCATGATTGTTTAAGAATCACTGTGATAGAGAGAACAGGTTTCAAACAGTTTCAAACTATGGCACTGTATGTATACAACAGATTTTCTTCTTATTCAAGAGAGGGGACAGGAAGTGCTAGCATTACCATTTCATTTTTTATCTCAAAGATGATAGATATCTTTAAAAATCTGCCACACAATGGCCACTGTCGAGCGTGTTGGCAATCCAAATGAACCACCTGCCTCCTCTCAGAGTCCCAAACCCTGTAATTGTGCATTGATTTGACAGACAGCTACATTATGATCATATGAAACAGAGCTAATCACGCTTTCCTGTCTCTTTCATCTGCACCAATGAGCTCCTTCCATACGAAATTCAATGACATTTCGCTTCTGCACCAAAGATGAGGAAAGGTCTTCTGTGACCCCTGTTTTTCAGGCCTGCTCACATGCAAAGCAGGTTATACAAGAGTCTTAAAAGAGCCTTCCTTTCAGCAGGCGACAGCAATCAAGGGCCCTCAGAAATAAAAGCGATTATAAACATCAGCCTGTTCGTTATAGCTATTAAGCCCGTCTGCCTTTCTGTCTATTCTCCCCAGAAATTTTTAGGCAATTAATTAAATTCCCATGTCCGTGCCTGGCAGTCATTAGTCTAATATCGGCTTTCAAGGGAGCACCGAGGCGGCGGTCGCCGTGCCAGGTCACATCACGAGAGACAGCGAAGCTCTGCTTCCCGTTTGCCCTCTACAGATCGCCTCTCCTCTTTTTATCACCATTCATTTTCCATCAGCAATACGATGCCAGCATTATGCTTGACTGATGTGGAGAGACAGAGCAATTTCCTGAGACACTTAACACCAGGTCACATGGGGTTGAAATACGATAGACAGATACAGCCATTCACAGGCTGCTACTCGAGATGATGCCAACCCAGATGTTATGTCAATGGGTGAGGAAAACACTTTCTCGGTGCTTCGATTTTCGAGGACGGCGAAATTGCTCCTCGAGTGCGCTTTCAATTTGCCCAAAGGAACGAGGTGAAAGCGAGACCTCGTTCGAGTAGATATTCAAACATATTCATTGAACTGCCTAACGGAGGAGACTAAATATGGAAATTAACTTTGACTGCCAGATGTTTCCTCTGTGTAATAGAAGTCATTACCATCACATTTAGTACTTCGTTTCCAAATCGCCTCGCATTACGCGGTGAAATGTATTCCTCTGCGAGCTCGGTAACAGTGCATTACGCACAGATAATGATGACTTTGTTATCCTGTGGTCTGTGAGGTCCATTTCCCAGCTCGCCTAACTACAAATGTCAGCCCCGACAGGCAATTACAGGAGTCCGGTTACTCTCTCCTCTGCTATCGTTCTCCAATCTGAGAGACCCTGGCGTGGTGAAGAGCAAAGGTAATTTTCCCTCGGGCCTGAAACGAGGCCATGAACTTGGCTATTAAAGGCCTAACAGGTTTTGTCCAAGCAGTCTGCTGGATGCTTGCTTGACACGCAGTCGATATCCTCTGTCCTCTCGGGCCATCTCAACTGTCAGCGGTCAGAAGTTAGAAAATGCTGCACTCAACAGCTGATGACATGTGAAAATCAGCCATTAAAGATGTTGAAAGATGTTTTTCATATGAGCACATATTTTATAGTAGTTTTCCTGCATTAGCTGAAGCACTTAAAATAATTAAATAAATGTATGTTGTAGGTGTACTTGCACTGCTCAGATAGCAATACACCCACAGATGCCTTATTAACGGCTGTTTCAATGGGCCGTAAACATAAGCTGTAAGCCCACCGCCATATTGGCACGGTCAAAGGTGGCCCGTGAAGTTGACTGAGATTTTGCAACCTTAGTTAGACTGAGTTAAATAATGCATGTATGATGAATGTCTATATATGAAATAGACTACAGCAGATGATTTTGCTAAACTATCACAATACAAAATTACGAAGGCGTCAGCTAACACGAAATAAAAAAGTTACCATAGTAACTTAAAGTAAAAGTAAAAAAAAAAAAAAAAAAACATTAAAAGAACCATAGTAAAACCATGTAGGCCAAATATTAAGTTAGTACATATAAAAACACAAACCAATACATTCTCACCTTTGAAAGGTTATCCAATTTCTTCGGAAATTTAAATCGTGGCGGCTTCACAACCAGAAGCTGCGCTATGATTCATACTGTGAGTGACGACCTTTTACCGTCTATGGTGACAACACGCTGACCGTTGCAAGATGGCGGGAAAGCCATATCTGGAGCGGTCGAATGTGATCCTACGTATACATTTTTCTGAATAAATGCCTACATCTAATCTAAAAGGTGCAAGCTCTTCAGCGGCTTCGGGATGTAATGAAAGCGCAACAGATCCACCTGCTGGACACATTTAGCTGCATCTATTATTTCAGAGGATGAAATACCGTTCAATAAACATTTACATGGTAACCATATTTTCAGACAGAATATAAATAATAGTTGTTGATTTACATTGTCAATTTGACTGTCAAAGGTTTTTAATAAAATGATACTAATAATATAACGTTATTAATCTGTTTGGGGGACGGGGTTGGTTTGTAAATGTTTTGTTTTTCCATTTCAGATTGGCTACCTTTATCCAAAATTACAAATTAATGAACAACACAAACATCGAATGTTCTATAAGGAAATACATAATGTAATAATTTCGGTTCTAGTAGTTTTTATTCGTTTTGTATAAGCTACATATTAGCCTACAAGCTATAGCTACACTGTATGTTTAACACTATAACGTTACTTTATTCAAACTTGGAGAGTTTATACCAATTACATGTCATTACATGGGTGTTTCTTCAATTATGGACACTTTTGGCCCTGTAGACTAAACTCTCTTTAAACACAAACTTTCCACACACTGAAAGTTTCAGTGTAATTTCCACCACATCTCTAATAACGTATTCTGTATAATGACATCTGTGATGGAAATGGCGGTAAAAAACATTTTTGCAAAAATATAGACTTAACTTTGAAAGAAAAAGAAACATTTAATTGGATCAGAATCGTTGGTCTGGGTGAAGATGACACCAATTAATTATTTTCACAAAATAAATATTTAAACGGGTTATTCATTTTTCTTACTCCTTTTTAAAATAATGGTTTATGCTTTTTTGTGCCTTATGTTTTAAGAGCTGGAAGACTTCAGACAAATGTAAGGCAGTAAAATCTTTACACAAACAAATAATAAATAAATTATGAGGCATTATAAAAAGTTTCCAGTTTCAATGTCACCTTAATCCATTAAAAATAAAAACAGCTGAAATCTGTTAGTTAAAAAACAAAACAAAAAAAATGCCCTGGGAGATACAAGTGCCTGAAGTTGAATAAACACACATATACAATTCGTTTAATGTCTGTATGCACATCTCAGCGCCTCTAGGAACTTCACATCTTTGAAATGAGCAATTTCCAGGAAGGAATGCAGAACAAAATGACAATATTTTGACACTACAGAGGGAAATATTTTATCTGCAGCAGCAGCAAAAATGACTGGAGCATGATGCTGAGAGAGACAGGAGGTAAAATATTATAATAATGCCCCAGGAGTCATAATCATCATGCCAAGAATAGTGATGATAATATAGAGTAGTGGTGCAGCAGTGCTCAGGATGTCAGTGAAGAGTCACAGTGCCATTAGCACAACACGTACACTCAAACCTCAGCCTCTGGTTCAGCTCCATCAGGAAACGAGCGCATATGCACAGCCGGTCGCCTGGACACGCGAACAGGCCTGATGAGAATAGCATCATGTCATTTCACAGGGATTTGAGCTGAATAAATACACCGCAATTTCTCCCTCGAGGGCTTATCAGACCTGAAGAGTATGATGAAACCTCCTGCAATATGGCGTCTCGTTTTTTCCCCTTGAAACCCAAGATATTTATTCAAAACCAAGCACGATGTGCAATGATGACGACCACAGGTTTCAAGTTTTACACACTTTATTCCTAAAACATTGGCTGCACCATCCATAGCGGCACGCAATTGTATGTACACATTTATATACACACACACAATTCTCTAAATCTGTGATATAAAATATATAATCCGACAATGTACCTCTTGTCCTCTTATTTGAACACATTAAATTGCTGTACAGGAATTCTGTAGCTACAGCCTATCTTTAAAGTCCCCACCACACAAAGGTAAGAACGTGAGCTCCTGTATACTTCATCTGTACACTGTGACAGTAAAAATTGTGGAGAAAATATTTCTCTAAATATTCCTCTAAAAGCAACCTACAGCAAATTCACTTGTCGGTTCTGTAATTAAGACAATTACATATATGACAAACCATTTTCATTTAATTTAGGAAGGCAATATGCATCTTCCCGTGTTTATATAATATAAAAGGATTAAGAAATTACACATTTAAAAACATACAATAAATAAGATATATGCAGGCATTTCAACTGGATAAAACCTGACCCAAACTGCACTTTCAGGCCTTTATCAGTTCACTGAGATGGTCTAGTTCCTTTCCCTCCAGTTGTTGAGATGGACACTTGGCATAAACTGGGCAGCCTGGCATTGCCATAAGTGCGCTGTCTGATTGCAGTTGGTTTGTCCAGCCGTGTCCACAGCGTGGAGGCCTGCGACGGCAGTGCAGTGATGCGGTGTCTCTGCAGGGTCTGTTGTGAGAAATCAGGGCAACAGTTGTGCAGAGTCCCTCGTTTGTTAGAGCATGTTCATAATGAAGTTGTACATTTGGTTGAGCACAACAAAGTGCACGGGGAGACAAGAGCGCCGGTCCTGAGTCGCTGGGTCACAGGTCAGCCACGAGAGGGCATTGTACTGCTCCAGCACAAATCTGCAAACACAACAAATATGTGGTTAATCTTTTTTTGATATGTTTTTCTGCAAAGAGGAGGATATTGATTGCAGTGCTGTGGCAACGTTGAAAAAAGGGCAAGACTGAAATATGTGGTTGCGATTAAGCTAACTTTTAGTTCGCCTAAAAATTACAATTCTGTCGTCATTTACACACCCTCATGCTGGTCCAAACCCTTGAGACACTTTCATTCATTTACAAAACACAATTGAAGATATTTTAATGAAACCTGAGAGATTTCTGCCCCTCCATTTACAATTACACCAAAAATGTGACGCTTCAAAACGTTCATAAAGAGATCATAAAAGAAATCCATATGAATCAAGAAAATGGATCCAAGTGTTCTGAAGAGACGCAATCGCTTTTTATGATGAACTGATTTAATTTAAGCCTTTATTCATATATAAACATCGATCAGCAAAAATACAGACCATATCAAATATGGTAAATGAAAGCTCAAACGCAAAAGAACCAATGAGGTTCAAGCAAGAACAGTTGCGCTTACATTTATCATATTTGATGTGTTCTACGTACAAGCGTTGATCGATATCTAAATGTGAATAAATGCCTAAATTAAATCTGTTCATCATTTAAAGGGATTCTCCACTTTAAAATTAAAATTCTCTCATCATATACTCACCCTCATGTTGTTTCAATCCTTTATTAATTTCTTTCTTCTGCTGAACTGAAAGGAAGATATTTAGAAGAATGTCAGTAACCAGACAGTTCCTGGTCTCATTGACTTCCATAGTAGGAAAAAAATATACTATGGAAGTCAATGAGACCAGAAACTGTTATTCTTCTAAATATCTTCCTTTCTGTTCAGCAGAAGAAAGAAATTCATAAAGGATTGAAACAACATGAGGGTGAGTATATGATGACAGAACTTTCATTTTAAAGTGGAGTATCCCTTTAAAGTCCGCGTGAACCGGAAGTTGCAAACGACTTTTCTCCAGTGCTGTGACGTATTTCCCAGTGAAAAGGAATATTGAACAGAGGGCAGGGTTTTACTCTAGTGCTCCTCCTCTCCATCTCTCGCTCATTACAGACTAACGATTTGAGGGGAGTGGTTAAGCGTTTCTCAACCCAAGCCGTCAAGCATACGTCATCAGGGAAGGTCCTCCAATGCAGAGGGGAGGGGCATTTTCAGATTTTGATTAAAGATTACGAAGCCAAAACATTTCTTTCCGTGTTTTAACTTGCACGGATTAATTGTTCACCACAAGACTAGTAATATGCGCTAACAAAGTAAATAGGGTCCATTTTGATTTCAGTTGGACTTTAAAGCAGTGGTTCTCAATCAGGGAGCTAGGTCCAAAAAAGGGTCTCAGCAAAGTTTTGGACAAAATAGGGTTGAAAACCTCTGTTAAAGCGATCGTGTCCCTTCAGAAGACTTGGATTAACTGCTTGATTCATATGGATAAAAAAAAAAATAAAAAAAATCTTTATGAACAAGGTTTAGGTGTAATGGACTTGTTCATTAGATGGACAAATCTTTCAGGTTTGTGTTTCAAAGATGAAAAGGTCTTGTGTGTTTGGAATGACATGAGGGCGAGTAAATGACACCTATGGGTAACCTATCCCTTTTATTAAATCATTGATTTACTAACTATTAATAAATCATGTTTAATGCCATTCAATAAATTAACAAATTTGTCAGGATATTTCATAAGTCAGCTCCCGTCCTTCTATGGTGGAGTTGGAAGTATGAAATGGAACCAGCGAAAAACCCACCTGGGTTCATATTATAAATGTAAAGAAATATGAGAGGCATGGGAATAAAGAGAAGAGTGACAGTAAGGTGTCCAGCTGATACCTGAGCACATCTGAGGTATGGCTGGAGTCCAGAGGGTGGGAGTGTTTACTGTGCAGCAATTCATCTGACTGCACTGACGAAACATTAAGGTGCAGAGAAGCCTGACAGGAAGACAGAAACATTCATTATATAACACCTCTGCAGATCTGTTAAATAGATTAGATTATGAATTGTGTTTTAGACAACAAAGCTGTGATGAATCTCTGGAGTGAAATGATTATTACGTTTACTCGAGAGCTCACCTTCAGGAAGAGAGGACACTGGTTCTTTGCCTGTGGGCAGGAGGACCAGAACCAGTCAGGCAGTGGACCCGCTTTAGCTGTGGACACAAAGTAGCCCAGAGCCATGGGCTGCTGGAGGATGTTGGGAGATTCGTCGTGAGACTCCATCCTGTCTGTGCTCTGGCCCTGAGGACGGGAAAGAGACCGAAAGAGGTTGAATTTAGAGGCCTATAAAACTGAGAAATTACTTCAGTCACTTAATGCCAGGGGTATATTCATTTTCTGCGTTCAGCGTCTCACAAACGGTTGTGCGCACGAGCCTTTCAAAGTAGATGCGCTTAGCGCTCAAGTCACATGTGCGGTTGTACGCTCACCATCCGCGCGGACACAAACATTCGGGCTGCACATGGACAGTGTGAGCACACGTCTGATGACGAAAATTACATCACGCGACAGTGTGTGGAACACGGATGGACGAAGTATACTTTGGGCTTTACAACACTTAAGTAAAAAGTATGGAAAGTATTATTCCTAAACTTGTTTTATGATAGTTACGACTAGATACGAGATACACAACCATTCAAAATGTAGGGGTCAGTAAAAAAAAAAAAAAAAAAAAAACTTTTATTCAACAAGGACACATTAAATTGGTCAAAAGTGACAGTAAAGATATTTTTTCAAAGAATCATGAAAAAATGCATTTTACCACAAAAATCTGTTATCAACAGATAATAATAGAAATTGATTCTTGAGCACCAGATCAGCATATTATAACGGTTTCTAACAATCATGTGACACTGAAGAAATAGCTGCTGAAAATTCAGCTTTGCCATCACAGGAATAAATTACATTTTAAAATGCATTAAAAAAGAAAAAAGTTTTTTTTGTTGTTGTAATATTTCACAATATTACTGAATTTATCAAACAAATGCAGTCTTGTTAATCATATGAAAACATAAAAAAAAAATCTCAACTCCAACCTTTTGAACAGTAGTGTATGTTGAAATTCTTCAAAAGGACAGTGCAAACAAGTTTACCTTGCTGCCATCTCCTCCGTGGTGGTAATGTGAGCCTGGTGACTGTACTGGGGAGGTGGTGGGAGAGTTGGGTAATATGTTAATGAGATCGGGGTCAACCAGATCATTCTCTGACAGCAAGTCCAAGATCCCATCCATGCCACCCATTCCATCTGTGACATCTGCAAACACAATGACAACTTATATTAGTCCGCTATAAATAATAATAAAGTAGAAGAGCTAGATGGGGTGGGGTGAGGGTGAAAGTGTCTGACCGTTGTTGGGATTGAACGCCTGGAGGCCGGCAGAAGTGGGGAACACGAGGATGTGTGTGCAGGAGGTGTCCTGAGGAGTGTTTAACTGGGACGTCTGCATGTTCAGGGTCGTGCTGCGGCCAAACACGGAGCCCGTGGACACAGAGTCTATGCAGAGATGGAGAAGGAAGGGAAATTATGACTAGGTTCTGAACTTTCATCAAGCATTCAAAAGTTTCTAAAGGCCTGAAAGGAAAAAAAATCGAAGTACAGCCCAATGCAGAACAACTGCTCTGTGTGAAAGCTTCACATTAATTACCTGGCATGATGACAAAGGAAGCCTGTGGTTCCATTGCAACTAGACATGTGCTAAGAATGCTGGGACTGTCCGCAGCAGAGATACCGCACATCCTGCACATTTCCTTCAGTCGTCTGCCGAGAGACTGCAAGTTTCGCCTGCTCAACAAAATACTCCAATCTGATTGGAACAAAAACAGCAGTTAGATCAAGAGCAAAGGGCACATGACGCCAAACACTTATAACTTATATACATTATTTAAACACTTATTATTGAATTATTGCAATACCTACCACGTAACTCCCCGTGACCTATCCTTCCAAGCCTGCCGATCACAATGCGCCAAGGAAGTGAAGTCATCTGTACAAGACCCAGGCACCATTCCCAAAGCTTCTGAATGCCCTGTCGTCGTGAAGAGCCCTTTTTCCTCCGAGCTCTGTGTGAAAACACACAAACATCCCAGTCACACACAGGCTTAGGCTTGAATAAACTATACCAATCACAGACCAACTCAGTGCTCACCGGTTGGGTACGTCAATGCTGATGATGCAGGTTTCCAGCAGCTCTCCGTACTGGTCAGTGCATGAGGCCAGGAGCCACCTCTGGTCATGTGACAGGCAGTAGGCCACAAACAGCACATTGTATTTCTGCGCAGCCTCTCCAAAAGTCTCACCCAGCTCTGTCTGTTTGTCCTTCACTGGTGCCAGGATGAATGGCGGTGCGTAGAGATGTAAACACTCTGGTCTCTGAGGGCGGCAAGAACCAAGAGGTCAATATTATTATTTATTACAAAGCTGTTTATCAAAATCTTTTTATAAATTTAATGGAAATGGTATATCTCAGGTGGTTTTTAAAATTTTTTTGATGGCACAGACCCCAAAATAAAAGACCCCATTTTAATATATATTTTCATGTATAAAGATGCATTTATACAACGAAAAAATATATAAATTTTTTATTTATTTATAATAAACAAATAAATGTGTAAAATATCTAAAAGATTATACATTCTATTAAGTTGATGATTTCCTTTTTACAAAGAATGAAAATGTAAATAAATATCAAATTTGGTCAATTTGAAGTTACATTTATTTAAATAAAAGAACAACAACAAGAATAATTTATTAAATAAATCTATTGTCATTAATAGCAAAAGTTTTTCCTCTATACTAATCCAGAGACCTTTTAGGACTCCCTTGTGGACACCAAGAATGAAATTTGGTAAATTTGGAATTGAAATCTATTTAAATAAATAAACTTCTTGTTATTAAATACGGTACAAATATATAATTATTTTGTTACTTTTCCACAGACCCTCTAGCACTATATTGCGGACCCCGATTTTGAAACCCCTTGGCCAATACATTGGCAATTATTAGGTGTACCTCTTTGCTCTGTAGTGCAGTGTCAATGGCCAGACCGGGGCCAAAGCCTGTTAGCGTTTTGACATTAGTGGAGGTTGGCAGACGCCGTCTGCACTGTGTGTAAACTGAGAAAGCCAGAGACTTCAGGTGCTGTGCGTATATATGGCGCTCCTCACTCCAGACCGGCTGCAGCAAGTATTGGCTGGGTATAATCTGGTAGAAGAAAACGCCAGATGTTTAGATCTAAGCTAAGTGAAACATTACGATCAGAAAGCGGATGAATTCTTACTTGGACATATACAGCATTCCTGATGTGAGGAGGAAGAAACTGAAGCATCTCCAGATAACAGCGGAGAAGACCCATTGTCCACACACTGGAATTACCCCCTTGGCCTGTCTCTTCATAGCTGAAGGGGTTCACAATGTAAATCACTATAGAGGGAGGATAAGTGACGGCATGGGAGTCTCCGTCAGTCGGCACCCCCACCTTCTCTCTGTCCATCGTACTGTAACAGATAAATCACGGATCAGCACACACCTCTGAGAGGATCAGTGAGAATCAGATTGTTTGGATATGAAAAGCAGTACCTCTCTGGAGGCTCAGACTGGACCTGAGGTTGGCTGGTGGTCGATGAGCCGTCCCCCAGCGTCCCTGCACTCTGACCGCTGCTCGGCTGACTGGACTGCAGGCCCTGAGCCCCAAAGGAAGGCAGGGAATTGGGCTTGGAAGACGGCAAGGTACCTATGCCCTGAGAGCAGGAGGAAGAGGTGGTGGATGTGGTGGTGGTGGTCGCCGTGGCGGTTGTGGGGTTAGTGTTGGAGGTGCTGTTGGTGGTAGGGGTGGTGTTCTGAGTGACTGTGGTGGGGCTGCTGGAGCTGGAAGTTTGCGAAGAGCTGGTAGGGTTTCGTTGGGAAAGCAGTGAGCCGTCCAAAGACTGGGATGCCAGACAGGACACTGAAGAGATACGAAATATTATAGGATATCTCTATTTTTCCTCATAACATCAAAAAGCTTTCTATTTGCTTCTTTACATACCCAAGTCTTGTCGGCACACTTGCGCATAAAGTCTGAGCTTGTTGAAAGCCTCGCTGCTGCTGTTGATGGTTTTTGGGAGCCAGTCAGTGAAAGTCTGATCTGTAAAAGGCTGGGATCCAGTATCACTCACAGTCACAATGCCATCAGCGTGAGACTTGGCAATGGGCCTGTGCTGACCGAGCCGACAGGACTGCAGAACAATAATAAATCAATCAAGTCACATTTATTTGTATAGCGCTTTTTACAACACGCATTGCTTCAAAGCAGCTTTACAGAAAATCATGACGTTAATGTTTATAATAACTTAATAGCTTGATCTTCCAAGTCATTTATCAGATTAGTGATGGGTTAGTTACATTTTGTGACAATAAAAGCAATCAAGCAGTTGAGATATCACATACCTGAGTGTACTGCAAGTATGAGAATATATCAAGTTGGATGTATGAGTATGTCCAACTTTAGAGTAATTATGCAACAAAATAAATGTAAAAAAAATCAGGCAGCTGAGATTTTCTATATAATATATTGCTTTACGTGAGTGCACTGTATGTATGCAGGTTAAGTATAAGGTACTATATATCCAATTTTGAGCATATTGCTGGACGATAATATAGTTTACATTTTTCGATGACAAACAAACAAACATCTAACAATCAAAACGATTTTCTTTACAGTACATGCCACTTAATGTGAGTGAGTGTAAGCGTATGCATCCGGGTAAAGGTTGTACATATAGTTGTTAATTTATTATAATAAAATTTTTTATAATTCGTTAAGTGGAATTATTGAGAATTACGAAACCTGTGATTTTTCAATTTAATTATTTGGTGTAGTGACATTCCGAGGTCATTAGCATGTTCTAACCTCATATACTGCTGTCAAGTCTCTGAAGAAAGTCTTGGCTCCATTAAGCAGAGTTTCATTGTCGGGACACACCACCATGTATCCGATGTCCCTCTGGGAGCTGTACGGGTCCAGCAGAAGCTTCTCCCAGTATGGCAGAGCGAAAGGAGACAGCACCACATAGTCATACTCATAACCCACCAGTAAGGTGGGGATGGGGAGGGGCTCTGGAGATTCATCCGTGCCTGAGAGAAAAGAGTTGTATTAATATACCTATATCATTTATAAACTATGCTGAGGATGGTGTCTGTTGATTTAGGCCTACCGTACGATCCCCTGCCAGCCATCTTGTGAAACTGCTGCCAGGTGAGGGGGCCCTGGACCCCCCAAGAGCGCACAGACCTCTTCTTCTGAATGGTGTCCTGCAGGACAGGCTGAAGTGACAGCAGCATCCTCACCACATCCTGGGAGAACAGCATGCTCATATCGAAAGCTGCAAGGACACAGAGAGAGAAGTGTTTTACAAACACACCGGATTTTACTTCAAACAGATTTAATGCTAAACTTAGTTAGAGAAAACTGTTTTATAGTTTACTGGCAGAATTTGCTATAGGTCTGCATGGGGATTAAAGTCACCATGAAATGACAATTTACGCTTAAATCCCACCTCTTTCCTACAATCAACCTCAAGCTTGCATTCAGATCGGTCTCCATCCAATTAACAACTGATGAATAGAACTAAGTCCTGTCCTACAAGTTTTTTTTTTTTTTTGATAATCTGTTTCACTTTGATGTCCATCACAATACGGAAGAAAATACATGTAGCTACTTCCATTTCATCGCAACAAACAAATCAAAGGTGTTTGTATTTAATTAAATACATATTCCTAGACTTCCTGGTTGGTTGATAGGAAGTCTGTGTATGTACTGTAGGTATTGTGTGTGTGCGCAACAACCTGTGTATGTACTGTATGCATGTATGTATTATGTTTCTTGTATTTAAACAGCAGAGACTGTATTGTGTGTCCAAGACAAATTTCCTTCGGGACAATAAAGTCTATCCTATGCTATCCTAGAAATTGTAAATTGCTATGTTATTTCAAAGATAACATAGCAACAGCTCCTCCGAAAAATAAATTATTGAATACATAAAAACAACTCCAAGTCCTCTTTTTATTCAATCTCTCCCCTTCAACCACCTATCACATAGAAAATACTTTTCACAACCCGATCAATTCCAGATGCTTTACTCCGACATGTCACATTATGGAAGTAAATTGACTGTAAATGTTTCATGCTGACTTTAAAACATGACTCGAAATCGCTCAAAATCACTTGTCACAACTTTCTTTTTTACAATTTTTTTTGCTGATATTAAAAACAACAGTTATTGAGGGGTAATAAATATTTATATTATTTATTATTTTTATTATATTATAATAGTATGCAAGAAATAAGTCTTTAAAACTTTTTATTTCAATAAAGTTTATTTTAATAATGTATTCATTTAAATACTTTTCAGTCATTTTGAGGCCTCCTTGTGAGCCCCAGCCCCCTGCTTGAGAACCACAGCTAAACTTAAACTGAAGGAGTAGCGAAAAAAGAAAAGTTAAAGAAAAGTAAAATAAAAGAATAAAAAAATATATCAACAACATCACAAGAAGTCGTCTCACCGTTGCGTTTGGCCCAGTGGTGTAAAGAGGAGCTCTTGACCAGTGTCTCATCGACTTTTCCTCCAGACATGTTGTCCATGAACTGTCTGCCGTGCTCAAGAGCCAAGTAGCAGTCACTGTAATAGTCCCTCTCCTCCAGGCGCATGGGCGGCTTGAAACTGGTGCTGAGAAGCTGGGGCCTGATGATGGGGGAGAAAGGGTTCGTGCACAGGTCCTGCAGCAGAAGGACGAGATCATCCGGGACCTGCTCTTTAAGGACCGCCCCTCTCTGAAGCGAGGCTGCACGTACGGCCTCAAAGTGCTTCTCTGTCTCCCGTCCGGCATCCGAACCCCGTCCCATGATGTCCAGCTCATCCTCCAGGAAGAGGCCGGCCCCGTTGCCATATCGACGGTTCATGACGGCACTAAAACCGCAGGAGCAGGGGTCCATACTTGAGTACTGCGAGTCCATGTTGGGATCACTGATGTAGACGCCCACATCCGCCCCTGTGATGTTCATGTTGCAGACGCAGATGCAACAGCTGTCAAAGTTGCAGTCCTTGAAGAGGTTCATGACTGACTCGGAGAGGATGAGGGTGACGTATAAGCTGTGCGCTTCTGGGATGGAGGGCACGGTGGCCGGCTCAACTGAATTTAAAGGTCTGCAGGTGGAGGGTGTAGAGGCGGGAGAATAGAGGTCGGAGTTCTCATATTTCAGTGAGCCCTGGACGCTGGCAGGGCCTCTGGGGGTGCGTGGGGTCCGGGGTGTCCGTGGCGTTGGGGCAGAGATTCGAGGGGTGGCGGGGGAGGGCAAGATGCCAGCGCCGCTGTTGCTGGGTGGGGCGCTGTTGGACATAAAGGTGTTGTGTGTCTGAGGGGTGCAGCTCTGGTCCTGTTCAACTGCACTTCCCACACTAGGGATGTTACTGTCAAAGAAGAGGGGGACAAAGTGTCATATGTAGTGGTCAAAATTTCAAAGCAAGTGATATTTATGGTGAGGAAAAATGGCACAAGCATACATTTCAAGCAAAATGTATGACAAAAAGAAGTTTGTTTGGTTTAAAACTATAAAGAATAGGTGTATTGTCCAAAATGAAGAGAAAAAAGTATTTGGCAGGAATTTTTATTCACCTTATTCAGTTTTTCATTTCCATTTTATTCAGTTAATTCAATTCAAGGAGAAATTATCCAAATTAAAGTCGCAACACAAGTTCTGCTTTGACCGGCCAATAGAAACAAGTAGGCATAATAAAGGGTCACTAAGATATTTTTTACATTTATTTGATAAAAAAATATAGTAAAAAAAAAAAAAGGATTAGAATTTAAAATAACTGTTTTATGTTTCAATATATTTAAAAATGTAATTTATTCCTGTGACGGCAAAGCTGAGTTTTCAGCATCAAGAAACATTTCTTTTATCAAGTAAATACAGAGGTCACGACCTAGGCTATGTTCAGACTGCAGGCAAAAACCTTTTTTTTTTTTGCATATACAGATTTTATCCAGACGGGTTTTAATAGTATTAAAAAAAAGAACACATTTGGAGGTGGTTTGATATGCGATTCCAATCAGATTTTCACAGATGCATCTCAGTCTGGATGCTCTGGCTGCTCAAATCTGATTTCAAATTGTCTTTTGCATCATTCCATCACACACGCCGATAATGTCGAAATTGGTGGCGAAAATGACAAAGTATTCATACAGAATTGAAACGGTATGTCCAAAGATTTGTCCATGACTACAGCACAGATCATCACAAACTCAGCGATGGAGGAGACTGGTATATATTGTTATGCACCGCTACTCGACAGGGCATTTATTTGAAGAGTGAGATGATTTTCCCTGCATCTGTTTTGAAAGCCTCGTCACATACAATGGTACGCCTACGTCGTTACCAAAGCAACCCATGCAGATAGGTTGGTTATGTCTGGACACACAAATCATATATGAACAATTGCAATTAATAGTGCAGAAAGTCTACCTTAAAAAGATTGCTTGCGGTCTGAACATAGCCATAAATGTTGGTTTATCTGCATTTGGATCAATCCACCAAATTGGAAAACATTACAGGGATGTTTAAGAGATAAAAACTCAGTGAATAAATGTCTCCCTCCTTCCCTTACAGTTTAAGTGAAACCACACCGGTGGCTACTCTGTTGGGAACTGTCTTCATAAATCCACTACAACCACCTTGGAAACACTTGGCAAGTTATTGCAAAATAGATATCAAAGTGAAGATATGGTAGAAAAACATCTCTGCATTAAAACACATTCTAAAAGTTGAGTGTGCTTGGCATGAACGCTCTCGGACACATTCCTCAATTAAGGCTGCACTATCATTAATATTGAATGGCTATTTTGGGCTGGCAGCTGCATGGACTACAAACAGCAGAGAAGAGTGTGTTCGGTGCTTATTAAAAACCTGACCCACTTACTTCAACCACCACCTGCTACATATACAAGAATCCCCCTGCTAAATAAGGTAAATCCATCTATTTAAAAGCCTTTTAGGCTTCCATACATGGCAACAAGCTGATGCTTGAATTACTCAATGTCTCAATGTTTTGTTTGTTACAAAAGAACAAACATGCAAAGAGTGTGAAGCATTAAAATCTGATTGGGAGGAAGAAAATCCCTAATTTCTTGGCTGGTGTACCTGTCCTTGTGGAGGAAGGTCATGGCTGCCATTGGGTGCATCATCTCCAGTTTGCCGACTGTCCAGCTGGGCCTGTAAACGCACTCTTCTGGAAGCTTGATGGGAAGCAGACACTGGCTGGGCAGCATCTTCAGAGGGGCGTAAAGGGAGCAGCCGATGAGGGCTTGGCAGGACTCAGTCTTAAACACGTAGGAGAAGTCCTGTAAATATGATAAAGAAACATGAGTCTCGCATCACAAAATGCCTCTTTATGAGAATATTCCTGGGAATCCACAGCCTTGAGTTCTACCTTAATCTCTGAGGGTCTAGGGCTACAGAAACCCTCCTCCACCTCCATCTTGAAGTTCCCGCTGATGGCCCCATCCAGAAGAGACAGGCCAGCAGCTGACTCTGTATTGCCCATGTTTATAGGAGAGTAGCCCTGCTCCAGTGACGGAGGGGTTGGGAACATCTGGTGCAGGTCTGCAGAGCCTAGATCAATAAACACACAATGAAGGAACAGAATATTGGCACTATAAAAGGAAAATAGTTAACAGATGCTTGCCATTAACAGTGTTAGTCTGTGAAGACGTGCAATCCTAAAATAGTTTTTGTTTGAGAAAACTGAATTTTATTTTATTTTAATAAAATTGTATTTAAATGATAAAAGTAGTGTTATTTTAGTATTATTTATATATTATTATAGTATTTATACATTCTAGCATGTACTCTGTTGGGTTTCATCTTCTTATTTCAGTTTTTGTAATAGTAATTGTAGCACTTTGACTAAAACAAAGTAATTAGAATAGTTGCCTTTGCAACTAATGGAAATAAAATAAGTTTTCAGGCTCACACAGCTTTATTTTAATTAACGAAAATGATTTTTCTCACACACACACACACACACACACACACACACACACACACACACACACACACACACACACACACACACACACACGTATATTAATGCTAATATCAGCCGATAACCAATATGGTAGCGGTATATGAGGCATTCTTACAGATTTAACAGCATTATTATAAAAAATTCTCTATATCTCGATAATATGATCTTTTATTTACACATTCTAAACCAAACTGCTCACACACTTCCAGTAACAACAGTAATTAGATCAAATTTATTAGTAATGATGTAGATTCAGCAGGGGTTACGATGTGGAGCACATACAAGGCAGGGGGTCAGGCGCAGCAGGTTTTGGTTCTTTCCCACCAAATTTTTCCTCTGCTCCACCAGCAGCTCTCCTGGATCCAGGCTGTTTGGGGTAAGACAAAGACAGGCTCACTTTAACTGCTCCACTGATTCCCTAGTTCAGCAAATAAAGAACTTTATGAGCACCTAAGCATTTTTCTAATGAGGCAGGAGATCCAGGAACAAAGTGGGAACTGACTGCTCTCTAATTTGGCACTAATATGCATATCACGATATCCAAAAAGATTCATTACTGTTGGGGATTCACAAACTTTGATTCATACCAAAAACTGACAAAAAGAAAGAAAGAGTTGATTTACACTGCTTAAGTTAGAATACCAAGGCCTTTTTACTTTCCACACACACTTGTGTGCATTTAGGCAGTGGATACATGGCAAGCTCATAAGAGTACTAACCGTCAGGTCATCCTCGTCAGAGTTAAAGAGGTTGTCCAGGTCATTAATGGACACAACCAGATCGGTCTCATGGATCAAGCTAGTGGTAGGAAGTGGTTTACCTCCACCTGACCCCTGGGCATCTGTGTGCAAACAAGGTTTGTTCAAGATCACAAAAAAAAATCCAGAAATTTCCAAAAACACTTAAATATTTTATTTTGTTGAGGAAATAACTCACCATCAGAAGATAAACTGTCATCATCCCTCTAAAAGTACAATAAATAAATGAATAAATAAATAAGACTGTTAATTTTGAGAAACGCAAACAGACTTTTTTTTTTTTTTAAGAGAATTACTTTCTGACCTTATTTCTCTTTCCGGTCTCCCTCTCGGGTCCAGGCTTTTTGTCTTTATCAGAGAACATAAAATCCTCGTCTCCTTCCACGAAAGCGTAAGGATCAGATTCTCGCTCCTGGTTTTCATTGCACACAGCTGCAGAAAGATACTGGTTTTTCTTATGTTCGTACATCTTCACCAGCTCTTCCGACACCTTCAGAGGCCTTTTGGAGGAGGACATAAGCCTGCAAAAAACACCCAATACTACATTACATCTCTAGTTATTGGAAAAGAACTAGTCTTACTAAATAACTGATAAGTTACACCAACTGTACTTTTTCCATCAGGTTGCTATCAGCATTATAACTGTATTTACCATGATAGATAGATAGATTAATTACTTAGGATGGCATTAGTAGGGCTGGAACAATGTGTCGACGTAATCAATTAAGTTGATTTGAGTGGAATGCGTCGACGCGTCACACTGTTTACACTCATCCTAAATCCTATGTCATATTTCACACGAAACAAAACTTGCGCGCAGCTCAAACATACTCTCTGCACTTGGTTACAAAGCATTTAAAGTCCTTGTTGGTTGTTTACAGACTTGTTTATTTAAGAACACACTGTCAATTGTGATAAAACCGCTCGGTGTTATGGACATCTGCATTTTTTGATACTGTCGCTGAATGCAGATGTGACGTAGACATGCATTCAAGCAGGTACTTTAACCTGCTGAATGAACGAAACATTTCAAGACTCACACCTTGCTGTCAATCCCAAACAATGACTAGGAATGCAGCCATCATGTATATTTGTATAAATGAGAGATGCCTTTTAATTATTGGCACTTTATTTAAAAGACTAACCTATTAAATAAAAGCTTTAAATAGCATAATTGCCACAATGTCACTATTTAATGTAGAAGGCTAGAGAACTTACTCTGTAACTGAGACAACACCGTCCTGGCTTCCGGCCCTGTTCCCATCCTCAAAGAGCGTGACCACAGGAAGATGAGGTGTGTGGAAATCTGCATTCTTCCCTCCAGGCACCCTAAAGTACTTCCAGGGGTTATGCGACATGTCCTCGTTGGGGTTTATAGCGGAGCCCATGTATACGGTGGCTTCTAGGGACTCTGGGTATGGAGGTGGGCAGGCTAAGGGCAATGGGTCTAGTGGAGAATCATCTGGGGGTTTCTGGGGCACCAGGCAGGGCTCAGAGGAAGGAGGATAGAAGTGTTGGTGCAAGGGCGAGGAGGAACTCTTTAGGCCGTCATTGGCATCCTCTCCGCGCTCGCAAGGGTGCGGGCTAAGCGGCGGGGGCTGAGGGGAGCCGGTCATCTCGTCAGCTGAGCTGTGCAGCATTGGGGTCTTGCTGGAGGTGACGTCGGCGTGGAGGAGGCTGGGATAGCGGCTGTCCTCGTGGCCCTGCAGACAAAGCCTGTGAACACCATCCCCCTGCTCCAAGTTAGGATGTTCTTCACATAAAGAGCTACGGTGGTGGAAAGGCGTCTGGGGCCTCTTCTGCTGCTTGTCCCCCTTCTCCAGCTTCTCCGCCATCTTATGTTTGGTAGATGGCTGAGGAGGTTGCCCAGCAGATGGAGGAAGCCCTGGGGTGCTACATGCCCGCTGTTTCTGGTTCTTAAGCCTGGAGTGAAAAGCGAAAGATTGAAAGATCAGTCAGCTTTCATTCATTCACAAATTTTATTTAATTACATGAAATTGGTTGCAAATGTGCAGCTTTTGAGCATACCTTGAGCAACTGCACTGTGACCTTTGAGATGACTCTACAAAGTCCCAAACAGAAGCTTTGTCCGTTTCTTCCTCGCAAGCTCCGTTAGACATGGTTGAAAACTTTCTCCTGCAAAAATAAAACAAACCAAATGCCTGAAGTTGCTTTGTTCATACACAATAATAATAATTTCCCATTGCTAGGTTATTTGCTCTGGCTGATTAGTATATATCATACTTGTTCTGGGCTCGGTTAACATTGCACTCCTGCCAGACTCGTTCCACCATTTGGCTGGCTAGGCGGCGGGGGATCTTGCCTCCGTGATGACTGCTGCTGTCCACACTAAAGGCGCCTGACATAGCCGAGAGTTTCACCAACTTCTGGGCAGGCTGAGAGACTGCAATGGGAAAAAAATCTTCTTAAAACGTTGCATAACTAATGGCTTTAACAGCAACTGAGAATGCAAGTGCTTTTGATTGTCCCTGGTCTTATCCATAATTCATCATCATTTTTAATAAAAATAAATAGTAAAAAAAAAATTGTCCGACACCAACATGAACAAAAACCTATTGATTCTGATATAGAAATTTGTTAGTTTCTCTCTTATTTGTAATGAAAGTAGATTTGTGTTTTGTTCATGTTTTAAATTAGCAAAGTTTATGAATTAAGGCATGCATTAATGCTGGCTATTTTATTGACGCATCATAAATAATTTCTATTGAACATGGATTGGATCCATTTAACATTCAAAAGGCCAACATAAATACATTAAATAAATAGTGCTTTTCAGGTAGGTCTAACAGTAGCTTCCAGGTACATAAAGTATCATACATCACTGTATGAGTTAAATATATATTTACCCTTATTAAAGTTATTCAGTCCAGAGTAGTGAGCAATTTTGTTTTGTTTTTTGCTGTTTGATTAAAGGTCCCGTTCTACGTGATCCCATGTTTCAAACTTTAGTTAGTGTGTAATGTTGTTGTTAGAGTATAAATAATATCTGTAAAATTATAAAGCTCAAAGTTCAATGCCAAGCGAGATATTTTATTTAACAGAAGTTGACTACAAAAAACGGCTCGATTGGACTACACCCCTCTACATCCTGCTTTAATGATGTCACTAGAACCGTAACCTCCGCCCACAGGAACACAGGCGTATTGATGGCGAAATGTCAACAGACGTGGTTGATGTTTATCTATAATCGGATACCGCAAAAGTTTAATTCGAAGTTAGTTTGCTCTGTCCATTTCACCACGGACTGTTTTTCTAACCTGGGATAATATCAAGCAGGCTTCTCTCAGCGTTTCATTCTGACGAAGGGGGCAATTTCAACTATATTCCAGCAAGCGGTAAGTACAAGTAGTGATTTAATATGGAAGTAGCGATCAACTTCACATCGTTTCTCTTAGTAGGATGAAAATAATCTAACTTAAACTGTGATTAATATACAGAAAGCGATCAAAGAACAATCCCTTTCCAATCGCCCAAGCTGTCAATCACACAGCGCGAGTTTATCTGGACACTTGCCAACACTCGTTATGAAATCAATAACGCTGTTACACTGCACAACGAAGCTCTTACTGTACTTATATACCTCATGTTTGCATTGGTGAAATCATTAGTGAGTGCAGAAACTGCGTTGCAATGATAAGATCTTTTTTCACGCGATCAACAGGCTGTCATCTGCTCAATGCTCGTCACTGCAATTTTTTATGTGATTGAAAGAGATCTAAATACTTAAAAAACTTCTCACGATTCGTTAATCCCGATAGCTGTAATAGTAAAAACGTATAATAGCTGTAATAGTAAAAGTTTTCCAGATAGTTCCACATGTAATACCAGATATTTCATATGCAAGCATTTCAGCCAATCACAGCAGAGGGCGTTTACACTGAAGTCTCTCAGCATACACGCCCCTTCAAACAGAGTGTTCAAACCAGGGAATGAAATCAGGCTAGGAAATATGCCTTTTATTTCTAAATTATAACAATTTTTGATCTAAAAAACATACTAACATTATAAGGGCACCCCTGGAAACATGATAAAATAATAAAAATAATCCATGGAATGGGACCTTTAACATTATTACACAGACAGCAGCGCAGCAGGAATATTAGGCTGAAATGGCCGTATAACTCTTTCCAGATATATGGCAGCAATAATTGTTTCTCTAAGATCATTGCTGATGTATTTCCTCCTTGGCATTGTGTTAAAAAATACAGTATATTTTTTATTAATTTTTTTTATTTAATTGTATATATTATTTTTAATTTTAGAGGCAGTGTTTCTCTGCCTCTAAAATTAAATTACAATTACATCAGCAAGTTATTGTATATAAAACATTATTAAATAAAATACATTCAAAATATTTATTCAAATATCTATATATATCTATATCTATATATATTCATAATAATCTAAAATGACTCTTTCATGCTGTATTAGGACAAAAATATAAATAATCACATAACCAAACATGTTTCCATTAAATCTAGTCCAAATTAAGGGGAATCAAATTATGTACCTTAAGTTAAGCATTTTGAATATTTTCTCATTTATTCAGAATAATTGAGAATGAAGTAGTGGTACCTGCTTGAGCCTCCTCAGGTGAAGTGGGAGGAGTCAGAGTGACCGAAGAGATGCCAGTATCTCCATGGACCATCTGACTGTGCTGACCTCCTGAGTAAGAACCCAAGGAGGTGGAAGAGCTCACCGTGGCCATTACCGGGATGTCCGACTGGGCCACCAGCACCAGGTTCGCTGGGTACACCATCCTGACCCCAGCTGCACCACATAAATTATTACTCGCACTACAGATCATTTGATATTACCATGAACTCACAATGGATGTTTTTCAAACTGAAGGCTGCATCCTACGAAGGATCCTCCATTTCGCATCCTTCATTCGACCCGTTTTGAAGGATGCATCGGATGTATCCTTCACGGCTTTAAATCACCCACAATCCTTTGCACACATTCAAATTCACGAAAATAAACTGACGGAAAATGAGTCTGTACTGAGCTCGTTTGAGTTTATTATGAAATTTAAGACAAAAATAATGTTTTCGGACATGAAATCATAGATGTTATCTTTAGTTTTGCTGTAAAATAATCACTAACACTAAACTAACAATAATGTAAGCCACTGGAAGACCTATACACTTTATTGCATTAATAGAAAGCCAGTTAATATAAAGACTTGTAATACAAAGTATTTTAAGTTTTAATAGTATTTTCATGTCATGACCTTGGGGGCGGGAACATGTGTGACGCAGCCATGCACACTTACACTAGACCGTCTCATTCTAGCGTTTAATCGCTGAGGAGGACACTAGCCTATGCCTCAGAAGAACGCAGTCTCGGTAGGATGCAGCCTTCCGTTTGAGAAACACCCAATATGTACAGCTGAAAGTTTCATTCTTACCAACAACAACTTCAACAGCAGCCAAGGAATCATCCTCCCAGTCGAGGTCATCCATCTTGTCGTCGGTGACCTCCTTGGTGTTGGGGCCTATGGGATAGAACTGCTTCCATTCTTCGATTAACTTCTGGGTCGGTGGGTCTGAGAGCTTGAAGGACTGGCCCGTCAGAGTCCCACTCAAACCGTACGGAGAAAGGATCACTGGGGTAAAACAGGCAGCGCATGGAAAATTGTGTCAATGTAAATGCAAGAGTGATATTTCTTTGTAAAGTCTCTTTTCACTTTGTGGTAACATGAGAACAATGCTTTGACCATGAAGGAAGCCATAAAATGAAAGTCAAAAGCTCTGCCAATATTTCAGACTGACAAGTTCACACTAGATCTGAAACAGGACGAAAAATGCAAAGAGGCATTTTCTTTTTGAAGCATCATGAAACACGATTTTGGATGTTAACAGATATTTCTCGTAATTATTCATGATACCACAATCAAAAAAGCTTGAAAGTTATTGAATACAAAAGTGCATTCATGTTGCTGATACACAGAACAAATTTATTTGAGCATTTCAATTCTAGACATACATTACCATTCAAAAGTTTGGGGTTGGTAAGATTTTTAATGCTTTTGAAAGAAAGCTTCTTATGCTCATGAAGACTTCATTTATTTAATCAAATAGATAGTGTAAAGTTGTGAAATATTATTACAACTTGAAACCGTTTTTCACTTTAATATATTTAAAAATGTATTCCTGTGATGGCAAAGCTACATTTTCAGCATCATTACTCCAGTCTTCAGCGTCACATGATCCTTCAGAAATTATTCTAATACAATACATACAACATATGATACATGTTTTTCATAAATGTTCATAAGAACAGCATTTATGTCCATGTCCGAACTGCCCCTACAGTTGAGTGTTTTAAGGCTCGTCTAAAGACTCATTTTTATTCTTTGGCTTTAACTCCGCGTGAGTTGTGTGGTCCTCTGTGGTGTTTATTCTTTTTATCTTTTATATATTTTAAAACCTGATGTTCTTGTTTTAATAATTCTCTATTAATTGTTTTGTATGTTCTGAGTCTTCTGTGCAGCACTTTGGAAACTTTGTGTTTGTAAAATGTGCTATAGAAATAAAGTGGATTGGATTGGATTTATTTGACATAGAAATCTTTGAAACATTATAAATTTATTTACTTTTGCCAAATAAAAGAATACATTTCTTTGAATAAAAAAAGAAGTCTCTTTCTGACCACAAACGATTTAACTGTGGTGTAAATTGACTGTCTTTTTGCAACATATTTACAAAACAATAAAATAATATATTTGTGAATGTGAATTGCAGTGTGCATATTTGGTCACTCCATTAAAGCAAAATGAAAGTAACTGGAGCACAAACAGTTGTTGCATTATCTCCACTCCACCTACAATTTCTGCAGCTTTCCTACACCTACAATTACACACTATTCAAATCTGTGGTGAGATCTGATCTGCACTGAAACGGAGAGTTTCATGACTCTTTAACAAACCAAACAAGTCAAGTGAAAACTTGGCATGTCCCTACATGGGTATGAGTAATAAAAAAGAAATGCAAAAAGAGTTAATGTTTCTAATAGGCTAATTAAGCACAGTTGTGAAAAGCAAGAATGATACTCGTTTCAATCATTTAAAAGAAACGCACTAGCTACATTATCAGTAATTTTCCATGAAGATAAACATTACTTGAGAGGATGTTTGGCCCCAGAATACAAGACAATAAAATATGAAGGGATAATAAGGAGGAGTGTACTTGGCATTCAACATCATTGCTTTTGCAAAACCATCTAACAAGAGTCTAACATAAGCATTAGATTGCCCTCTGGGAGACGGTTAATGAACTAACACATGCCAGACAACTGAGCACAAACCCTGTGAACAAGCTCTGCCAAAGTCAATCTTCAGCCATTACAGTGACAACAACTGGAATAAAACTAAATTAAATCAATCCGTGACTGTTTGCCACTTATAATGCAGCACAAAAAAAGCTTTAAATAAAGATGTCATCGCCAATCTTGAGGAACCAGAAAGGACTCTTTCTTTAAAATAAATGTCTGGTTACTAACATTCTTTAAAATATATTCTGTGTTCAACAGAAGAAAGAAACTCGTTTTATATCTCGTTATATCTCGCAATAGGGGTTATGCGGAACATACTTCCGGGTTCTACAAAACGGGTATAACTACTTCCGGTCGTCAGCTACTGAGGTAAACACAGCGTAGGAATGGCGACCTTTTATAGCCGGTGTTTACAGGAGCTACCCATTCTATCCATTTCAGATGTACATCGCATTGCCAAACGGACGTCCAGAGCCCCGAGTACTCCGTTAGATAAAGGATTTAAGTTTTTACGCCTCCTCATTTATTCATGATTATGAAGGTATGTAAGTTAGTATATGTAGCTTTTGCTAATGGCACCCGATGTAGAGTTAGCTAACTATCAGTAAGTTAGTTTAGACTTGTATGCTATCATAGTAGTTTAACCTTTTATATTTGCTTGCAGACGATTAAAACAATCATATGAAGACAGAATTTTTTTTTTTTTGATACTTAAGCATTCGTGACATTTTTATTAAAACAGAAATAAGAATTGTATTCTAAAAAAAGCGCAAAATAAGTTACCTCAGAGATAACCTACCGCTGCAGATGCGTACGGTAATGCAAACCGGAAATGTTTATACCCGTTTTCCGGTTCGAACGTTGGGCGTTCCGCATAACCCCTATTCCGAGTTTATAACTTGCAATGATAAACCCAAGTTTATAACTCGCAATTCTGACATTTTTTCAGAAAAAAAAGAAGAAGAAAAAGAAAGGCAACTGCTAGTAGGGTTTTTCTAGGCGGAGGTGGTAAAACCCTGATCATGTATTTTAATAATACGATAATTTAACTTGTATTTTTCGTATACCGTCATATAGCCTACTGTGTTTCCCACAGTATTTTTTTGGGTGGACCTCGGAACTTCTAGGGGGGGTCCGGGGGCATTAATTAAATTCATTAATCTGGTGCACTTTGAGTCACCCGGGAAAAAAAAAAAAAATCCACCCGCCAACTGCCCGAACCTATGATATTCTTTGATTTAGATATCTGCATCTGATCATCACATTACAATTATTCAAATTCTCAGTGTTAAGCATGATAATATGCTAAAATATCACACTAAAGTAAGCTGATTTAAAAAATAAAATGTATTTAAAATAAAAGTTCTTCTTTTGGCAAAATTACGTTTCCCTAATAGCCTAAACAGAGGCTTTACTCCCTTCAAACTTAAAGCGTCAATGTTTCATTAAATCACTGTTTGAAAACACATTTTTTTACCTTTATAAAGGGCTCCATCTTTCATTTCAAATTCTTAAATTTGATCAATACATTCAATTAGAATAATAAGACACTAGGCTGTTACCAATCAAATGAAATAATTTACATTGAAAAAATACAACTGTATTAAATGAGATTATTAATTGAAATATTTAAAATTCTCTTTCACTTGTCCCTTAAAAAAAAACAAAAAAACACACGTGTCCCAGACAAGCGTTAATGTCGAGCCCTGATATGTTTTCCTTGATTGGTTTTCCCTGAAGAGTTACGTTGAAAACGAAAGTAAAAGAGTGACGCAAGATCATTGCGTTTTACCGTGATGAGAGTTCCGTGTCTTTATTTAAAATCAACACATTATAATGATTTATCTGTCATCCACCCTCGATTAATTGGAATGTTATTTTTTTAGATTTGTAAATTAAGTTACCTTTTAATTTTTTATTTTATATTAAGCCCTACAAAAACTCAGATGTGACTTTACAATCTTTTTATCTTTTACAATTTTTTTGCAGGATGCCATCAATAGATCAGACATTAATTCCTATTTAACCTGGAATTCTCCTTAAAAAAAAAAAAAAAACGCATTTCCAAAGGTTAATTAAGGAATGACGTGGATTACATATAGAAGAACAGGTTGAGGAGAAACACAGATGTATCTTGTTCAGGATAAAACATACTGTTCCAAGCGGTAATGCAAGTCACAAGCTTGTGAACTCAGCACCCTGGAGGGAACGGTGGTGATGTAACAAAGCTGAAAACAGGAGAAGTACTGAATCTGGAAAACACCTCATCAGGGCCACAGTGGGGCTACACTGAGATAATGACTACCACAAGAGAAGCAGCGTCTCAGAGGTGTTAACATGATGTAGGCCTGCCATTATTGCGCCCTTGAGCAGAGGAGAAAACGGTTTTTTGCCACAAGTCTGACTGCCGAGGCACTGACAAACCACAAAAAAGGCAGCAGAACAAAGGAGGGGGTTTGTCATCTTTTCAGTTTCAACAATAAAGCGTAAAATTCCCTCTCAAGTCTACTGTCAACATGTGCTTCACAGTGAACACAAAACTTTTCACTCTTTGTACAGTATATCAACATAACTGTGGGACTTTTAAAAAATATAAAAAGTTTAACAGGATTTTTTTTTTTTTTTCACATAGACACAAGTCTGGTTCACATTACAGCTTATTCTGGCCGAGATTCAGGAAAGTGCCACGGATCTGGTTGTTTTTTCCTACTTAAATCTGAAATCGGATTCAGTACAACCACGAAATATAGGAACACTAAGGTTCATAAGTTTAGGGTCAGTAAAATTATTTTTTATGCTTTTGAAAGAAGTCTCTTATGCTCACCAAGGCTGCATTTATTTGATCAAAAATAAAGCCAATAAAATACATACGTTCTGAAATATTATTACAATTTAAAATAACTTTTCTATTTTACATTTTATTTCAAAATGTAATTTATTCCTGTGATGGCGAAGTTGAAGTTTCAGCACCATTACTCCAGTCTTCACTGTCACATGATCCTTCAGAAATCATTCTAATATTACTGCTCAAGAAACATTTCTTATTATAAATTTTGAGAACAGTTGTACTACTTAATATTTTTGTGGAAACCATAACACATTAAAGCTACACTGTGTAGGATTTTCTCCCATCTATCAGTGAAATTGTTTATGACTACCAACTGAATATTAATTTCTAGCCCCTCCCATTCCGAGGGCGTTTTAACTCCTACGGTGGCCGTATTATTTCAAATCTGCCGGCAGTCGCGAATAATCTCCCCCTCGCATTCGTCACGGTGACACTGAGTGTAAAAACGCGAAAGGCGAAGCTTGAATTTCCCGCCATTCGAGCGACTCGCTCGTATGTATTCTAAATGGCCGATTCTACGCTTACGAGAATAGGCCTACTTGAGAATAGGCCTACATATCATTTTGAAAGAACGTGTTTTTTGCTAAGAATCAACTTAAAAAAATTACACAGTGTAGCTTTAAGGATTCTTTGATGAGCATAAAGTTAAAAAGAACAGCATTTATTTGAAATCTTAGAAATCCTTTGTAAGATTATAAATGTCTTTACTGTCACTTCTTCAATTTAATGCTTAGTTAAATAAGTATTAATTTCTTTACAAAATAATTCTTACTACCCCATACATTTCAACTTTGTATATTATATTATGATTATATTGTACAACAAGAAAAAGAAAGGATATTCATTTTGAGATTTGCTGAACAGGAATCAGGAAAAATCAGGAGCTTAAAGGGATAGTTCGCCCAAAAATGATATTTAGCCCATGATTTACTCACCCTCAAGCCGTTCGAGATGCATATGTCAATCTTTTTTCAGACGAACACATTTTCAGTTATTTTAGAAAATGTCTTAGATCTTTCAGTGGTTAGAATGTGAAGCAATGGGGTCCAGCTCGTTGAAGTCCGCAAATGAGCATGCATCCTTCACAAAAGTAATCCATCCGGCTCCAGGGGGATAAACGAAGGCCTTCTGAGGGTAATCCGTGCGGTTTTGTCGTAAAAATATACATATTTAAAACTTTATAAACGAAAATAACTGGCTTCCGGTCGCGGTCGACGCGCGTTCACGGAGATGGATGCTGGCATGTGATGTAGGACGTAGCGTAGGAAGCGTCGTGACGTAGAACGAACGTAGAGTTTTGTTTTGCTCTGCTCTCTGGCTGCGCTGTCACGTTCGTTGTACGTCACGACGCTTCCATCTCCATGAACGCGCGCCGACCGCCACCGGAAGCCAGTTATTTTCGTTTATAAAGTTTTAAATATGTATATTTTTACGACAAAACCGCACGGATTACCCTCGGAAGGCCTTCGTTTATCCTCCTGGAGCCGGATGGATTACTTTTGTGAAGGATGCCTGCACATTTGCGGACTTCAACGAGCTGGACCCCATAGCTTCACATTCTAACCACTGAAAGATCTAAGACATTTTCTAAAATAACTGAAAATGTGTTCGTCTGAAAAAAGATTGACATATACATCTCGAACGGCTTGAGGGTGAGTAAATCATGGGCTAAATATCATTTTTGGGCGAACTATCCCTTTAATCAACATGGGATCAATATATCATGAAAGAATCCTTATTTTTGTGTGCAATATCCATTATACAGCTTGTGCAAGTCCGGAGGTTGAGACTACAACAGCATGTGAAGCAGTGCAGGTTTCGACTGGACCTACTGATCAGGAATGCTCTTACCTTGAACCGAGCTGCTGCTGCTCTGCTGGGCCAATGTCAGGTGCTCCTCACTCAACAGGTAGACAGGCTGGTGCTGGTTAATCTCCACACTGGTGCACACGTTACTGTCTCCATGCACGAAGAATGTGAAGGAGCAGGACAGGTGTTCACTGCAGAGAAAGAGGAACAAATGGAGGATTACTCGAGGACTCTGGAGTCACAGCCTGGGAGAAAGTAGCACGCTTCCTGGAGGTCTCTGGGAATGGTGTGTGTTGACAGCTGAGGTCTACACAGTGTGTTTACAGGCGTAGTTTCCTGAGAGCTGCAGTTAGTGACTGAACCTTGACCAGGAGTACTATGAAAAGAAATACTAGGACATTAGATACGCGAGTATACTATTACAAGTTCAGAGAGTCATCAATTAACTTCAACTTTGAAGTTTTGTCAAAAAAAGTTTTAATTAAATTCTTGAACCCATAATGAATGTGTCATAGTCTGACTTGCTTTAGCACACATTCTTAAAGTGAACAACCTAACACCTGTGTGTGTGTGTGACCTGCGGGGTAGAGTAAACAGCTGTTACTGTGTAACCAAACATGCAGATGATGAGTGATCAAACTCACGCATTCAGGAAACATCAACTAAACCTACTTTTTTACAGAAGCCTTAGTTCGATAGACTTTTTCCCATTTATTTTCTCCATATGGATTTAAAAAAATTACTGACTTACTTTCATTTGAAGCAAAAAGCTAAAATCTAAAATAAGGAACTGAATGAACTACGCAATGCTGAAGCAAAGCAAATAACAGAATAAAAAAAGACAACAGTAAAATATAAACAATAGGTTATTAATCATTAATAATAAGCATTACAAATGTACTGCTATATATGTTTATTTGCAATTGCATAATGTACAAAGAGTAGTCTGTGTTTTCCATGGTGACATCAACTTGATAGGTGGATTTCTCAAATATAAAAAAAATAATAATAATAACATTGAAATCACACCGACTTGTGGCTTTTTCAGATGCTTTAAAGTCAGCATGAAACAAAAATTCACTGTATCTAGAACCAGGAAGACTAATAAATTAGTAAAATAAAGCCTGTGGTAAGCATAACTTGACTATACTTTGACGTTTTGTTCTACAACATAAATTGCACACACTAGCCTGCCCGTCAAATGCGGGCAAATATATATATAGTGTGTGTGTGTGTGTGTGTGTGTGTAGATAATATGATTTTCAAAATGGACACATCATTTTCCACCAACATCCTGCAGTTGGTGGAAAATGATGTGCCCATTTTGAAAATCATATTATGATTTTGTAAAGTTTATTTATTACACTGATCCCAATTGACCTTTCGCCGGCCCCTCCCCCAAAACGGCCATTGTCCAATCACACATCATAGCAACCGTTACTATGTGAGCAGGTCCGACAAACAATTAGCAAGATGGTGAAGCGTGCGCCCACGGCGTTTGTAAATCGGATACTAGATACCCCGAGAGATTGTCTGGAGGAGTTGTGTTCTTTCCATTCCCAAAGCCGAAAACACAACGTGAGCGATGCCTACAATGGATAAAACAGTGTGGACGGCCCCACTCCCAGTTAAATGTGTCGAACATTACGAAGCATAAATACGTCTGCTGGCTGTGGTGTCGATGGCTACTTAAAGTTTTTTTTGTTTTGTTTTTCTGATCTGAAAAACTATCCTATCTGTTACTCAAAAAACATAATATTGTCTGAACCGCGAGTTTTATGATCCGTTGCCCCACTAATAAATATCATGGTCTCAACCGCGAGTTTTGTGATCTGTTGTCCCCCTAATAAATATTATGGTAAGTGCATTATGAAAGACAAGCAATGAAAGTTATTTAGATGCAAATTAAGGCTATGTCTGGTTAAACAGTTATTGTGTGATTTCGTTTATTGTGCGTTGTCAACTTGAAGCATGAATTTGAGAAAAAATCATTTTTGGAAGAAAATGCACCACATACTTTTGTCAATGATATAAGTTATAGCTAAAAGATTGTAAAAGCTTTCAGTTCACCCTGCCTAATTGTAGTTGAAAAGTCAAATTAAGCTTGATTAATGATATACTGTGACTGATCAGATAAACTACAGCATCGGGAATATAACTCCCATGTGTTTTGCAGCATTTAAAATTTTAGTCATAGTGTGTTATGCGAAAAAACACACATAAGAAATTATTGCTGACAGCACTTTTATTTTCAGATAGTTTTTTCTTTCACACAAAAACACAACAGTGAGTGTCTTTCAATGCTTTTAAACACTTGTTTTCTTGTTCTTTGTCATATCACAAATGATGTGTATGAACACCGGTAAGCATTACCCTCGATAGAGACGTAGATAGTAGTCGTGTCTCCTTCATTGCGTATTTTTATATTTTGAATATATCCCTCCACTGCATACTGTAACCCCGTTTGCCTCGATCTGGAGGATATCGCGGAGGTATTGCTCCAAAAATTGTCACTGACACGCACGGGTATACCTCTTCCCGTCATGGCAATCTGTCGCGCTGGTTGTGTTTGACCATTTGTTTGTCGGACGTAGCAACAGTAACTAAGGGGGGCGGGGCTCGGCGAAAGGTCAATTGGCTTGCCAAGTGTTTATAATAGGTTTGCGGTCTGAATGTGGATTTGGGCATTTTTGGAGCTCTAATGATCCATGACAGGTCTGAATTTGAACAATAACAAACATTTCAATACAAAATCTATTTCATTTCTGTTGCACTGTAATTATAGATACTACAGACACTAACGATCTCTTTGATGGCATTTACAATTTGACTTTCCAGAACTTTCCAGTGGGAGGCTGGGAGCATTGCCTCTTTGCATGCCTGAACAGTGTAGTCCATTCTCATTCAAAAACACCAACACAGAGAACCAGAACTTCCTGCCTTTAATCCAACAGTGCATGCGCTCACTGGAGTGATCGAGTGACGGCCCCTAGTAACACCAGGGAGTACAGTGCCAGCATCACTTTGTGCAGTGCCAGGCACGAATGAGAGAGAAAGAGAAAGGGAGAGAAATGGGAAAGTCTGCATTCCTCATATATCTGTTAAGTACTCTTACAAGTGTCATGGAGTCTCCACACTTCAAAGTGTGTACACACTACCACTCAAAAGCTTGGTGTCGGTAAGATTTTTCGGAAAAGAAATTAATTTTATTCAGTAATAATGATGCATTAAACTATAAACAAATAAATGCTGTTCTTTTGAAGTTTCTATTCAATAAAGAATCCTGAAAAAAATCCTGCTCATCCTGCTCAATGTGACCTAACAGCATTCAAGCTCCCTTGTTCCACGGAAAAAACAAAGCACCAGACATGCTTGACCACGAGTATCAATGTGTATCAGGAAGAACTCTGGATGTTTGGCATATTTTTAAGTTCAGGCAGAGCTGAACAAGTGAAAGCGAAATGGTGGTTCCTGTTGACCTACCTAGTGTGAAACCACCAAGTCAGTGTTTTGTGAGAAGAGTAAACTCTTCATTAAAACTTTGACAGAGGAAACAGCTACACTTTCCAGCTCTTGCATCCTTAACTTACACAGAGTGCACTGCACACACACAGCAGGAAGCCATATCCTCCAACCCACAGACATACCACAACACCTCTGCCCTGAGGGAGCCAAAAACATCTATGCAAATAAGACAAATAATTAGATGGACTGCATCTTTTGCCCCTCCCTATAACATCCAAATACTTAAGACAGGAGCTTCGTTGGAATGATGACACGCTTTGGTGCAACTCTCACGCAAACAGAGTATCCCAGGAGGAAACACAACAGTATTGCTGGCTTCTAGAGCAGGGGCTCTTCCCCCCACAAGGATGCCAACAGCCTGATGTCACTCGTCTGCTGCGACAAACAATGAGGATCATGCTGTTAAAAGCGGCAGCTTACGGCATGCATCCACATCGCTGGGCATGAAAACACACCAGGTTATCACCGTAACATAAACAAGTTGCACAGCTACTGTTTCAATCAGCGGCTCGCACAACGTGTCTTTTACCTTTTGTTGATGGGCTTCTCATCCTTCTCGTAGGGTTTGACGAACCACTTGCCGATACGGATGAAGGATCTGTTCATGAGGCAGCGTTCCAGCAGGTTATGAATGGCTTTGAAGAGTAGCGTTCGGCATTCATAGGTCAGGCCGCTATCCCATGAACCGTCCTCATTACCTGTGCAACAGACGACAGATTAATACACTATTACAGTTTTTTTTTTTTTTCATTGAAAATATTTTAGCGGCCACCAAAATTAATCTTTGTCAAAGGATTCTATTTACAGAATGTTAAGCTTTGCAGCCACAGACATATCAGTTTATTGAGTGAACACAATGGATAATCAGATGTTTTAGAATTTGTGGTAGAGAATCCGCTCCGAGTTTTTGTTCAGTGCGAGTTCTGCACATTTGCGAATCCTTTCATTATAACAAAGTATAAAATCACAATGTCAGTAAGAGATTCATCGCACAGCCAAGACAGCTTCAGTGATTATAACGGGAGTTTTCGGAAGAGTGCAGCTTTGTGTACCTCGCGTTGTAATTGACAGCTTCAGTGAATATAATGGCAGTGGTTTTTGCTCAATTTATATCGCAATATATATTTTTATGCCGCTAACTACACATTGCAAAGTTTCTGGATTGACAACTGTATTTAAATGCCCAATAGAATCCAATTGACAGTGACAACCATAGCCATGGACGGAACAAAACAATCTGATACTGTATGCAAAAGGATCTGTGCATTAAGTCTTGAAGTAAAAAATGCAAATAGACCTGTTGTTCATTTTATTCCTCTCATTTTATTACTCTCACTGAGTTTACCCTCAGTAAGTACATTTATGGATTTTATTAGTTCTAAGCACTTTGTTTTATAATCTGCCCTGACAGAGATGATTTTTTTAATTGTTTCATGAATAAATGGGATAATATTATGAACAGTTTTTTGTGCATTTATTTTGGATTTTATTTATTGTCAGTACTGGGCTCGCAGTTTACATGTGTTGGTTACTTTGAAGTGTGTGTGGTTGGCAGTGTTTGTAGGCCACAACCGTAGACCATTCTTGACCCATGAAAAACCCTGTATTATACCCACATGCACATGCTCAACTGCTGCTGGCCCAGTTAAGTGCCTAAACATCACTTTTTAGTTAACCACAATGCATACAATACAGACAGAAAGATACTTTGGGAGACCACACATATGGCCAGTGATAACGTTGGTCGGACATTTTATTTTTATAAACATTTTATCCAGTCAGAAAAATATTCACTACCTTTCAAAAATTTGGGGTCAGCCTAGGTGTACATATATGACTTTCTTCCAGCCAAACACAATCCGAGATATATTATAAAATATCCCCGTGAACGCACGGGCGGCCGTTACGGTAAGCTAGTGATTACAGTTTATAAAGTTATAATTATGGATATTTTTCTTACAAAAATGCATTGCTTCGCTTCAGAATGCCTTTATTAACCCCCTGGAGCCGTATGGATTACTTTTACTTTTCATAAAGTTTGGAAGAGCCAGGATATTGTTTAATATAACTCTGATTGTGTTTGGCTGAAAGAAGTCATATACACCTAGGATGGCTTGAGGGTGAGTAATTTATAGGATCATTTTTGGGTGAACTAACCCTTTAAGTAGCACAACAGTTTTCAACATTGATAATAATAAAATGTTTCTTAAGTATCACGTGACACAGTAGACTGGAGTAATAAAGCTGTAAATTCAGCTTTGCCATCACAGGAATACATTACATTTCAAAATGTATTACAATTGATTTTTTTTTTTTTATATTTCACATTATTAATGTTTTACTTAATTTTTGATCAAATAAATACTTCCTTGGTGAGCATAAGAGACTTCTTTCAAAAACATTTTTAAAAATCTTACTGACCCCAAACTTTTAAATGGTAGTGTATTTATTTTTTTAATTTAATGTTAGGTTAGACAAAATTACTAGGCTTTATTTTCAATAATAGCTGGAAATCATACAAGTTATACAACTATAACATGGCATAAAGGGCAAACATTGATTTATTTACTTGATGCTTCTTAGTCGATCATTAAGTCATTTTTGCATTTATCACAAAACATCACCTACGTTAGCTAGTAATAACACAGCCCTGGTCTGATAGGTCATTGTTTCTCGACCTGAGGATCCACCTACCAGAATGTTTAAGATGTTTCACTGGTGTTAAACAGGTTGACATCTAAAACGTTCAGGGAGGTGGGTCCCGAGGACTGTAGTTGAGAAACAGTGTGATAGGTCACATAACCGTAACATCTACTGGCCCAAAGCTCAAAGTTATTGCTGAGTCCTGCCAACAGCTCAGCACAGTTGGCTTGAACCTCTCAATAGTGTTTGTTGTTGAAAGAGAGATTTTACAAATAGCAATTTTACAATACAAAATATTGATCAAGCTATTATGGTAATAAAGGTGGATCAGAAACATGTTTTATACTTTAGACTTGAGTTGCACCTTCAAAAAGAACTGAGCCAATCTAAATAAGCATTATTAACTTCAGTAACCATAGTTTCCTCTTCCATATATGAAGAGCTACTTATATACGGAGTAGGGTCTTATTTGTTATGCAGTCTCGCTGCAGACATACTAAAATCCTTCAATACTTTGTTTCTGTTTTGACGCAATTGAAATGAATGCAGTTAGCAAACCTCAACAACTGAAATAACTGGTCTATGACTGATGTCTAGAAAAACCTAGAGTCTAACCACTGATTTTGCCATGAGAAATTCAGTATCAGGCCCCTGACAACCGAAATGTCATCTCTGACTACACGTATTTCTTATTCTGCATGCATATGCGTTACGGTTCGGTAGATGTGTGTCAGTTTAACAAGGACGCACACATACATGATAGGTCATGGTGGACGAGCTCGGCAAAGTTGGGGTCGTCTCCCCACCAAAAGATCCAGAGCTCCCGCCGGCCCGGGGTCTGGTGCCTCCGCCACACGCTCAGCACGTCTGCCTTCAGGCAGCGACTGAAGCTGCACAGGATGGGGTCCTCCTCCGTCACCGGGAAGAGGATGGGGGACGAGGTGGGGCCCTGCCATACAAAACACTTCCATTTAATCCCCGCGAGGTCAGCCTGAAGGCAAAGAGAGAGGGAGAATGTGTTAGAAAAATCCATCATGTGGGACGGCTTAGCAGCAACCAGTGATAAAGCAACAACTCCACTGGGGTTAATAGGCATGCATATGCAAAAACACAGCCAACCTGGCAATCTAAGTGTCTGATTGTGCAACTTTGATAAATGTGGACATGTAAGAAGAGTTTCTCTGTGACTAATGCAAGATGACGCCATCTAGCCATGCCCATAAAGCATCATGAATCAACATATAGGCCTATTCAAGTTCACTGTAGCATTAAGCTCAAAAAAAAAAAAAAAACTTTGACTTTTGATTAACTAAAAGGCCAATTTGATAAGTATCTGAAAACTTCTCTCATACGCATGCTCATCCAAAACTCATTCTACAATTTAGGGTACATTTCATGTCCATTGATGATGAACAGCTTTCTACCATATTACAATTTTACACAAAATATTTTGTGCACCCCGTTTCATTTTGCTTGAAAAATAATGATGTTGAGTAGAGATAAATCATTTATAGTAAATAATGCAACATTGCATAAAACATAAGAATTGGCCATTTTGATTTCATGGTGACTTTAAACTTGGCAACTGTGACGAAATACATAAACTGAAACCAATAGTAATTTTATCGAGGAAGCATATTGTTTTTCACTTTTTGTTGCTGTGAAATGTAGACCCATTTATAGTATAACACTTCAAATCTACATAATCTGCATTAAAGGTCAATTCACACAAGTTCACAGCCTGACCTGGATTAGGCTATGTAAGCAGTTTATCCATTATGTCCATATAAATATGAGCTTTTGACACAAGGAGGAAGTGAAATGGGGCCTGACAGACAGGAAACTTGTCATGAATACTTGGCTCAGTGTTTACAGATCACTCTACAACCACAAATTGAAGAAACTAAGTAGGTGTATCTAAGAAAATAGTCTCATATTACCGCAGATTACACATACAAAGAGCAACAAGGTTTATGCCTACTAGTCCTCAACCAAGCGGATAATTAGACTAGCTTGTACAAGATAGACAAAGAACGCTAAAATGGCTATTATAACATGTCTTTTCTTGACAGTTCACACACACCGTCTAAATATCAGGAAGGATACAATGAGATGTGAAACATTACCTCAACTTTTTTAACTGATAGACATCACCATTATTGCCTAGTGTATTAATCACTGTACATTAAGACATTTTTATATTACAAGTTTACTAAATAGTTAAGTTTATATGTGCAAATACTCTCTAATGTGCATATATTTCCAGAACAAAACACCCATACATTGAATAAAGCCAGGTTAAAATTCTTGCTGACATATTTGATATCTCTTTTTTTCCCCACTGAAAACACTGTCAATAGCCAGAAAAAAAATTGGCAACAAAATGATTTATAAACCAGGTGAATGACATTTAAGCAAAGCCCTCTTATTAGATGTGCACAAATAAAAATTGTTACTATTGTCTGTACTTTCCAATGTCAAAATTAATACGTAAAAAAATATATATTATTGATGAAACCATGATTAAAAACATTCGACAGAACAAAAGTCCTAAATCTACAAAGATTTTCTATATAAATATGTTCTGTTTTTATGTTGCAAAGGAGATTTTGGAAGTCTCTTTTATCACTCAATAAATCAGAAAACACTGTCAAGTGTCAACAGACAGAAAAACGAATTAACAATGTTTTTAGGAATAAAATGATATAGAAACCAGAAGAATGACACATAAACCCCACTGCAAAACCTTCTAAATATAGATATGAATAAAACTGGAAAATTTGTTGTGTAACAATGTAATGAAGTGGACATTTCTAAATAATTTTGAGAAAACTATATGTATTGTGCATATAAAGATAAAGCTTGATAAAATAAACACTGAAATGTGTAGGCTATTTTTGGATGTTAACTTTATACTAGCCTAAAAGAAGAGATGCCATGAAATCAAAATAGCCCAAAATCTCAAAATTGGCCAAAGGTTTGGCATTGTTGATGTCGTTAAACATTCTTCATTAAGGTATTTTTCCTCAGAGTAAGTTCATAACAACAACTTGCAGCTTGTCCCGGCCAGTTAGGTGAGCAAGTGTTTACCAACGTTAGCAAACACGACCTAAATAACACAACAAAGCCGTAACTAACGCACCAACCTCCGTTCACACAACACAAACCTACATGTCTAATATATATTTATAAACCGGCAGCAGTAGCGGTTTAGTTCGTATTAAGATCAACAGGCCTCAATTTGATTGACTGGCCGGCTAAAAATGGCTTCTGGCCCTCAGTCAGTTGATCTCTTACCAGACAGAATAGATTGGAGTGGCAGTCCTCCAGGCTCGCCCCGTTGGGTACAAAACAAGAACTCATCATCAAAGCGCTGCCCGGCGAGCCATCCTCTCTTTCAGATCCCAGGAACAGATAATGCGATGGCTTTTGGACCGGGTCTCCGTCTCTCGGACACAATCAGCAGGACGGGTTCGCGTCCAGCGAGCTAATTAGCTTAGCTCAGCTCTGCTATTACTCCGCTAGAGGTTACTCACTTACCAGAAAAAATTGCGCTAAAAACTTCCTGCGCACATTTACCATGATCCGCGATGATACATTGTTCTCCCCCCAGATTTGTTACATCAAATAATATGTAATTACAGAAGTCCGAGGGGGTAGGGGGGTGAATTCAGCCCTCCCCCTTTAGCTTAGCATAGCATCAGGCTAGCTGGGGTTAGCCTGGCTAAGCGAGGCAGCAACAAACAGTTCAAGCCAAAAGAGTTCAGCTTTAAATTTCTCTAAAAATCACTATTTCCTTTCCAAGTCTTCGCCGGACTGCCGTCAACGGCTATTCGCGGAGAAGCTGACGATGGAAGTAAAACGTTCTGATTAAAAAGTACAGTTAAAAGAGGCACGACTGTGCTGTGCTCAGCTGTGTCTCACTGGTTTGTTTGAATACATTGGTCGCATCCTTTAATGGCGGCCACAGGGACACAACTCTACTACACTATCCAGTCTACTCTACTCGGCTGCGATTGGCAGCGCTGCGACTCAATAGAGGAAAGAGTCGATCCTGGATTCCACAAAGCTCCGAAGGAGTCGACTCGCCAATAGAGCTGTCAACTCTTTTTAGGGCTTTAAAATCTTTTAGATGCAACGGACCCCCAAAATTATGATCGTAGCCTACTCATGCTAGGGACCACCATTCTAAAGAAAACGTAAAAGGCATCATTATAGTTTCTGGTGTAAAGAATCTATTTATACTGTAAAAAAAGATTATTATAAATGTGATTATTTTAGAAAATTATTTTATTTTTTTATTTCCATTAAGCCCATTATTATAATGTTTTTCTACGTATTATAGTGCTGTACTGATAAATGTTATTTATTTATTTATTTAGATACATTTCTATGTAATTTAATCAGATTTTTTATTTTTATTCATTTTTATATTTTACTACACTGTTTTATTCTTAACATTTCTACAGACCCCAAAGCACTTCCCTATGGCCCCCTGAGGGTCCTCGGATCCCAGTTTAAAAACCCACGGCTTAAAGAATCTATGCATTAATATGTCACGTGAAGTTGCAGTATAAAATATTTCTGGCCCCCTTCCACACAAAGCTATTATTATTTTATTTATCATAATCATGATATTAGCCTAAGCCTGCCATATATCACAATCTACAATAATATCATATTTGAATTATACATAATATCATGATTATATCTATTATGTATTTCTGCTTTGTCCAGTGATTAAGGGCTAACAGTTTGTTAAAATGTGCAAAATGTCATATCCATGTGTCTGAATGACAATAGTAACTAATGGTAAATCTAATCATGCACGTCACTAATTTCATTTTCTTTGTCAAAAGTAATATTTTTTAAATTATTTCTGAAATTCCAGAATCAATTTGTTAAATGGTATTTGACAGAATAAAACCCTTCAGATCTCAATATCAATATGTTCTCTTTTTATGTTCTCTTCCATTGTGTTTACAACAAGTTCCAAACACATGATTCAGACTGAATCAGCCCTATATCTGGTCTCACTTGTTATACCAGCTTGTCATTACCTCAACATATTTGATTGGCGAGCCATGTTCATTTTGAGCTTGGAAACTAATTATGTGAATCATTAAGGAGAGAAGCTGGGCAGGGACATACGATGACGCTGACATCAAAATAATAGCAACTATGGCTGAAGCAAATATTTGGATGAATGGAAATACAAGGACATCGTGCATGAAGTATTATGGCATCTGGATGAAAATGACTTGGCTTTGGTGAATATGGCTTGCTACGTCAACGTCAGGCATCACTATCACTTTATCTCATATGTGTGCTGGCAAGAAATTAAAAAAAGTTTGATGAATTAATATTTGATGAATACATGTATAATATACATTATTACATATACATGTCAATTAGACATTTATGCTATATACCTGGAAAACTGGGGTTTCACTCAGTCATGCCAGCTGGATGAGACTGCCTGGTGTTAAAGCAGAGCCAGTAAAAGAATGAATTGTTTCAGACATTTGTCATTGTTGTTATATAATGACTTCATGCTTGAAATGCTGGCAAATTTTAAATAAAATCAGATGATTTTGAGTTAACACTTATTCAAAAAAATGAAAACCGTTATAATACTTTTCAAATGTATTAGTTTTGACTGGCAGTGAAAAGTTGACAAGATTTTATTAATATTAAAATTATAATTAATTGTTTTATTAAATGACTTAACCTTGAGATTTACACATAACTGTAAGTGCTTAGCCTACTTTTTGCTTAAATGTGAAACATCATTAAACATCATTAAAGTGTTTTATTCTTTTGTAGAGTGCATTATCACACCCATTATGGGTTCATTAAGTTGACCTATTCCCGCGTTTACCCCTGCTGTGTATTTGATATGCATGCAAAGGGAGCTCTTTTGTGTTTAATTAGGTTCAGCTCTGACAACCTTCTCTCATCATATCAGTCTTTTCTTTGTTTGTTTGTTTGTTTGTTTGTTTGAGAAGCGCGCCATCTAGTGTAGGCTACTAAGACTATCCGATCAGATGCAAAAACTTCATTTTGAAATGAGTCTGACCAATTCATATCCTTGCTGTAAAAAGTCCAAACCATCAAAATTAAAAACATTTATGAAAAATTACTTTTAAATTTTAGCCTGAGATAAATTTACTGTTTAGGTCAAATCAAAGTGGCGCAAATGTAACCACCAGCCAGCAGTGATAAGTTTATCCACACCAGTTTAATCACTGAGACGAAAATCGAGTGGAAATTATTCGCATGCGTTCCTGCTGTGCTAACTTTAACAATACGGATGATAGTAGGCCTATTTTTCCCTATATAAGATGGTCAGTCTACTCTAGAGGTCGACATATACTCCACAGAAGCCCATATGGGAGAACTGTTACCAGATCACTAATGACATTTTATTCCACGACACATATTGGTCTATATGAATTATAACAGATTATGGCATGCTGCTCATGGGTATAAGGGCTTAAGTGGATTAACGATCATTAATCGCTTGTTGTTTTGGCCAAGCAATGGTACACTAACATTCACATTTTTCTTTCATTTTTCCTCATGAATTGTTTGATCAATATTTGCTTTGTTTACATTTTTATTTTAGCTGAAAGCGTGATGTGATGGCTTTTTTAGTTGGCTAGATGACTTTAAGGTAGCTATATGCCTATACAGAACTATATTTTTTGAAAATAAACCGAATAGGAGTAAAACAAGTAATAAAAACTCAGTGAGTGTTTTAGCGCAATTTTCTCACGTCATGGGATCACAACACTAAGAGATAGTAAATGAAAGAGAAAATAAGTTGCTCGAGAATATAACTTTGTCTTGAAATTCAAATGAACTTTCTGAAATCAAATCAGCAATGGATAATAAAAAAGGCACAATCACTTGACTAGTTGAACATCATTTTTTTTATTAGCTCATTATTTTTTACATGTTGTGTTCACTCAATAGGCCTATCCTCGATTTTCTCTGTATCAGCTTCCTTTTCTGCTTTGTCCTCTTCAGATTCTTCCTTCTTTTCTGCTTGACTATTGGCTTGTGACTTTGTAAACTCTTCTTCTGCTTTCGAGATATTTGCCAAAACATCATCTGAAAGCCACGAGTCATCGTAGAAATCAGATACGCCTGATGAGGAAGCCGTTGGTGTGGATGTCGCCATCTTTTGTCGCTTTGCTGAACGTTCTTTCATGTATTTTGCATCAACCTCTTGTCGTTTTCTCATATATTCTTGCTCCTTCTCCAAATCTTGATCGATACCTTCATTGATTTCTTGTCGTAATTCAGTGGAATTAATTGTGCTCATGACTCTTGTGAATACCTTCCTTACGTATTTCTGTGGAACAATAGTGAAAAGGCAATATTTTTCTTATTTCCCTTCATATAAAGTTTTAATTATTTTTTGAAGCATAAAGGAAAGATTTTTGATCAATTCTTTTTTTCTAATATTATTGTAAATTTTAGAAGCTATCGATTGCAATTTGTTTCAACTCGATAGCTATTATGGTTGCCGAGAAAACGGATTTTTTTCTGGAATTTCCAGGAAATCCAAAATCTTTTCCTGGATTTTTTTTGTGCGTTCGCGAGATTAGACCGAAAACCCGAAGTCTCTAGGTGGTCTGGTTGAGGAGTAGATAGAAGTGCAAGATTGGTGCGCACAGACAGGACAGAACAGAAATCATGAGTTGTTAATCGCAATTTTGTCCGGTGGAAAATTGCGCTAAAAAATGTGTTGGTCATCGCCTTATAGCCTAGTGCAGGGGCGTTGCTAGACATAAAGCTCTACTGGGGCACAGGCCCCCCATTGTTTGTCTGAGATAGCAACAGTAACTAAGGAAGGCGGGGCTTACCAATAGGTCAGTTGTTATTAATGATTCATTGTTATCACACACAATGAAACATAGTAGTACAGAACACAACAATATGTTTATTTTATGTGCTATACAGTGCTGAATGCTGGGCGATTGTTTTAAAAACACCAGGCTATATTAGTTCTAAAAAGTTAGGGGGGTTCGGGGGAATTCTCCCCCGAGAAAATTTAGATTTCTCGGACCTTCATATGTGCATTTAAAGGTGTTTCAAGGCCAAAAAATTGGATAACAATTAAATGCATGTTAGTGGACAGCAGTAGCATAAATTATTTGTCAAGCAGATAACAGATTGTTAAACATGAGAATGAGGATAAATACAGGTGCTTCTCAATAAATTAGAATGTCGTGGAAAAGTTTTATTTATTTCAGGAATTCAACTTAACAGGTGAAACAAATATATTATACTCATTACATGCAAAGTGAGATATTTCAAGCCTTTTTTTTTTATTATAATTTTGATGATTATGGCTTACAGCTTATGAAACCCACGAAATCAAAATCCCAGAAAATTAGAATATATATATGCACCTGTGTATGTATGTATATATATATATATATATATGAGCTACAATATATTGAAAATGCCAAGTCAGAAACTCAATTAGTTCTGAAGCACTGTGTGAGTGTGTATGTATGTATGTATGTATGTATGCATGTATGTGTAGTATGTACACAGAAATATCTATGCATAAACAGAAATTCAAGGGGGTAAAAACATTTCACACATTATCATTGTGTGTAGGTTGCCAGTAAATGAGTGTGGCATGTAGAGAACTGTGTTTAGAGGTTTGAAAAAAAAGTAGATTTTTTTCAATTTCTAACTGATTGTAAAGCGTATAATGTGCTTGCAGTTTTGCTGGTCTGAAGATTCAGTACATAAGTGAATGGTTTCATTGAGCGAGCCTCAAGTTCCACTTTGTATATGAAAAAACTATTTGAAAAAACTGTAATCTTTATGAAAATGTTTATTAGTTAGTTAGTATCTTCATCATACATTTTTTTTGTGGCATAAAAGGCAAACAAACACACTGTAGCCTATATGAAATAGAGAACTTTAGAAAATAGAAAACGGAGAGAAAACTTTCTTGCACATTTGCATTCTTCTACATTACACAATGTTAATAATAAATAATTAGCCTATATATTTTTCAAGAATTTACAATTACAACATTTCAATAAATCAATAAAGATTTAATGTATATATAAAGAACATGTATATTCTAAAAGAAAACAAAGTTCCCCAGCCAAGTCCAAGCTCATTTTTTGAGCAATAAACTGTACCGCCTATGCTTCATTTTGGCAAAACGGTCAATCACTTGACTCTGACTCAATTTACCAAGTTCTTCCCTCTCAACTGATAAGAGAGCTAGATGGTGAAGCCTGTCTTGCCCCATTGTTAACCTCAGCCAAGTGTGGAGCCGTCTCAGCACACTGAATGACCGCTCACAGCTACAGCTATTGACTGGGATTGTCAGAGAGACCTGCAAAACCTGTGTCAAGGTTGGGAACATGACTTTATCCAGCAAATTGAAAACACATTGAATATTTGAAAGGCTTTCCATTTTGTGAGCCAGATAGTTTTTAGCCACTAAAACCTCCTCCGATTTTAGATCAATCTTGTAATGATCTGATAGACCTCGGAGGCGCTCCTCACAAAGAAAGCTATCTGATCCCGGATTACAGGCCTGAACACCTCTCAAAATTTGGTTATTAAGAGATGAAAAGCGTTGATCCATCTCAGCAACCATTCTGTCAATACAAGGAAGAAACAGGTTTCTTTTTAGCTTCTCTGCATCACTGAGGTCACTCATTGCTCCACAACTAGATTCCACTAGATAAACCTCCATGCGTTTCTGCTTCTGCCTTTGTCTAGTAGCAGCACATGGCTCTGGGATCTGATTTGCTGCACAAATGGTCCTGACAGTCTCATAAAGCATAGTAGCCTTTTCATCTGTGCGCATCTGCCTTAGAGTGTCACACACAGCTCCTTTGTACTCAACAGCCTTAGCAAGGTCTACTGTTTCACACTGCAGATATTTGTGCAGGTTCTCAGTTACAGACAGAAAAGTCTTGAACATTACCAATAGGTATACTGTGGAGAATCTACTAAGTTTGGCATGGAGTCCTACTGCCATGGAGTTGTTGATGCTGGAAAGACACTGAAGAACTGCAGGGAGATTCTCTAAGATGGCATTTACAGACCGCAACTGGCTTGACCAGCGGGTCTTTGAAAGCTGGACAAGTTCGGATGGCTGTAACCCCAGCTGATTTTGAACATCTCTAAATTTGTGATGGTTTACAAGTGAAACACTGAAAAATGAGTAGACACTTTGCAGCAGGTCAAAGAGATCTCTGGCCTCCGGTATAGCCTGACAGGTGTGACATAAAACTAGGTTGAGCTGGTGTGCATAGCAGTGCACATAAATGGCCTCTGGATGGTTTGTTTTGAATTTGGCTTGTACACCACCTACAGCCCCACTCATAACTGCCGCGCCATCATATGATTGTGCTACGCACTTAAGCTTATCAATGGCATGATGAACTAGCTGCTCTTCTATAGCAGCAGTTATGCTGTCTGCATCAAATTCTTTTAGTGTTGTCATTGCAAGCAAACACTCCTTCACTGTATCTTCAGCAACATAGCGAACACATATGGCAAGCTGTTCAGTATTGCCGTCTCTGGCTTCATCTGCCATTACTGAAAACATCCCTGCCTCTTTTAGCTCCCTGACAATATTAGCTGTAACTTCTTCAGCACAGCACTCAATTATCTCATTCTGAGATGCAGGTGATAAGTAGGTGCTGTGTGAAGGGGCTGAATAGGATTTCAAAAAAGGGTCAAACTGTTTTAGAAGATTCAGACACTCCAGAAAATTCCCCTGGTTATGGCTGGAGCCTCCCTCATCATGGCCACGGAAAGGAATATTTTGCTTGGCCAGGAATTGTGTCACAGCAACAATACGGGTAAGGTACTCCCGTCTGTCTTTTATTTCTGCCTCATTTGCTGAGTGCAATTGTTCAATTACACTGCCATGAACAGCACTTGTTTTAAAGCTGTGCCAGGACAGCATGCTTTCTTTATGGGCAGGTGTTTTCTCGTGCTCTCTAAAGAGATCTAGCGATTTTTTCCAATTTGTTTGGCCAGTGTTAACAAAGGTGTCATGTTTCACATTTTTACCAAACATCCTACAGGAAAAACAAAAAGCTGCATCTCTAGATACAGAATATTCCAACCAGGGAAAGTTTCCAAACCAGTTCGAATTAAAAGATCGCTTTTTTAACCCAAAGTTGTGCTGGGGATATTGAGACAACTTAACCTGTTTTGGGCCACAATGCTTTTCCCCCAGGTCACTAATGTTTCCCTCTATATTGTGAGCAGTGGTTTTTGCCCTCGCACCCTGTCTAATGTTCTCTGCTGCCACTGTGCTCATCTGTTCCTCAGTTTCCTCTCCATAGCTCTCCTGTCTTTGACCTGTCTCTCGCCTGTCCTTCTCCAATCTCTCACTTTGCCCTGCCTCCGACTGTTCATCCAGCTCCATCTCTCTTCCTTCTCCTGCACCTGCAGGGTCCCAGTCAAACATTAGACAACAAATCCTTGAATGCAGATGAGCCAATGTCAGTGGAGTATCAGTTGCACGGGGACCGAACTCAGACAAGTAACTAGATAAGACAGCTTGGGGTGTGAGTGTGTGTTGTAGAACATATGTACAAGTTGTTTTGAATCATGACCAAAAAAAACTGCATTTTTGTGGAATGTGCTTTACTGTGGAAAAAGTGGAAATATGTCTATTAGCTGCAAAGTACTGCAGGGCAAAAAAAAAAAAAAAAAAACCTACATTAAAGATTACACTAAGAACTGAATTCTAATTTAATACATATTTAATTAATTAAAAGTAGCCCTATATGTATTTTGTACCATGATTCATTAAAAAGCTATATCATCATCATTGGGCACACAGTAGTTGGCACAACACTTCATGTTTTATTTTAATTAAACAACATACAATATAACAAAATATTTATAATTACATTAATAATTTTGTCTTTATTTATTAAAGTGCATAATGTCAGCATCATATGCTTACATGCAGTTATAATAGTCATTACAATTCAAGTCTCATCATCATAACTGGTAAAACCTAAAAAGCCAAAGAAACTTTTTTTTACAATATAATATCACTCTTTAATTTGATATATTATAATATATAATAGCACTTTTTAATATCACTCAATATTACTATTAAATACTATGATAATGACGGAATGAGTCCTTCCTGTCGCGTCATTACCTTATCTGCCTTATCTTATAAAATAACCTTTTTAACATAGTAAAATCTAAATATAGTTCCCAACAAAAGTATTTTTAGCGTAAAACATGTTCAAGATTAGCGAACAGGCTGTGTCCAAAGTCAATGGAGACGGTTGGATTGTTTTCCACCTCGGTGGGCGTGGTCTGCAGATTATGACGCGTGTCACTCGTGTGCAGTGGAAAGGCGGCTTATGGCTTTGGCGGGACCTTGATATCGCGGCTCCACTTCATGCTCACTACTGCGCAGACTCGGAGACTTTGGCGGCTTCACTTGAGAAGAGAGGGGCGTCGTCCATCTTCTTTTACAGTCTGATCGGAACAAATATGGTAATTCCGCCATATTGTACATTGCACATTCTCTAATTCATAGTAGGCTAATGCGAGACTAGTGCACTAGCTGTTTTTCTGTATAAAAAGTATTTGCCTATAGTAAAGTGCAATTCCATTTCTTGGCAGAGGTTTTTCATATGGGTTTTTCTGAGGCTTGATGTCTGATTATGTAAATCGTTTATCAACTCTTACCTCCCTCAAACTCATCATCTCTCCTTTCTGCTTCCCTGTCCCTGCTTCGTTGAAAAAAATTTCTGATGTCCATCTACAGAAGCCAGCAATGAATAAAAATTGTATTATTTGTATTATTTGTATTATTTACAAACTTTTGTTTCGTCATGTTTTCATAGCCTACCTCAATAGCGTGCGAACACCGGACGTCGGTGTGCTTAGATGTGTGCGCGCTGCAGTTGCTAGGAAACACAGACGCGCGCAGACAAGGATTTCTGTCGCGCGGGTCAGCTTCTGTTTTCGGTTAAACTGAGTTGCTTTTACAAGCGTTGATTGTTTTATTAATGCGTTGCAAATAGATAATTTATATTACCCTATAATATATATTTTTTAAATACACTGAAATATAAAATAAATTGTTAAACTCAAACTTCAGATTTACTGGGGCACAGCAGATTTATACTGGGGCACGTGCCCCAGTAAAAGGTGTCTAGCGACGCCCCTGGCCTAGTGCTTCATGTTGCTTAAAAAAGCTGGTGTAAAAATAATTTAAATAAAGAAAAAAATATATATGATCGATCACTGTACTCTTCAACGATAGTGTTATAAATATATTTAGTGTGTCTATAGACCTTGCGCATGCGTCTTTGCCTTGGCTTGGACTAGCGCTCAGCACCAAGGACAGCGGCGGCCAAAGACACGAGCAAGCTAGATGATGATGACGTGAGAGGGTCGATGTGACGTCAAAGCAAGCGAATCACAGGAACACACAAGCTCACACACTAATGTAACCCACTGTTGTTATCAGTGGATAATTTGACTCATAGTGCTGTATTTAAAAAAAGAAAGAAGAAGAGCAAAAAACAAAGGCTGAAATGTCTGATCCTCCGTCATTTATTATATGTGATTTAATATATGTACACTGTAAAATAAATTTTCTTCCTATAACCAAAATATCAGTTTACAAGTCTTTCATATGTAGCAACATGCAGAGTACCCTAAAATTAACTGAAATGCTGTATCTCTTTTCCATGGTGCTCACACAGACTCATCAAACATTTGCTAAAAAGACAAGTTGGATGAAAAATGATATATTTAGAAGACATACTGAAACTGGTAAATGTAGACTCCATAAACGTTATTTGAATAGTTCTATCCATCCGTTTTTTTAAGGTAAACAAACCCAAAACGAATTATTTTACTCACATTTTCTTTAAAGTGTTAGGTTGGTTGGTTGTTGTTTTTCTTCAGTATTGATTATAGCGCAATGAAATTACTGGTGCAATAAATAAGTCGCGTAATACATAAATAGTCCCTCTTGATTTCTTTCACAGGTAAATTTGAATAATCTCATACAAAATGCAGTTATCTTTCAAGACAAGATAACAGATGATTGGATCACTAAATTATCCACTTAAATATGATACAAATAATTGAAAGATTAAAGATAACCGCAATGGCATAGTACCTTAAAATCAGTCTTCAGTCATGTGCAACTAAAACAAAAATACAATTTCATCCGTATCAATTACAGTCACAAAAGTCAAAATGATAAATGGTATGATTAAGAAAACATAGTAAATCCCAAAACCAAGCAGTGTTTTCATCAGTAGTTACGATTTTTACAATAAACACTCTCGTGACCCCTGCAATTTACAATTCTAAAAGATATTTCGTAGAGATGGTTGCACTATATATTCAAATGCTAACATATATCAATTCCAGAAAAAAAATATACAGTGGACCCAAAAAGTATTTGGACATTTTCAGATACACAAAATGTATGATTTTCATTGTATTAGAAATTAAATGATGCTAGACTTTATCCATGAACACTTTTCTTAACATTTATGCAATGACTTTCTGAAATTCTATGCGAACATGTTCGATTTGTCATACGATTTGTCTTAATTTTGAACAGTGTATCTAATATGGATCATTTAAAACTTAAAAAAAGTGTGCTTTCGTAATCTTTTTTTTTAAATAATAAATGCCACTTGGTTTGATATTTTGTTATATAACGCAAAGACATTCATACATTTTTAAGTGTGGCTAAAGTGCCACAATATTTTGGTGCCACTGCATTTCACACAAGCCTTTGCAATGTTAGTTGTGCAAAAACAGCTGTAGGGATTGTCATTTTCTCATAGATCCTGCAATCATGAGCATCGGTAAGAAAGATGCCTCTACTTAGCTCCTTATGACATGACAATGGCACACGCAAACATTTTAGAAACAAATGCTGTGCTGTCGGCATTGTTCCAGTGCTGTGTGAGTGCTGGGCGACTCGAGCATCCATTTCATATGGATTACAGCATGTCATCCTGGTTTTCCCTAGCTGTAGTCCTTCTGCGCCGGAACCGCATGCTGGAGAAGAGGGACGAGGCGGTGAGGGCGACGCGGCTCAGGCCTACATTTAGACAGTGTACTTCTGACGTCACTGGCACCTCAGCGAAGAGAGCCCTGTCACGGGACACCCGCAAGACGCTGTCGCTGTTCTCAATGTCTTTCACTATATTCAAGATCTCCTGCCTCTCCGTTTGTCGGGTCATCCCACGGATATTGAGTATGGCAGAGACGTGCTTCCTCCTGCAAAATACAGGAAATATTGATTCACTCTTGATTGATGGTACTGTATGAGATGTACGTCATATTAGCAATGAACACACAGTGTCATAATAACAAACATTTAGAATGGCTAAACTTCTTAAATAAACAGCAACAGGGTTTTAATGGTGAAACTGTTCTGGAAAATACTTTAATTCTGAGTGAATTTCTCTTTACATTCTTTGTTTGTCTTAAAGTACAAAGCTAAATTATTTAAAATATTTTTTCTCCAGAAAAACAAAAACAAAAAAAACAAACAAGGGAACCCCCCCGAAAAGACACTAGTGTTCAAAATATGGGGATCAGTTTTTTTGGAAAGTGACAGTAAAGACATTAAACATTTGACAAAAATGCCATTATTTTGACCTTCCTATTCATCAAAGAATCCTGAAAAACGTATCATGGTTTCCACAAAAACTGTTTTCAACGTTCATAATAATTATAACAATTTCTTGAGCCCCAAATCAGCAAATTAGAATGATTTCTGAAGGATCGTGTGAGCAATGATGCTGAATCACAGGAATAAATTACATTTTAAATTAGCAAGTACATAAAAAAAAAAATAACCCACATCAAACTTTTTGAATACAAACTGTAGAGTATATATATATATATATATATATATATATATATATACACACACTCACCTAAAGGATTATTAGGAACACCTGTTCAATTTCTCATTAATGCAATTATCTAATCAACCAATCACATGGCAGTTGCTTCAATGCATTTAGGGGTGTGGTCCTGGTCAAGACAATCTGCTGAACTCCAAACTGAATGTCAGAATGGGAAAGAAAGGTGATTTAAGCAATTTTGAACGTGGCATGGTTGTTGGTACCAGACGGGCCGGTCTGAGTATTTCACAATCTGCTCAGTTACTGGGATTTTCACGCACAACCATTTCTAGGGTTTACAAAGAATGGTGTGAAAAGGGAAAAACATCCAGTATGCGGCAGTCCTGTGGGTGAAAATGCCTTGTTGATGCTAGAGGTCAGAGGAGAATGGGCCGACTGATTCAAGCTGATAGAAGAGCAACTTTGACTGAAATAACCACTCGTTACAACCGAGGTATGCAGCAAAGCATTTGTGAAGCCACAACATGCACAACCTTGAGGCGGATGGGCTACAACAGCAGAAGACCCCACCGGGTACCACTCATCTCCACTACAAATAGGAAAAAGAGGCTACAATTTGCACAAGCTCACCAAAATTGGACAGTTGAAGACTGGAAAAATGTTGCCTGGTCTAATGAGTCTCGATTTCTGTTGAGACATTCAGATGGTAGAGTCAGAATTTGGCGTAAACAGAATGAGAACATGGATCCATCATGCCTTGTTACCACTGTGCAGGCTGGTGGTGGTGGTGTAATGGTGTGGGGGATGTTTTCTTGGCACACTTTAGGCCCCTTAGTGCCAATTGGGCATCGTTTAAATGCCACGGCCTACCTGAGCATTGTTTCTGACCATGTCCATCCCTTTATGACCACCATGTACCCATCCTCTGATGGCTACTTCCAGCAGGATAATGCACCATGTCACAAAGCTCGAATCATTTCAAATTGGTTTCTTGAACATGACAATGAGTTCACTGTACTAAAATGGACCCCACAGTCACCAGATCTCAACCCAATAGAGCATCTTTGGGATGTGGTGGAACGGGAGCTTCGTGCCCTGGATGTGCATCCCACAAATCTCCATCAACTGCAAGATGCTATCCTATCAATATGGGCCAACATTTCTAAAGAATGCTTTCAGCAATTTGTTGAATCAATGCCACGTAGAATTAAGGCAGTTCTGAAGGCGAAAGGGGGTCAAACACAGTATTAGTATGGTGTTCCTAATAATCCTTTAGGTGAGTGTATATACTTATATAATTTTAAAAGAAAGAAAAAAAGAGAAATGGAATATAAATATAATATAATGGGAATTATCATGATATTCTATAATGTCCGTAGCATTGCCAGGGTGCAAAGAATCCTCATTTAACCTTCCCAGAGTTGGCTCCTGTTCATTTAAAGTTTCCTAGATCATAAAAATGTGCGAGGATACGGCTGGTATATGGGAGAGATTCCGAGTGTTCATCAGTTTAAAACCCAAAGGTGTTGCTAATCCTAAACAATGGAGCCCACAGCACATCTAGGTCATATATCTGAAGTTTCAAGCTTTATTTAGCACACATTCCACAGAAGAGAGCTTCCTCTGGATTCGGCAGAACTCTTGATTAGGCAACTGCCCTCTCTAGATTAAACCATGGCGCTTTGGGTCAGGCCCTGGCAGGATGCCTGTGTTTTTGCTTTGTCTTTGTGAGGATCCAGAGCCGGACAACTGTACACCTTTCATGCGAATCTAGGATAACCAAACAGTCTCCCATAAAAATCAGGAAACCGCAAAGGTCTTGTTTGCTTTTACAAGCCCCTCTTTCGCTGTCAAACAGAATGACCATATTTGTCGATGACCTGAGCTCTCTGCTTTTTGACCTCGATCATATCAGGGGCTACAAGGTGTCCCGGCGTAGCGACACACTGCCCCTTAAGACACTCACCGTATGTCAGGGAATTCCCGTACCAGCATGCCAACTTCCATTTGGATGGAGGGAGTGTCCTCCAAGAGAATGATCTCCGATAGGTGAGGAATAGCACTGTCGAGCCATGAGGCGGACGATTCCTGGATGGGGGCAAACAAGCAAGATAAAATCAGATCGGTCAAAATCAGATAGCTAAATCCTTCAATGCCGAGACCCATCCGCCACTGGAACGTGTAGATGAACGCTCAGATTAAAAACAACTGCCTGGTACTCAAAATAAGACTCCCATAAAAGTGCTGCATTTTCCAAAAAATACAATGTACAATGACTTCTGACAGACAGCCAAAGATCACAGGGCTCTAACAACTCCGACGTACAATCAGAAAAGGCTATTTTTACCCCTTGTGTCTGGAAAAACAAAAACCTAGAGGATTAAGTGTAGGAGCACATGTTGTTCCGATTGCGAGTATATATCTGTATGCCCGTTACACCAAGGCAGTTCTTCCTGACTCTCAGTTTGACCTTAAAGGCAAGTCATGACTTCAAAGGCCCAGGCCTGGATATTCTTTCACAAACAAGGGCATCCTGTTGTCCACCGAGGTGACAAACGGATGTTTTAACTGGAGAAAGGGGTGGACGCTGCACAGGGGAAAGGAGCGTTTGGGTGGGTCATAGAGATGCCCTTTGGAGCCAAGGGGCTGTTTGGCCATCTGCCTCCAGTCCAGAAATGCCCATTCTTCAAAACGTCTCTTTTGTTTGAAAGTTGTCGGCTGTAGATAATTTTGGGGTGATTAAAAGATACTTAGCAACTAGCTAAAAACAGGACATGACATTTTGCCAAGTGTGATTAATCTGGGGAATGAGTTTTTCATGAAAAAAATAAATGTTTATAAATAATATATATCAAATAAAAAGTACTGAAAATTTATCTCCAAATAACCAGTAAGGTCTACACTTTTTTTTATGTTACAGTAACATATGAGTTGTGCTGCATTAAATCTTCATACTGGCACTTTTGATTCTATCAAAGTAAAATTAACTAAACCAACTTTTCTGATTTGCCACTATTAAATTGCTTCTATCACATGCATACACACACACACACCCATATATAGTGTAGTTTGTACTGTATACACAGCCAATGTATATATACTGTGTATATTAGTTATTAGTTACTTATGTTATATGATATATATCCAGAGAAGTGACTCACCAATTCTTTGAAGAGAGCTTTTAGGTGCTTTCCTTCATCACGGAGGCGGCCTGCCATTCTCTTCCTCATTTTAAGTGATGTGCAGATGATTCTGCCCCTCATGATGGCCCGCACATATTCAGTCATTACGCGCCGGTGAACCTCCACCACCAGGGCCTTAGAGGACAAAGTAAATAAGAGATAAATTACACTCAGTTGGTTTTTAGCTCAAAATAACCCCAAAAAAGGACATTCATGACATAAATTGGGTCTTGTTTCAACCTGAAGGGGTTTATTTTGGGATAATAACTGGCTCACTGTGCATCATCCACCCTATTATATGGCTACACAAAAAAATACATAATTGGTCATAAAAATAGATTTGAGATGAAATTATTTTATTATGTAAAAACAAAAAGTTGAGAGAGCTATATTGATATTAGCAGTCATTTTCCATTCATTCGGCCACAAAGTTTTGATTGAGAAATCAGATTTTCATAGAGCCATGTAGATATGAGGAATACAGATGGGTAAAAAAGCAGTAGAAACACAATCTGTTAAACATAATTTATAATGATCTGGCAGGTTTGAGGGAGAGAGTTGACATTATTGACATCTTAGTTTACCTCGTAAGGTGGATTGTCCATCCTGCGGAACTTCTTGAAGTGTTCTTTTATAAGTGTCTCAATTTGCTCAAAAGGCTCAGTGTTGCTCAACCATTTCCGTTTAATCAGCTTGTCAAAGAAGGGCTATGTGCAATGAGACAGAAAGCACTGGATTAGAAATGACATACACAGTACACACTGGAATGTACTATATTTGTCTTCATCAGGATGTGAGGGCTTTCATATTTAGAGTCAAGATAGTACAGCTAACTTCCTGTTAAACCACCATCATGGTAAAAAAGGATGCAGCAAAACTATGTGGCCCATGAGAGCTGGTAATGCCAGTCTGTACAGCAAACACTGAATACTGTTCGGCGTCAGGCCAAAAACATCTAATTCACTAGGGTTTTTCACATAGTGCTGCTATTTTAGTGTCTCAGAGATAGAGTAGCTGTGCAAAACAACATCCTTGAGAACAACCCATAGGGGAAATGCTGATAAGATATTCTTTATATTCCTGGACAGAGGTACACGATGAACATAAGGTATTTCAAGAATATGTGCGTGCCTGCGCCACAAACATGTCTATGTGAGGAAGTGTGGGGTGATCTGTGGCAGCCTCACCCTGATATGCTCAAAAAGTCTGTCGTTCAGCACTCTCACAGTCAAGTTGACTATCCTGTCCAGAGCGGTGTTAGCTCTACGAATCGAGTCCTCGCTGGTTGAGGGGTCACACTGGCTGCAACGCTCCACAAAGCTCCTAAACACACCAATTTATATTATTAAGGCTTTTGTCTTTCAAACACATTAAAACATTATTTACATGCAATGCAGGGATTCCCCAACTTTTTTGTCAGCTGAATATATTGACCTAATATATTTATTTGAAGAACCCCCTTACTAAGTTGGGTCAATAATATAACAATAAAAAAATTAAAATTTAGTTCATGGTTCTCTGATGTCGGTTAATGGTCACATAACATGCAGGTACACAACAAATATTTTTAGTAAGTATTTTTCTTTTTGGTAAGCATATTATTTTGATAGTTTTTATTTTATATATAACTGTACAGCTATAACTGTTATATATCTTAATAGCTCTTCATTAAACTCACAAACCCCTTACAGTTCCACAACGAACCTCAGACCATGATGTAATGTAATATTTAATGCACTTCATGTGGTTGATAAAGAAAGGAATATATTTTCTTTCTCTTAGTAGTTTTATATCAATATGTTACAATATTATCCTATTCAAATCAATGTGATAAACGAGTTAAGTAAAAAGTCATCTAAAAGCAGATTATAAATGTGTAATGTAAT